>NW_027466870.1:415000-425000 GCF_046128005.1 Genypterus blacodes | reverse complement strand
GTTTACTGTAGCTGCACGTGTGTGTGTGTGTGTGGTGTGTGTGTGTGTGTCTGAACAAATCATTTCTCATGTGTGCTTCCTTCCCGCAGGTGCATTAGCGTTCCATCAGCTTAGCAGATGAGTCAACAGAGAGGCTTTGTTGCGAAGGCGTAATTGTGTTAAAAAGCCTTCCACATGCTGACCTGAGTGTGTGTGTGTGTGAGTGTGGTCAAAGACAACACCAACAGAATCACACCTACGCACAAATATCAATGCTACAAACTGTGTGTACAGTCTGTTTGCTTAGGCGTCTGACGGACTTCATTGGTCCACTGGTCTTAGCCTGACCTTCCTCTCCTCTCCTCTCCTCTCCTCTCCTCTCCTCTCCTCTCCTCTCCTCTCCTCTCCTCTCCTCTCCTCCCCTCTCCTCTCCTCTCCTCTCCTCTCCTCTGCTCTCCTCTTCTTTCCTCTGGCAGTGGAGGAGGGATTAATTGCCTCCCTGCTTGGGGTCGTAGCTGTCGAAAAGGTTGCTGAGTAGTGGTGTTGGTGTGTGTGTGTGTGTGTGTGTGTGTGTGCTCCCTCTCTCCCCTCGGCGTGTGTTTGTGAGAGTTGGCACATGTGGGCACTTTCGCCTTAACCGTGGTCTTAACACACAAGTGCACACAGGAGAAAAGCAAACGGCGAGGCAGGGCTACTTTCACAATGCTGATTTACCATTGAACCTTAAGGAGCCGAGCTGTGTGTACTTCAGGTGTTCCTAGAGAAAACGGGAAGAAAACCCTCCACACTTCACCAGGCACGGATTTCAAAATAGGTCCCTTGTGATTTATTAGGAAAACATTTCTTCAGACCACCCACTTCCCTCTGCTGCCTCGGCATCTATAGAATAGTTTGCAAACACTCAATGCAGGATTGTAAACTGGAGTGGAGTTTACAGTGTGTGTGTGAAGCAGCAGACACACACACACACATGGCTCTCTTTGCTCCACACACTCATCACTGATCTCTATATGTGTGTTTCAATGCTCCAACAAAACACCATTAATTAGCATCTTGATGCTTGCTCCCCCCTCCCCTCTCCCTCTCTCTCCCTCTCTCTCTCTCTCTCTCTCTCTCTCTCTCTCTCTCTCTCTCTCTCTCTCTCTCTCTCTCTCTCTCTCTCTCTGTCTTGCTTTGCATCAGCCTCGGAGCAAGGCACTAATGTTACAATTGGAATTTTGGGGCTAAGGGGTTTTGTGCAATCACGCTGCTTGATTGCTGCTATTTATTTCTAATCAGGATTTGAGTCGGGGCAGCATCTTCACCAGACGCAGCAGCAATCATAGCGTTTGTCACTTTTTATATGTTACTACAAAACAGCCTTAATTGGCCGCTCTATATTCCCCCGCACCACTGTCGAGGAAGAAGAAGAAGTAGATGAAGAAGAAGAAGAAGAAGAAGCCTCTCTCTCAATTAATATCCCTTTTAGCGGCGGTGCAAAATTAGTGTCGTAAATGAATTCTCAGGATTGCAATTTGAGTAAATGTGTGATTATAAACGGCGGCAGAGAAGCGGTGATGATGTAACTGGCTGAGGCTGGTGTGCCTGCGACTCTGCCTGGTGCCTCCCCTGACCTGCCTGTGGCTCCAGCTGGCCTGGGCTTTGTTTAAAATGGCCCCTCTGTGTGCCATCCCAGCTGCATATACGTCCAAACAGCACCACCAGGCCGCCGCCGCCGCCGCTTCTGACTGCCAGCTCCTCCGGCGCCCCCCGTGGCTCCCGCTCCGTCCCTTAGCGAGCGGATAAACGAGGTGTTTACTCTTCTCCGCCTGAGCCAAAACCTTTTTCGAAAGGTCAGCGAGGTCGGCTGCTCCGGGAGAACACGTCGGCCGCTCCTCTCGTTAAAGAGCTTACAGGTGGTTTTTAATGTTTCAGCCTATTAACTACAAATCATGGATGCTGCTTAGCATTTCCTGAAGTACGCTTGAAGTATTTAGATGGATTTCCTGCCCTCCAGGTAGCAACCGGTCTCATTTCTTTGAAATTTAACTTGGAGAGACTTGAACCGTGCTTGACAGCTGCGATCCATCACAGTGAACATTTAGCCTGATTTATATTTCTGACTTATGTTGTTGTTGCATGGTAACACACCTAAGCAGATGTTTTGGTTAACTCCTTCACATTGATTTGATTTGTTGTGGTTGTGGTCATGAATTTGAATCTAAGTTTAAACACAACAAATGAGCAAATTCATATTTCCTCTTTGTGGTTTTGCAGCAGCAGCAGAAAGTCGAATTCTATTAATCACAGTTTAAAGAAAAACCCCCATCATACTCAATTAAACATTTTTGAAAGGAGAAATAAAAACAAAACTGCAAGAAAAATAAGTTAAGACGCAAGGGGGACGATTATAAATTCTTCACCTTAGACCCAAACATCCAGATTACTTCTGCTTGAGGATCTGTCTCTGCACCGCTTCAGATCATAATAAATCCTTAGTCAACACCTCTCTCTCTCTCTCTCTCTCTCTCTCTCCCCCTCCCTCTCCCTCTCAGTAAACAGATGTTTTGTGTTCTAACATCCCTCCTTGCTACATCAACTCTCCATTCATCCATTTATCCGCCGCCACGTTTCCCTCCCTCCCCCTCTTCCTTTCAATTACACCTCGCCGCTGACGGTTTCGCCCAAACAAAGCCTCGTCCCCGTCTCTCATCACTCTGCCTCGGCACCGTGCGTCACTGAAGTGTCTTCCGAATTAGCGCCAGGTGTTTGTTTTTCCTCTATCGGTAAACATTGTTTGATGAGTTCAATTATCTTTACCGACGCCGTCTCCTTCAGAAGAGGAGGGTGGAGGAAGGAGGAGGAGGAGGCGGGAGGCGTGGTGATGGAATGAAAGGCTGAATTCTTGAATGCCTCTGGTAAATAGAATATAACACTCGATGAAATCTGCGATCTTTGGTGATGAGAATTCCACACAGGCTCTTTTTAGACTCTGCACTCTTAATCTCTTACGGCCTCCGTGTAGCTTTGAGTTGCTGGCTTCCCCCTGTGAGTCATTATTGTACAAGCAGGCAGTGCTTTGATGTTCCATGTTGTTAATTACACAAAGCCTACGTAAATAATTAGCCGCTCACTTTTGAATCTGTTTTTGAACCACAAGGGACTAATTTTCTTGCTTCCGTAGCACACTTGCATCACATCGCGCTCGTCAAGACAGCCACCAAGACTAAGGCTATTATTTCCATGTAAACGTGTGCAGCTTGTGGCAGTGCAGGTGGACATGCTGCTCCATGACAGTTTACACCGCTGGCCTATTTTACAGTGTCAAACCCCCGGAAAAAAGACTTCCTGCCCTGCCGGGTGCACCCCGGTGTCATTTCCAGCCAACAGCCTGGGCTAGTTTGAATCTCTGCAGCCAAACAATGCAAGGTTTCTATTTTGTTGTGTTAAAAATGTGAAATTAAAATGAATCTTTGCTTCAAAACATTTGGAGCACAAAGGGTCAGAATGCTTTGTTTACTATTTCCTGTTTGTCTCCACGCCCTAAGCCGGCAACTGATTCATAAACATTATTAGAATAAACTCCTGTGAAAAGCTGGGAGGTGTGACGGTTCACTCTCCCGTCTTTCTCACTCCAAAGGATTCAATTTTGAGCCTTTTGTGTCCCCGGCCCCACACACTGAAAAATGCATATTGAGGAACTCTTTATGCTGATGTGTTGTGTTGCAAACCGGACCTGTGTGTGTGTGTGTGTGTGTGTGTGTGTGTGTGTGTGTGTGTGTGGGTGTGTGTGTGTGTGTGTGAGAGAGAGATGCATTAGCTGCATTATAGCTTTAAATCCTCCTCATTTCGTTCTGGACGTTGCTTCTGCTGACTGTAGAAGTGCTGTCAGAAAGGACACGACCCATTCTGATTGTCTTAGAATATGTTTTTTTTATCACCTATCCATGAGGCTTCATTAGTTCCAGTGACCGGTGGGCAGTCTACAGGCATTTTTACTTCTGTGTTTCTTTCACATCATGACATCAGATGGGCTCACTGAGGTCACGTCGCAGTTCATATAAAAGTGATACGTTTGCGTCACGATTTGTGAGTCCGGTTGCTCTTTCAGTTTGAATCAATATCATCAAGAATTAATTGAATGTGTGCGAAGAGGCTTTTGAACTGAAACTTTGCCAGGATCCATGTGAGGACGCCAGGGAACAAAGGAGAAGGGAGGGGTGAACAGTTGGCTGCTCTGACAGTGCAACATCCATCAGGGCTTGATGGGAGAGAAGGCAGGTGAACACTTATGAGTCCCAGGAGGAGCCAATAAACACAGGCACAAATATTCCTCCAGTATTTAACCCATCACTACTTCTGAAAAATGATGCTTGTTTTTCCTGGGAGGTAATTACGGACCTTGTCTGTAATTGCTGCGGTTGTTGTAGTGGGACCTATTATTCGATGCATGACTCTGTTTGAATCACAGATCATGCCCGTAAAGTCCCACTACAGTGGTAATGCATGAGGACAGCTGAGAGCCTTTGGCTGTGTGTGGTTTGCGATGAGATGTGTAATTAACCAAAACAGTCTGACAAACCGCTGCAGGTGCATGAGAGATGAGGGGAAACGAGCCAAGACAGAGGTCACAGAGTGGAGCCGGAGCGCAGGAGAGAGGAGAGCGGAAATGATTGCATTGCCTATAAAATCCACAGCTGATTCATAGTTTTGTGCCGTCATATATCGTTGTTTTTATCTCTGTCTCAATGCCAAATCCATATTTTCACATCTGAAGTTTACTTTTACTCCACGCATCCCTCTCTCTCTCTCTCTATCTCTTTATCTCCTGCATATGTACGCGCTCTGCTTGTGGGTGATTCACAGTGTTTCTCATGAAGTCGTTCTTCAAGGACCACTGCAGTATAGAGGATGAATAGCGCGGGGTGGCATATTAAGCTACAGTATGGATCGGCTGGTTTGTTTGCACCGCTTAGAGTCCAGGTGGAGGAGGTGGAGGTTAACATCACCGATCAGGGTAATTAATTGCACCAATTTAGTCATTAAATGTTGAGTTGGCGCAGGGAGCTGATACCCGCAGTCTTAAAGAGTGACACTGTTATCAACGCTTCAGCAAAAAAGGACTCAAAAGGTTTTTGTGCTCAGCGAGTGGATAAGGAAAGAAAATAACACATTGATGCATCACCAAGCCCATTCTGACCTCATTCTACTGTTTATTAAGCTGCTGTGGGAGTTGGTGGATAGTGTGTGTGTGTGTGTGGGTGTGTGTGTGTGTGTGTGTGTGTGTGTGTGTGTAAGGCTCATGGAGTGAGACCATAACTGGGTTTGCTTTTGCTCAGACACTCATCAGTGTTCCCACAGAGAGGGAGGAGAGAGAGAGAGAGAGAGAGAGAGAGAGAGAGAGAGAGGGAGGGAGGGAAAGAGAGGGAGAGGGAGAGAGAGAGAGAGCGAGGGAGAAACATGTCATCTTGCAATGTCAACAAATTGTTATAATTTCATGAACAGGAAATTGTAGGAAATGTCTTCTCCATAGTCTTTTGTAATCCCGGCTAACAAACACATATCAATAAACCAATAGATGCTGGTAATAAGTAACAAAGGTCGTGACCCTGTCCTTAAGCACATGTCCAGTGATTGACAAGCAATTAATACACACTGGGATGACTCTAGTGTTTATACGTCTGTTTAAAGTGTGTAAGAGAGGTTATTATCTGTCTAATGTCATATGGGCTGTCAGTCCAGATCTGAGTGTTTGTGTGGAAAAATGATCTCTGACCACAATTGTTTCTGTAAGCCAGTATGTGTGTGACATTGATCCAGAAATGCCTTCCTGTCTTGTGGAAGAGGGAGTAAGTGTCGGAGAGGAGTTATTGTTTTGAATGTGAAAGTACAATTTCATGGCTAGAATATCGGTGTAGTTGTGAAAAGTCAAGGCGTCGGGTTGTGAAGGTGCGGAGCTGAGACCAAGGATAAGAGGATGTGTTCCAAAGACTGCAGAAGGAGAGGTAACACAGATAGAGTGAGAGAGAGAGAAAGAGAGAGAGGGGGGAGGGGGAATAAGTTAAAGAACTCAATCAGCGCAGCATTATTCACAGAAAGAGGCCAATCCCTGGCTCCGTATCTCCGGCTGGTGCATACAATTGGGTTTTCATATAACAGATGGTCCCAGGAAGACCGTCCTGCATCTCTGTCCCACCAGGTCGGCTCGATAAAAGGGAAGAAAAATAGCGTAAACTTTCCCTCTTCTCCCAACTTCCTTAATCTCCTCTCCTACTTAACTTTACTCTACTTCTACTTCATGCTCTGGCGGCTCTTTGCTCTCTCTCTTCATGTCTTCTCCTTTCCCGACTCTTTGAGCTCCTCCACCTGCTCCCTTGTGGACAGACCTCCCCAAAAACACAACTCGTCTCTTTTGTGTTCTCCCCGCTAAGCAATTACAGAATGGAAGAAGTTACACTGGCACACTAACACGCTCTCTGCTAATCAAATGAGCCTTTGCTTCCTCGTTTGTCTCCAGTGTGTGTGTGTGTGTGTGTGTGTGTGTGTGACTGTGTGTGTGTGTGTGCTTGTGTTCAATCTCTTACTTACTTAGAATCGCACAAAAAAGAAGTGAACAGGTGATTCATCGGCGTGATTCATTCCAAGAAAATTATTTCATTGTGCGCTCAGGATTTACCTTCAGTGTGATTGAAGGTGTCTGCTCTGTGTGTTATTAATAATCACCAGGGCTTCAGCCAGATTCATGCTGCCTGTTGGTTCAGAACACTCAGTCATGACGTGTCACGCTGAGGGCTTGATATATGATCAACCAGTAGCCCTGCACGCCAATACACCAATACTGTGCAACAACAAGAAAGAGCCATTAAGCCATTATCAAGTCAGAGTGAAGGAACAAATCATATCTCCTGCATAAACAGTGAAGGAGAAACTGATTTAAAAATGTGAAACTGTAACAATTAGGCTTCTGTGCTGGTTTGGGCGCGTATGTTGATGTGAGTTAGACGCTGAGCAGCTGCACTCTGCTCTCCCGGACCTGTGATTGTGTTCGTAGGGTGTGAAATGTTATCGGGGATACAGATCGATTTCATTGACTCGTCAACAAGAAACAGACTCCTCAGTAAATCGCTTTAACCGCCGCCTCACTGAAATTGTTCTCATTTGAGTCAGCTCACGGAAAAAGAAGTTAAACACCCCCCCGCCCCCTCCCCTCCCCCTGATTCCCTGCTCCTTCGCTCGAGCGGGGGTGAAATATAATAAATGTGATCAAATTTACAGGCGGCTAACACTGTTCTCCACTGTAAAACAGGTTAATTTGCTCCCAATAAAGCAGCGGTGGAAGCTCAATGACTTTATTACGCCGCATTCAGCCCGCGGCTCCTTAAATTTTGCTTGACTTTTTCCTCCTGAAAGTGGATGAATAAGCACTTCACGGGTGGCTTTAATTTTTCCCCGGTCATGTGTAATATTGAAGGTATTAATCCGTTTCGTTCCATTAACTCAGGTGGCGATAAGGCCGCTCGGGAGATATTGCGGAGAATGTGAAGCATTTCTTAACACGGCTTCAGTGTGTTTTATGTAATAAGAAGAAGTCTAATATGGACTCTGAGTCATCATAGCTGGAGACATTGTCCACGTCGTCATTATTGTGGATGAGCAGAACTTTATTGGTTACCGTAGGAACGATTTGAGAGTTTCTCCCTGTTGAGACATGAAACACAAAGATCATATAATATACAGGGCCACACTACCATTGCTCTCGTGTGCTCATGTGTGCTCATCTGGGCTCCTGTGTGCTCATGTGTGCGTGTAACATAGGAGGCAGCTGGGATCCAAGGGGACATGAGGTGATCAAAGTCCTGCCTGATGTAGTCTGGCCTCTTTGTTCCTCTCTCCAGGGATGGAGGGGGGGTAGGTAGGTTTAGATGCTCTGCTACGTCTAGATTCAAAACCCTTTACTTTCCATGAAACAGTAATGTAATGCACATCGCCGCTTTTGTACAGATTTAACACAAACTGTGTAAATAAGCCCCCCCCCCCCACTGTGATACCACCGACCGTCACCCTCGCTGTCGGAGAAAGATGATCACACATTCCTCAGATTGCATCAGAGTGATGTCGCTAATTATATTATGCCGCCGTTTGAACTGTCTGTCGAAATCCAATTATCCAGCAGTCAGCGTATAGCTTACAAGATTGGTGTATGTGTGTGTGGTGGGGGGGGGGGGGGGTGAGAATAGTATAGGATGATGGAAACGTGTTAAGGAAACATACACACACACACACACACACACACACACACACACACACACTCTGGCTGTGAGATGGGGAGGATTTCAATGCAATGATGTGATGTCGGGGAAAAACGAGAACGCCAGGTGCTTAGAAACGCTTGTTTACTGTGAATGAGGAAGATGGTGGGGGTCACAGGATTCAAAGCTGGGTAGAGAGAGAACCACCCCACACACACACACACCCACCCACCCCCCTCGGCCTCCACTCCGTTGTTGTTGATTAGACATTGAAATGATGACAGGCAGTAATTTGGCTGCTGTAAACTTTGCGGCGGGGAGTTGAGCACACATTGTTTTAAATTGATCCCTCTGGTGGCAGAGCTGACTGGTTCATAATGATGCGGCCAAAATAGCCTTAAACTAACAATGAAGTCTACCTCAGATGAAAGTAACACCCCTCTGCGAAATGTCAATTTGCGCCGGCCGTCTCGGGTGATTTATAGAGCTCGCGCGCGGCTCAGGCGGCCTTGCCCATCAGCACCACTGCAGCACGCTCTCTCTCTCTCGCTCTCTCTTCTCTCTCTCTCTCTGCCGCCCCCCCCTCTCTCCTTCTCTCTCTCTCCCTCTCTCTCTCTCTCTTACTCATAACTCCCAAATTAGTTGTCAAGCCTTGGCACCCGGGGCCCCAGCAGGTAGCCCCCCGCACGCTCAGACAGATAGGCCAAGGCCGGGGCAGCCACCAGATAAATAAGTAAATAAACCACCGACCTCAGGCAGGATTCATCAATTCTGATTCTCCCAAATGAGAGTGTGGCCGGAGAATCGATACACCTCAGGGATCCCAGTCTGTCTCTATCTACATCGGAGGAGCTGCGCCTGACCGGACCAGACCGGACCGAACTGGATTGGACCGCAGAGCTCAGCGGACGAGCGCAACACACACCCAGGCCAAACCATCAAACAGCTGCCATCTTCATACTGTCGTCTTTTTCACAGCGGTGTCACGAACTTCGCCCGCAGCCATTCCTCTCCTCAGCGTCCCCCGCGGCCGTGACTCTGCCAGCATCTCTGACTCACACACACACACACACACACACACACACACACACACACACACCTCCCTACCTCCTTTCCTCCCTTATTTACACTTTAACAACCCTCAAACAGGAGACTGAAAACATCTGCAGGCTTTCGCGACTCATTAGCCTTTCAAAGAGTGATTATTTAATACATACATAGCTCGCTGCCTTCTCCCCTCCACACGCTTCTCCTCCTCCTGCTTGAACTTTCGACTTCTTCCTCTTTCATTGTCACTTTTTTCGATCGTCTCCCAACCCAAGGTTATCTCGGCGCTGTTTTCTTCTCTCACGCTGTTTCTTTCTCACGCTTTCTCCACTTCGAGTCAAATCAGACTTTCCCTTCTCTACCCACCGTACCTGCCAGCCTCTCACCTGCGTTTCTTTATCCTTCATCTCCTCGTGTCAGACCTCATTTTCCCTTAAAGTCTCTCTCACCTCTAATTTCTTCCATTGCCATCGTCTTCAATCTGCAGTCAGGCACATTTTGTCAAAGTTGATCCGCGGTAAACTTCTAATCGCTCCTGGTCTCATTTATATTCTCTGATTCCCCCCGCACACACACACACACTTTATCTCTGCTGGGCTCATGGACGGAAAACTGAGATTATTGCAAAGCTTCAGTGTTAAGAAATAATGTCCAAATTGAAAAGCAGAAATAGAAACAATAAGCCATGGAGGATCTCCAGACTCTCTCTCTCTCTCTGTGCGCGTGTGTGTCTGTGTGTGTATTTC
>NW_027466870.1:0-412500 GCF_046128005.1 Genypterus blacodes | reverse complement strand
TGGGGGCTGTTCCTCTCCCGGCCTCGTCCTTAACAGGGCGCCGGCCTGTGTTGGCGGGCGGCTGTGTGTGCCTTTCAGCTTTAAGTAATAGGTTTCTATATGGTTGTGGGCAGGCCTGAGTCTTATTCCATCTCCCAGTATGGGCGGGAGATTTCGTCGCTGCTCTCTCTCCATTCCCTCTCTGACCTCCATGTTTATTGAAAACAGAAGCCTCATGACACAAAAGCATCTCTAAGTACACAAACGCAGCACTTAATTAAAAAGGCACAATGTTCTGTGTGTGTGTGTGTGTGTGTGTGTGTTAGTCTGTGTGGGTGTGTGCACAGTGAAACACATTATTTCCCCCGTAATTGACAAGGGGGCCTTTTTTTTCAGCGCCATGGTGATAACACTGAGACCAGCACAGCATCGTCCTTGCTTTATTCCTTCTTCTTCATCTTCTTCCTCTTCTTCTTCATCCTCTTGTCTTCTCATCCCTCTTTACCCAACTAGTGATTAATTGCGCTCTTCTGTGTGAGCATGAGTAGCTCCTCACTGGTGTATAACATGTTAAGCTGACAGACACAATAATGAGTTTGTAGCATCTGTGTGTGTTTGCATTCCAGTGCTCACACAAGCATCTGTCCGTGTCATTCACACTTCATTCGCACTAAATGCACGGTTACAATTGCAGTGGTATGTTCCATTGTGTGTCTGTCTGTGTGTGTGTCTGTGTGTGTGTTCAGCCAAAGATGGGAGATGTCTGACTGTCTCTGGAATGCTCTACGTGTCTAAACCCATATGGTGAGCTCCGATGCTGATGGCGGTTTGTGTTATTCGGGAGTCCTGCCATGTTCTCTCACACTGGTCAACCTAACCTTCCCTTCCATTCCCTTTCTGAAACATGCACACATTAATACACACACACACACACACACACACACACACACAGTAGCGGTCCCAGCAAAGCATCAGGGGAAATTTATGGCTGCTTAAGATTCAAACTTCTCTCTCATCCGCTCAGGCTTGGCATTTTGAGCAGAGCTGAAATAAGCCTCCATGTTTCTCCCGTCTCCCATTTTGTCTGTCTCTCTCTCTATCTCTCTCTCTCTCCCCCCCTCTCTTTCTATTAGGTCCCTGCTCTTCCCCATCTTCACCTTCACTCCACATCTCACCAGCTGTTTCTTCCTCTCTTTCTCTCAGCACTTCTTTCTCATCCAACTATTCTCATCTCTCTCTCTCTCTCTCTCTCTCCTCTCTCTCTCTCTCTCTCTCTCTCTCTCTGGTGGCTAAATCGCTCAGTTTGCTGGATTGGTGGTGACTCATCCAAGTGGTATGCTGCACTTTGTGTTCCACTTTCTGTCCTTTTTGGAGAAGCATGCTGTCCCTCCATCCAGGTCCGGGTCACGTCCTCTGTAATTTCCTTACAATTTTGGCTTAAGAGCAGCTATTTTCACACACACACACACTGACACACATCCACCAGGTTGCGTTCTCATCAATCACTCATAAACCCCTACATGCTTATTTTTTTGTCTTATTGAAAACTGTGTGTGAGTAATCACACGGTAGTCGCACACACTCAGGTGTTATTCTTAAATCTCTGACAGCTGCCTTGCCCCATGGCACATCGTCACCCCACCCAGCCACTGAACACACCCGGCTGCTTTTAAAACTACCAGGCAATGAAAGAAACCACAATTTCTGATCCTTTCAAAGCGTGTGTGTGTGTGTGTGTGTGTGTGTGTGTATGTGTGTGTGTGTGTGTGTGTGACACAGAATGACAGGTTGTTGCAAAAAAATCTCAGTAATATGGCGCTGGAAGGAAAACACCCTTTTGTCACCTGAAGGGTAGAGTCATTTTTCACTCTAAGGGACTTATACTGATGGGACGATTTCACCCTGTGGAAATAGCTCCACTGTATTGTGTGTGTGTCTGTGTGTGTCTGTGTGTGTGCATATGGGCGTGTATCCAAGTGTGCCGCAGGAACAACAGCAGTGTGTGTGGTGATGGAGTGACAGTCCGACAGCCTGAGTGATTAATGAGCCTTCTTCATAATGCACTGCATGAAGAGGGGAGGGAGTATGGGGGGACGATTGGAGAGAGGAAGAAATGCCGGGAGGAAATAGAAGAAGAACACACAGAATCCATAAGGAGACATTTGTGTTGTTTGACAGAAACTTCAACAACGTTTCCAAATATAGACGCTGTTGGTGCAGCGAAGAAGACGATGGCACACGTTAGCCTTCTAGGTGGGCTTTTGCTTGATGGAAGCGGCCCTTTAAAGGTCTTTGATGGGTAGAAAACACAATATGACAGCTTGGCTCTGCTCTCAATATATATTTGTCTTCTTTTTTCTTTGTCTGCCTGTCTGTCTGTAGCTGTCCTGCTGTCTCTAGATATGTCTGTCTTTCTATCACATCTACAGTATCTCTGACAGGTAGGAGTGGGAGAACAGTGCCTTCACCTGCCAAGTGAAGATCTAGCTTTCAGCCTGATATTACACAGAGAGAGAGAGAGAGAGAGAGATGAAGAAACAGGCACACAGACACACACCCACAAGGAGGATTACAGTTTATCTAAGTGGCTGTGGACCAATTCTCGAATGGCGTTTTAAGTTCCTCTCTAGCATTACATCATTTGGACACAGCTAAATAGAATCTCTGATCCAATCTCATCAAATGCTTTCATACACATTCAGAGAATCCGAATTGGCAGAATATTTAATCATGGTGATCAATCTCATACGCTTCTACTCTGAAATACACACAGTCTGTTTGCTGTGTGGAGATCATAACACACAATTAATTCAGCTGTCAGAATCTTCCAGGTGTGTTGTTCATGAACAGCTGTTACATTGATACACTGCTTGTCTAGCGAATGTTACATCTTACTTATGAAGGGGGCGTTTCCAGCATCTTAGATCAACCAGTGACACGCGCTGTCAAGTTTAAATTGTTGAACATATTTACATAGGTAGTCTCTACACAATGATCCATGAGTTCAATGTTCCCTCACATATGTATGCATAAAGGGAGTGAAGGTGGTAGCTGACATACAAACTGCGCTTCCAGGCCAATGAGCCTGTTTAAGACATAACACACGTTTCTTTGAGCAGATCGCTGTCCAAACCAACGCAACAGGCAATCTGGCCCTTGGTATGTTATGTCCTAGTTGAGCACACACACACACACACAAACACACATACACATTGTCAAAAGAATCACGATTCCAATGCAGAAATACATTTACAGTCTGAGCCTTTCACTGCAATGAGAAAGGAGGGGAGGGCACAGAACTGGCAACACAGAGGTCACGGCTTGAGAATTAACTACAGCTCCATCCTTCAATAGAGAAATGCATAAATGTGAAATGTAAGAGGAGGTTAAAAAGAAGAGTGGGACCAATCGATAGCAGAGTAAGTGTGTGAGTGAGAGAAATATGAAGGCCAGAGCAGATAAAAGAGAGAAATGAGGCACAGGAGCAGCTGCTGTAGCTGCTGACATTTCATAAACTATATGCAGAAAATGTTGATAGCCAACACTGCTTGTGCTGATGTATTCCTTCCAGCCTCTCGTATTGGTTGTTATCATTCATCGCAACCACAGGAGGGAGCGTACTTATCACCCCATTGCACTATGGGTACGATAATATATATTTCAGTGTCTTCAAAATGGAGATACTGCACGGTTCTTGTGCATTAGTGTGTGTGAGTGTTTGTTCCACAGCGAGAGTGTGTTAATATCAGCTGTAATGGTGTAATGGCTGTCATATCTCCTCTCAGACGACAACTCGGTTGTTGATTGATGGCAGCGATGTTTGAAATATCCTCCATTTTCCACACAACCATTAGGAGATGCAGTAACAATAGCACACACACACAATAGCGGCCTGCACATTAGCAGCACACACAGCTGTCAATACAAAGAGAAAATTATAGTGCAAATATAAAAAGAATAAAAACCTACTCATCGTCCCTCCGCCCATGGTGTGTGTTTTTGTGCTTTAGCCTTGAATAAGAATTGTTATTGAATGGTGAACTAGCTTTGTGTAATTTATAAGGTGTAAACTCTGACCTGCTGTCATTATACTGGGCTAGAGTTTAGTAACCTTTCGATCATGGTGTTATATCGCTGTTTTTAGGTCAGATAATATGTTCACTGTGAATAGATGTATGTGTACATGGTTTATGTGGACAAAACACACAATATATAGAGTTATAGGATATGCTTAAAGAATGTGAATGTGACATATGTACACAAGGATGTAGAAGGTTGAATAAATCAGGGCTATGAAAATTTTTTGTCATTGTCATCAAGACAAAACACTCAAATACATTGACAAATGTTTCCTTACAATATTTACACACACACATGTATACAATACAAAGATAAACTGACTTGGGGGCTACTGTCACTTCATAATATATTAGCAAACAAAAGCTTTAAATTAAATACCCTCCCTCTACCGCCCCCCTCGCCTTACTTGGTACCGTCCAAACAGGTAATCAACAGTTGATGCCGTCCAGGTGGCTGTAATCTCTCACAATTAGGATATTTTTATGTTTTGAGTTGCACTGCAGTAACATTTGGGCAAATATCTAGCAAAAGACAAACTTACTGACACATATTCCTCACATAGTATCAGCGTATAAAGTTACGAGTAACAACTCCTCACATACACAAACACAAGTCATGGAGTAGCTTTAGCGTAGCGTAGCTTAGCTTCACGTTTCTCTATTCTCCGCTGTTTTGGTCTTCATTTCTTGGGAAAACCTCTTTAGACGTGAAATGCTTGTCTTCAAACGTTGGGTGAGTCATTACTTTGTCTCTGTGTTATGTGCTGCTTGGTGCAGTCATCTTGGGAAGCTTTTTAAAGGGAGCTCGCAGTGCAGTTAAATGTCCTTTTCGTATTATTTACTTTTATTAACTGAAACACATCTTCAGAGTTTTTACAAATCTGTCTCGAAAATAGGCTAAAATGGCTGTGTTGAAAATGTGTGTGTCTGTGTTCCAGTCAGCCGTGGGTTTCCATTCATTTCAGTCCATTTCAGATGGACTTGGGCTCAGCAGGGGGTATTTGGTATGAGGTTAGTGTTGTTGTCCTTGGCTGTACCTTTGAGACTGAGCCAGAGATATCAGCGCCGCTGTAACTGACACTGGCTATCTGTGTCCTTCATCTCCCCTACCAGCCACCGATACACACACACACACACACACACACACACACACACACACACACACACACACACACACACAGCTCCCCTCCAGCCCTCCGGCCCCCCGGCCCTGCTCACTGTGTCTCTGGAGATGCCATATTCATTATTTACACACACAGGTTTCACACAGGCCCCATGGCAGGTGCTGACCTACCTCATTCTGACACACACACACACACACACCCACACATTGTTAGTGAAAGGTACCCAAATGAATGCAGGAGTTCTCATACATATACATCCACATAAGGAATGACTTCTCTTTGTTTGGTGGCCCGGTTGCTCGTCTTGCACGCTCACACACACACGCACACATACAGTAGATAAAAGTGAAGGGTTTTATTACAGTAGAGGCGTTTCCCAAAGCTCCCAGATGTACAGCGATAGAGTCACTTCATAACATAGTTTTATGTTGCACATCAAGGACAGCCACTTTGAAACCCATACCAGTTTTTTTATGAGCGATTTTTGAATTCACACCCCAGTTACTTCACACACAAAAAAGTCCCAATAAACTCTTTCAGACATGCTTCATGTCACGGACGCCTTTCAAAAACATACTTTTAATGTGACAGAATCTACGCTGCTTTGATGTGTTTCTGCTCTGCGGATTCATCAGTGTATCGTGTGTGTGTGTGTGTGTGTGTGTGTGTGTGTGTGTGTGTGTGTGTGTGTGTGTGTGTGTGTGTGTGTGTGTGTGTGTGTGTGTGTGTGTGTGTGTGTGTGTGTGTGTGTGTGTGTGTGTGTAACAAGGGAACCAGGTGTCCATCATGTCATATTTGCCTCCAGTGCCTTGTTATCTGGCAGCTTTTTAATGTTGAAATGTGTCAGTATCTGTCAGCGGCACAGTGCTGTCTTCTAATGGCGGCGCTGATGTCATCTCACAACACATATTGACATTCAGATCTTTCATGTACAATGTCAACGGGATGATATTAGAAAAAACATGACGCTACAAAGTGGAAAATTTGACATATTTAGTCTGGTGTGTTGGTGGTTGAACTATTCAAAACTATGATGGCAGTACTTTGATTACCAAATATGTAGTTTGTATGTATGTTGTGAGTGGTGTTGTCGTTTTTTAGCACCGTAACCTAGAATGTATTTTAGGTCCGTGTAAGTCAGGTGGCTTCAGGAAACCGTGGGTGTAAAGTGAGCATCTGTGCCGACTCAACCACAGTAAACCCGGCCTGACCCTGAAGACTATCTTAGACGTTTTGTCCTAATCCGTCCAGACGTGACTTGAGCAGCCGTGTCCCACCGGGTTTGGACAGAGATGTCAAGCTCGATCTCTTCTCCCAAGTGCATGCAGGGAAAAGGTGTTTAAGCACGCGATGACCCTGAAAAGGAGTAAACGAATCAATCAAAGACATCCTGATATTTAATGAAGGGCAAATGCTTCATCGTAAAAAAATGGAGAATTACTTGTCTGGAACGTGACTGTAAAGTGAAATGACGTGTGACTTTTTCCTTTCTTTACTTCACTTGAGAGAGTCTTTGCTCTTAAAGTAACAGTCTCGATGAGATCTCATAACCTTGCACATTATGAAAAGATAAATTACAACAAAGGGGAGCCGTGTTTGGTCCAGCACAGAAACATAATCAGTGTGGGGGAAACAATAAAAACAAACTCCTCAAAGAAGAGGACCGGTGACTCACCCCAGTCATACAGCGCTCATCTCACAAGGGCAATATGCTGATTTTAATTTCCGGTGTGTATTTATCTCTCCATCTGTGTCTCCAGGTGCAGCAGGATGCGGGGCGTATCGCCTGCGTGTGGACTGCGGGGCCTGCCGGTCCTCTTACTGCTTCAAACCCTCAGCTGCGGTGAGTCAAGTTCCTCCATCTCCCTCATTTGACCTATATTCATGAACGCTGGCAGATAAGCGGCGAGCGCATGCAGAACTTTTAGCAGCTGGAACGGGGAGCTTATGAATATGTATGCCTCTCCTAACACTTTGTGCTTACATATATCTGGTAACCGCTAACACCCTCCAGCCGTTACCTCTGACACAGCAGGGGTTCTCTGCACCCATATTACACCAGGTAATGATTGAAATGTCAATTTTGCGCTTTGATGCTTTGTACGACAGCACTGCAGCACAGCACTCTAAGGGTTAACATGACGGGTTTAGACTCGGCCCCCTATTGCCAACCGGCTTATCTGCAAAGGATGCGAGGAATGATGTCCCCCGTGCAATTAAACTTTGAAGAATATCCACTTAACACCTGGCTGAGGGAAGTGGAGGAAGCAGATGAGAAGCAGACTGATGAGTGATGAAGATAATCAAGCGTGGCGCTCCAATCTGACACTTTGAGGACTTATGCACTCAGACGTCTCTTAAGGCCCCGATTTGCCCTCATATGGAGCAGAACTTCATGGGGACAAACTCCCTTTTCCCTTCTTTTAAGTTAAAATGAACTTAAAATCCAGCTAGCTCCTCTCTCGGTCAGTTATAAGCCCCGCCACCATTTTGAAGTGTACCGGTGACAACAGTGCTAAATCACCCGCTACCACAAAACCTCACCCCGCCGGCTCCACTCCAGCTTGTTCTTTGATGCGGCCACATCCAGCTAAAACAGTATTCATGCGTGAGCGACAGTCAAAGTAGAAAACTTCACACAAAAAAAGTATAATCCACCCTTTCAGAGTAGCGGCTCATTGTTACTGCGGGTAGGAGTGAGGAGGGGCAGCGGAGGACCAGTGACTCACAAAATGACCTGATTACTTTCATGAATACAATCGGCGCTTGCTAATAGAGGAAATTTGCTTTGAAGGACAATTTGAATCGAATTGGGGGTTTTTCTTTGAAGAGGATTAATCACTGATGTGTTTTCTCTCTCATAATTGTCCGACACTGACTGACTGACTGACTGCTTCTCCGCTGGTTTGGCTTTCATAGTTGAAGATCTGATGTTTTTTTTGTGTCTCAGATAGAATCAAAGAAAGAGGGCTTTCAGGTGGATGATAATGAGGGGGATTATTACCATGAACAAAGAGACTTCCTTTTCATTTCTACAAAAACAGCCGGTGAAAAGCAGCAGAACATCCACGGCTTACTCATCCCTTTTTCTTTCTTTTTTTTTTCAACCCACCTACAGTTGAGGAGCGAGTGGGTGTGAGTTCCGCAGCCTGACAGGCGCCGTGTCACTTTTTCCCCACTCCACTTAAAAATTGCGTTTGAAAGGACTCGCGCTACTTCTGCCAGCCGGGAATCTGTGACAAACAAAATGCCAGCGCGCGGTAAACAATGGGGACGTATCTCTCAGACTGATCGTCAAGGCTGAACACGGGCACATAAAGCCCTGTGCCGTCTCTGCTGCCGACTGACTCACAAGCTGTGCAAGGGTGGAATTAAAGTTTAGCTGCGATGATACCTGTGTGTGTTTGATACACTCTAACAGTCAGCGGTTTAATATATTTCACTCCGTTTCAGTGCATTTCCTGTTTTGTTGCCATGTAAAACACACAGCACAATGAGCACAGCACAACAAGTAACAGAGCCATGAGACTAATGAGCCTCTCCCTTCACTGGCTGGACGCTGTCTCCGTCTTTAGTTCACATACTGGACAGATCGTTACAGCTTAATCACTGCCCGTTCCGACGCATTTCATCTGCTCATGATTATTCCCCCCCGCCAAATAGCTTTTTAGTTTGCAAAGTGAGACAAACTGACGAGATGTTTAAGATGTTCACGTCCTCCTCCTCGCCTCACAGCTTCAACCATTTTAAGATGGAGGAATGTGGCAGATATTTTGGTAAATATGAGATTTATTTGTTAGATGTATATTTCTGCACAGCTCATTAAAAGCCGTCTTGATTCCTTTTGAAAATAAGAAACTTCTTCTCTCAGACCCTCAAGAGCTTAGCACCCTGGTTGTGCATCACCATGCAAACCAACACTTCATGTTTTGCATCGGTTTGCATATTTACTCGTTTCGTTTTAAACTCTCGTGTCGAGCGCGACAGGAAGCAATGAGTTGTAACTGTATTTCCTCCTTGGGGTTGGATGTAAAAGTCAGGAGAAAGATGCACCAAACCTTCTTGTGGTTCAGATCCCAAGGCAGAGATATGATGAAAGAGCAGCTGAATCTTCTGCATGTGTGTGTGTGTGTGTGTGTGTGTCTGAAACCCTGGGGTTACATCTTCCTAGTGGTGTACGCTGCCGTCCTGGCAAACAGCGCGCGCGGTATCACACCCACACACAGCGTTTCTGCAGAGCCCGATAACGCACACGTGTGCTATATGCAGTTAAAAACCTTAT
This sequence comes from Genypterus blacodes, assembly GCF_046128005.1. NCBI lineage: Eukaryota > Metazoa > Chordata > Actinopteri > Ophidiiformes > Ophidiidae > Genypterus > Genypterus blacodes. Next base: position 403,036 of record NW_027466870.1, on the reverse strand, counting down.
TCCAAGCAGTTGTTGAAGTGCCTTTGATGTACGGTTGAAAATCCTCTTCACACTTAAGAGTTCAAAATGTGTTTTAATGCTGTGATTGAATGAGCTACATGACTCACTGTGGCTCCTTAAAACATTCTTTTTTTCAAAAAGTTATAGGAGTATAAAGCTCTAGTTAGTGACCTCCCCTACATGCTGCTTATGGTTTAATGATCAATTCAAATCTGTCTGTCAGCATTGATGTTCTGGCTTCCAAACAAACGCAGGTTAATCACATTCTGAGAAGGAATTTGTGAGCTTTAAGATGCTGTCTGCTAAAGGTTGAAGTCAGGATTGATACTGTGGATTTGAAACCATCTTGTAGCTTTGGCCTCTGGAGTGATTTTACCTCCAGCGATCAATTCTGTATTCATACTTTCAAACTCCATTAGGCTGTTGTTCGTCAGGATGAGCACAGACGGAGGAGCATCAGTCTTTGTACTTGTTAAATAGTTAAATTATTTTGCATCGAATCGTCTTCTTCCTCCATATGCAAGTTTAAGAATTCAGCTTCATGACCTTCATCGGGAAAAATAGCTCCAACTGGATCTTGTTGTACGAGTCTTTGTCATTCTACAAACTTTGCTACTTTGTGTTTTGTTAGGGAGGGCGGTTTCATTTTGAGAAGCCTCCCAAAAAGGAAAAACTTGAGTGAAGTACATAAGTAAGTGTCTGGAAAGTTTACTTACTAAGCCCAGTACTTTCACCTCTGCCTCTCTGTAATGTCATACTGAGGGAAAATCCCTTTATCTGCTTTGGCGGAGTGTGTTTTTGATGGTATTAACATCACATCGTTCTCTCTCTCTCTCCTCTCTGTCTCTCTCCGCTCTTTTTTTGGTTGCGGTGCTTGATGGGAGGTAGAGGACTCACACAGGGAGGGTTTGGCACTGAAGCGCGGCCCGTGACGACGTGTTTGACAGCGCCAAGTTGGGAGAAGAGGGTGGTCGGGGTTTGTGTGCCAGATTAGCGTTTGAGGCTTTTTTACACGCGTGTGAGCAAATAGTGCTCGCATGCCCTGCAACTTTGGATTGCACTGTACATGTGGGCTGTTTGCCACACACGATAACTCTATCATTATGCTTCAGAAGGTACAGAAATGAGTCACGGCAGCATCCTTAGGGGAGTTCCTGTAAAGCACCACGCCGGCTGGAAGGAGTCAGGTCAGATAGAGAGGAAGCAGCAGAGAGACAGTTAATATTCATAGCCAGGAGCGGAGGAATTAGAGGAGGAAGAGGAGACGAGGGGAAACAGTCTGGGTCAAAGAGCAGGGAGAGAGGCAGGAATAATTAGAGCTTCAGCATGAGGAAGGGTACAGGAGGAGGGAGGGAGAGAGAAAGAGACGAGGAGAGGAGGAAGGACCGGTGGAGGAACAAAGAGGGAGGAAGTAGAGACAAGAGTGTGATAAATTAAAGGGAGGGACGAGCGGGTGGGGAAGTGGGCGGATAAAGGAGGGGGAGACGAGTGGGCGAGGAGAGGGTGAGCAGGAAAAGACAAGAGGAAGGGCGGAGGAGGAAGAGGCAGGGCTAGGGCAGAGGATCACATGCGAAAGAGAAGCACGGAGGCGTCGTAGAAAATGTAGAAAAGTCAAAATTTTTGCATGGCAGACCTGCGCCCACACACACACGTACACACACGCACATACACGCACACACAGAAATAGGCACAGCTTCAGGCTTCTTCTTCGTGGCATCTATGGGCTGCTTTGGGACGTTGTGAGGGAACGTGTGTGCATCACCGTTTGCATATGCAAGAGTGTGTGTGTGTGTGTGTGTTTGTACTTGGTGAGGGGCAAAGGCGACGGTGCTGTGGCAAAACACAAGCCTTTGATCAAACACACTTGAAGAAGCAGAGATGCAAAATTATAGTGTTACACGGAATGTGTTTGAAGAGGCCACCCGCACAAGTGTGTGTGTCTGTCTCTCCTGATCAGCAGCTGTTTCCCCACCTCTCCACATGTGATGCCTCTGTTGCCATGGTTATTGTTTTTTTGGGCTGGGGTCTTTCTTTCCTCCTTCCTCTCCTTTCTCTCTCCCCTGAGTGTACTTTCAGACTTGGCGCGTCATCCTCGCTGTCTCAGAATCCACTCAGACAAAAACAAAACCTTGAGACGTCTCATTCATGTCAAAAGATGAAAACAATGAAACTTCTTCTGGTTTGCTCTGAAAAGTTCAACTTTAATGTGCAGGATTTCACAATACGCACAATGAATATATAATGTAGTGTGAATGTAAAAGTCGGTGTAGAACCTGACTTGACACTGTTTTGTCTTTTACACAATAACACAAATCCATCAGCTGTCCTTTCTTAACACGGTCACCAAATAATCCCAGTGATTTTGTATCAGGAAGCTCATCCGTCCTCTTGACATCCACACACCTTCACACACACACACACACACAGCCACTCGCACAATCACCCGACAGACTGCGAACGCACCGGCAGCAGGAAGGACGCTCTCGAACAGCGCAGGCGGCGTTTGACTGGCGAACGGCGTCCGGTTTTGTTGTGAGCTAATAGAAGACGATGAGCCCTTTATCTTCTGAAAGCCGTCTGCAGGCACTTCAAAATGAGAGAGAGAGGGACAGAGCGAAAGGGAGGGGGAGAGAGAGAGAGAGAGGGAAGGAACAAGGAATGTTAGCGATTGTCTTCTTATTACAGGAGTAATGCCATCGCCGCCCACCCCGTGAGTGAGTGCAGCTCTGTGCCGGGCGTGGAAAGGCTCCCCGACTGTGTTTAATAATTTGCGAGCACCTCTGAAGCGATGACAGATGGGCCGATGGCGACAATGGCGTAGAGGCTCCAGCAGAAAGAAAGAGAATAAGAAATCCCGAACTCTGTCTGCAAACGGTATAGAAAGGGGAGGTTCCAGAGGGAATGTGGAAGGTCAAAATAGTGTGTGTGTGCTGTATTGGTCAGGACTTCTCTAGCCTACGTGCTTTGTCCACGTGCACATATTCTGTAATTCCCGGCTTTGTGTTGACATTCGGCTACAGTGGAAATCATCATAAGCCTCATTTAGAGACGGGGGGGGGACAAAGGGCAGTGTGAGGCGCAGATGGGGGGACCCTGACAAAAGAGCGTCTGGGGGGGTTCATGCTTGTGCAAACATTTCCATCTAAATGCAGATTTGATATATCTGTGACAATGAGGCTCCCGCTAGTTTACATTCATTACCAGCGAGGTGGAGCTCAATGGTTGATTTCTTTTCACCTGGTTTCCTTCGAGATGTTATTTAAATGTTTTTCAGAAGGCGCCGGCAATTGATTTCATCCGATTTAGCCGTGCAAATTGCAGCGGCAGGCGGGGAACAAAGATATAACATTTGTCCAAATAAAATGAGGCGAGGAACACAGAGGGAGAGAGCATGAATCACATTCTGATTGTCTGGTGTTCTTTGAGGCACTTCTGCCTCGCCACCGGCGGCGTCGGTAGCACAACGCCACCAATCTGCTGGTTATCCAGGTGGAACTTGGCAAGAAATAGGCAAGCAGATTAAACCTTATTGATGCCTCTTAGCAGAAGAATAAATTTGCCTGTATTTGTCTCCAGCAAGCTCACGGCAAGGTAGCTCAGAAAATTGCAGTTTGATTGTCTTGTGGAACTGGCTGTGAGTGTGTAAGTGTGTGTGTTGGTGGTGGGGGGCAAGGGGGATGCACGCATGAGTGTGTGCTAAACAAAGATGAGTGTCACATCCCCCCAGGGGGATAAAGCAAAGAGAGAGAGAGAGTGGCTGAGGGGAGTGGAATCTGATAGCCTCCTCTGAAAGCTTTGTTCTTTGAGTATTTTTTGATTGTGTACTCGGTGTGTGTGTGCGCGCAGGAATGTGTCACTGTGTCAGTCTGTACACACGTCCTGCTGAATCACCCAGCCTCAGCAGCATCATTACTTTCCCCCCATCATATCCTCTCCTGTCTCCTCTCCACATCGCCTCGCTCCATTTTCCCCCCCGTTACACACCACAGCAGCCTTTTCCTCACTTTTTATTTTTATATTACATTACGAGCATTTGGCAGACGCTTTTATCCAAAGCGACTTACATTACATTACCACCCTACGCAGAGGGGGGAGCAATTGAGGGTTCGGTGCCTTGCTCAGGGGCACCTTGGCAGGGACTCGAACCGGCGACCCTCCAGTTCCCAAGCGGAAGCTCTACCCACTGAGCTACTGCCTCCCCGATATATATATTATATATAATATATATATATATTTCCCCTTCCTTCCCTCCCTCCTTCCCTCCCTCGTTCGCTCTCACGCCGCCGCTTTGCGTTGACTCGATTGTGCTTGTTCATCTTTCCCGTGACGTCTGTGTTTCTTGCCCAGCGGAGAGAAAAGTACATCGCTGCCACAATCACGCAAAACAGATTGAAAAGTGCCACCGCTTTCCTCCACACCTCCTTCCATCACAGAGCACATTACGGCCTCGGCCCTGTGGACCACACAGGCTGAACAAAAAAGAGTTTGTGTCCCACTTCAACTAAATTCTACAACTTGAAAATGTCATTTCTCCCTGCAGCCACACACACAAGTACTTAAAAAGTTGAAAATTGTACAGGGGAGTGAAGAAAACAGACGCTCCAGTCAAGATTAAACATTGATTCTTTGTTTCTTCCAGGTTGTATTTTCCTCAGCACGGCAGGCCTGCGATAGCTTTTCCATATTTATTCCTCCACTCTTATTCCCTCCATCCCTCTGACACCCTGCTCTCTTTCACGGGTGACGCCGCACGCCAGGCTTGAACTTGTGGAGTGGCGAATGGAGTGGCCATTTTCCAACACCAATCCTCCTCGCGAGTACGCCAACGGGGGGGAGGTGGGCGGGGTTTAGAGTAGATCAGTAGGTGATGGAGTTCGACAGGTACTGCTTGTCTAAGAGGGAGAAGGGGAGAAGTGGGTATTTATGAGTTTGTGTGTGTGTGTTCAGGGCCGGAGTGTGTGATGGAAGGGCTGATGTTAAGCTATCAGGGAAAAGCTACTCAGCCTCTTGGCCCCGCCACCTGACACAGCACAACGGCCACAGGGATGAGCAATGACAGCTATTCACACCTCTGTTATTTGCGCAAGCTCAAAGGCGCATTAACCATCCAGCAAGGGATGAAAAATGGTGGCTTCAGAGCTGTGTGTGTGTGTGTGTGTGTGTGTGTGTGTGTGTGTGTGTGTGTGTGTGTGTGTGTGTGTGTGTGTGTGTGTGTGTGTGTGTGTGTGTGTGTGTGTGTGTGTGTGTGTGTGTGTGTGTGTGTGTGTGTGCGTGCACATGGGCATATTCGTTGATCCATGAATAGTCAATGGGAGATTAGATGTTTTCTCTCGGCTGCCTGTGAGTGCATTCCAGGACAAACAAATGACATGTGAACGCACACACACACACGCCAGCACACCTTATTCTCTACTGGAGGAATTCAGTGATGATACAAAGGTGAGGGAAGTGATACGTTGAATCAGAATCACAAATGAAGTGAAACCAGAGGGGATATTTCTCAACGTGGCTGAAGGGAGGAAGGAATTCCTGAGAATAAAAGACATCTTCCGTTATAGTGCGCACACACACACACAGGGGTAGACGCTAAAGCTGAAATGCTGGAAGAAGTTGGATGGTGGTCAGCGTGCGGGGGAGGAAGTGGAGGAGAGAGACAACAGGAGAGAGAGGTGACAGTGAGAGGGATTCCGGTGAACGCAGGAGAGAATCACGTTGATCCTCCAATCTGCCGTTTAATTACAGCGCAGACGAGAGGTTCTGCCTTCGTAGCGTTTGCTTTAACATGAGATCCAATCAAGCAGAAGTGGAGCAGGACGCACAGAAATTGATCCTAATGAAAAGTAATCAATAAAATTCGCGGGACGTTTCACTAACCCGAGTGAGCGCCGCTTACAGCTGCTCAACAGAGTTTCCTTCCTCACTCGCCCGTTCTTCGCAGCTTGACGTTGGACTTCCTGCACCTGCTGGATGTGACCTCACCTCACCGATTTGTTCCCAGATCTCTGACCTCACGACCTCTGAAAGTGCTCTCAGTGGGGGAGGAGAAAGGGTCGAGAAACTGAGAGGGGAGAGACAAAAGAGAGGATTTGTGTTATTACAGATCAACTATGATGTAATGTGAAACATAGATTAGTGCTAGCATCATATGGTGTCTACGCTGTATCTAAAAGCGAAACAATTCAGATTTGTGCTCCTCCGCAGAGAACATAAAAGACAAATGGCTTCTCTTTGTCGAGTTATATTGGTGATAGGAATATTTGTATCACCATGGCAATGGGCTTTTAGGCTTCAAAGCGGCAATGGTATTGATCCAATAATGCATAACCACCTTTGATGTATGGCTTTCCAAAGCACTTTTGATCTTCTCTCCACAGTCTCGCCCCGCCCCCGTCCTCGGCTCAGGTAGCACCATAATGGTCTGTCGGATCAATGACCAATAATCAGAGACACAGAATGAGCCCCCTGTTACCCTTCAACCGTGAGGATGTGATGGAACAATAGAAGCTGGTTGGAGGGCACAAGTGCTGCACGAGATCCAATTAACTCTCCTTTCCTCTCCTTCCCCTCTCCCGCAGGTGTGGGCTACGCTGACACGGCGGTGAACATGCGAAAGGTCACCCATCAGGCCATCAGCGAGGAGCTCTCCAAAACGGTGCTCCTCCCCTGCTTGTTCACTCTCCGCCCCAGCTCAGGTTCGTCCCACGAGCCGCCCAGGATCAAATGGACAAAGGTTTGGGGGCAGAGAGGCTCAGACGGGCTGCAGAAGGAACAGTCGGTGCTGGTGGCCAAAGACAATGTGGTCAAGGTGAGGCTGAGAGGGACGGCAGGGGAAAAGTAATGCAAGGTGAAAATGTGTCTCCCTCCCTCCGTTCCTCTTCCTACTCACACTCTGCGTCCTCGTGCATGGCCTCCCTCCTTCCCCCTCAGGTGAAGAAGGCTTTCCAGGGTCGTGTCACGCTACCCGGTTACAGCGAGAACCGCTACAACGCCAGTCTGGAGCTGAGCAGCCTGCGTTCCAGTGACTCCGGTCTGTACCGCTGTGAGGTGGTGGTCGGCATCAACGACGAGCAGGACACGGTTCCCCTGGAGGTCACAGGTAAATACAAAGGGGATTTACCTTTGTTTTGGAATTATTTAAGCAGATGAGCCAATTGAAAAAGTTTGAGAATATCCAGGATCTTTAAACTTAAAGTGCATTAACAAATATTCAAGGCAAAGCTGATCACATTCCTGAGAGAAACTGTGGGGAGAGCAGAATCTCCAAAGCTCTGCCTCCTTATCATAAACCACATTTACGAAATATTAAAACAAAAACACACATTTATCACTACAACACTGTTTGATTAATTAAATTCCAATATTGGTAGCCTTGGCCATTGTAATCTTGTGTTTTGATCTGATGTGCTTAACTAATAGATAAAGTAAATCTTTTCTGGGTGAAGAGAGCAAAAACATAGCCTCCCTCATAACTCTGATGATGGTTGAAGATAAAGAAATTAATTAACACCACCCGGCAAACCTCGGAGGTGCCAAGTCTCTGCAGCCACACAAATTACATTCTAGGTAAAATAACACTCACAATTTATACCGCTCCCCAATTGCCACCCCGAGTCTGCAACTATGAATAATAACGACCCAGTGTTTCACGCCGGGTTAATGCAGCCATTACATTACAACCTGCCTTGTTTACTGTCTGTATAAAATGTCAGATGATGGCAAAAAAGCAGAGGATGGCAGAGCTCATTAAACACCATTAACCCTGGCTGCTAAAGTACAGTTCACGCCGTGCAATCCTAATCAAAGCAGGTAGGAGCACAGCAGTGTACGACTGTGAAGCAGCTCTGCGTGAACGGAGTTGCCTATCACTGCGGCGTGTTTGTATAGAACGTCTGTGTTTGTTGGAATTGCCGTCTACTTGGGCTGTTGCTAAGTGCGGTAACATGTCCGAGTGCTAACAGTGCTACTAGCTGCATAACGACTACACTGGATCCATACAATGCAAAAGCCACTCAGCAAGAATCAATGCCGGTAATTATTCTCATACCAAGATGCAGCAGCTTACAATAACTTCATCAGTAACACGCCATTGCTTAGATGTAGTAGCTCCCGTGTACGCATGTGTGTGTATGGCAAGGTGTGTGTGTGTCGGTACAGGCCACTATGTCTCTATAATGATCATCTCAAAAAGGATGCAACCTGGGATTCCTGGGCGAGTAAATCACCTCCTTGTTCTCCATAAGAGCACTTTACAGGTAGTAAGTGAGACCCCTGGCGCTGTGGTGAGGAGACCCTGCGTCCCCGTCTCTCCCCCCCCCCCCCCATGGCCAATCGATTAACACACTATGAAAACCGCTCCCTTGGAGAAGAAACCAATTACGTCAGGCCGGCACGTAGCGAGCACCTCCAGAGCTTAGAGCCTTAATTGGCAGTCACGCTATATGGCAGATCACATCCCTCCTCACACTAATTCTACTTAACGTATTAATTAGCAAGTATTGATATTGCTCGGCTATATCAATATCATATTAATCCGCAGGGCTCTTCTTATAGACCTGTTTGTGTGTCAAAGCCCTGATGAGATCTCCTTCCTCTCTGCCAGTCTCGTCGTCCTCCTCTCGCCTTTCACTATCGACTGGTCAATTGTTCGTGTCTCGCCATGTAGAATGCGGTGCCATTGTTTCAGTGTGTGAGCTGTCGTTGGTTGGTCAATTGTCACAAAAGATAGGCGAATCTCACCAAGGCCTCAGGGAAATCAGGGAGAAAAAATTATTTGATTTGTGTGACTTCCGGTTCAAAGGCTTGAGGTCAAAGCGTGTAAGTAGGTATTACAGCGTCACCATCAGGCTCAACTGTACCAACATCTTAAGGGTTCTTCCATGGATCGTATCAGCTGGGTTCACAAAGGTTCATCCAAATCTGTGGAGGATGAGGAGGGTTGGGTTTAGGCATAATTCAAATCAGGATTCTTCTCTTTAAACCCGTATTTACCTCTGTGTTAAACTATACATCTGCACATTTAAACACACTAACTGTGTTTCCCTGTTATGATGCAATGTAGTGCACATTGCAGTCCCGGTGAGCCGAGGGACCCGAGCTGCTCCATATGTATACAGTGCAACAATGAGGGCATCATTCAGTCATAAAGCATGGGGCCTTCCCACAAATGGGTGCCTGCCTCTGTCCTCCCTGGAGGATGTGAAGATGAAGCACAGCAAAAATTAGATGGATGAGGTGTCGGACTCTCTCTCCTGCGGAATAGGGCCGAGTCCCCCGTACGAAGCGGGAACCCATTTATTTGGCGGGCGCACACGTTGGCCAGCGAGAGAGCGTCTTTGTTTGGGCGGGACGAGGCCTTGGAGGAGAAAGGCTGGCAAAACAAAAATGAGGAGAAGAGCAGGAGAGAATGGAGGGAGAGAAACAAAAAGCAGGATCCTTGCTCCACATTTGCTGTGAAGTGGAGTAGTGGAGTAAGGAGGGACGTCTGGGCCGTGTGTATGCCCTCACGTGTGTGTATGGAGTGTATGTTTCATGTTGTTTGGGTTACGGAACGCAACGGAGAGCATGCCTGCGCTTCGCTTCAAAGCCTGCAGAATTACCGGCCCGCCCTCCGCGGAAACCTCTGTCACTCACGTGCACAAAAACCAGCAAAGATAAAGGATCCACGTTAGTCACCAGACACCTGCTGGGCTTTGATGTAGCTGGATGCTCCTCGGGGGTAAGGGGGGGGACACAGACGGCGTGACATGAATGACAGGCAGAGGTGGGAGGTGAAGCGACGTCAGATCGACACTTCGGGAGCAATTTCTCTCCTATTCACGTGTAAGAATCTGCTCCTTTCACACGCTGGGGGAAGCTGCGTCTCCCTCCGTCTATTGTTCATATTCATATTCGACTCATCTCTTTTTTTCTCACCTGTCTCTCTCCTCACCTCCCCCTCTCCGCCTCCCTGTCTCTCTCTCTCTCTCTCTATCTCTCTGGTTCAACACGTTCTCATGCTCCCGCTTCAAGGCGTCGCTCCTCTATTTCCGCGTCTGCCGCCTTTTTGTCTTTTTTATCAGGCGTGTGGAGGCAGGCTGTGAATGTAGCGGGGTGACATTGTGTGCGTACTGTTAAAGCGGTAAAATAAACATTGCATCTGTTTGTCACATTCTGTATCCAAGGGCAACATCTCTTTTCTCTCACAATAACCCGGCTGACTGATGCAAATGAGTATGGCTGAACCTCGATGCTGCTGTTGTTCCTCTCGCACATACGGAACAGTGTCAGTATACAACATAAGGATATCCAAGGGGTTTTGTATTTTAATATCTGTGTGAACGTTCCAGTTGATGTTTTAATTGATGGAGGTTGCAGTTTGTGTGTATTTTCCTTTGCGGCTGATGATCCTCTTGTAGTTTCCTGCTCACACTTTTGTCTCGCTCTTCCAGGTGTTGTGTTTCACTACCGAGCACCTCACGACCGCTACGCCCTGTCCTTCGCTGACGCCAACAGGGTTTGTCTGGAGAACTCAGCGGCCATCGCAACACCCGGGCAGCTGCAAGCCACCTTCGCTGACGGCTATGACAACTGTGATGCCGGGTGGCTGTCCGACCAGACTGTAAGGTGAGGCTTTGAAAAAATATGGTTCCTCTTTTAAACATCCAGTAAATCCAGAGCAGTAGAGGATGGACACGACCTCTCAGGACCACAACAAAAATGGACACTTATTACAATGGTGTGATATGTAGACGATGTAATATCTTATATTGCTGCTTCCGAGCAGAATTACGGCCTGATTATGTCCCAAACTTTTAATCCGTCGACTCTGTGCTGTCATTATCATTGTTGTGTTATGCGCTGGGGTGTGTGTCATACTGTCAGCAGCCCAAGTGTCCCCGTGATCACAGCAGAGAGCGTCCTCCTGGCTGTTAATTCTCCTTTGTGCAATAAGAAATCAGGAAAAAAACGGTAAAGTAGCCCCTTGGTTACCACAAACATCGGCATGGCAACAAATAAAACATGCTTAACCATGCTTTATGGGAGTAATAATCACAGTTATGAGCACTCGGTTGAATATTGAAAATGCTTGCTGTATAAAATGTGAAACTAGCCATGGGGTCACTTCCTGCATCCGTCTGGTAGAATTTGAGCTCAGGACAGTTTTTCTTTTTACACAAACACAACAAAGCCATGAGGTAATTCCGTGTACCGCATGATGACTGACAAGAAGAGAGAATCTGAAATTCAGCGGCGGAACAAAAGTTCACGTATGAGCCCTGAGTGGCCCGTACATGACAGCTGCGTCTGAAGGCGCCGCGATAAACAACAGACTGAGCCGGGGAAGGAGCGCGGTTTGCTCTCGGCTTGTGGTTGTTGGATTAAATTCCTATGAAATCACCATGAGAAGTTGGTATCCAGGGCTCACGTGATAAAGCATATATGATACGTGATGAAGCTCCGCCTGAAGACTAAACGTCCCTCGTTATTAAAGCGACAATGTGTTAAAATAGAAACCTATGCTGCTCTAAGTATCCCAGCGTGATGATTCCACTCATTTGGATCTTTTTTTTTGCGTCTTTGCTTAACACAAAAATATCCGCTATAATTGGGCCTAATTGCTTGTTTGCACACTGGAATTCCACTTAGCTACATCTTCCCCCTCTGCGCTGTCTGTCAGGCCGCTGCCTCCGCTTCAGCTTGATTCTGTCCATTACGTCCCTCATTACAGTGTGCCAGTCGGCGCTCGGATCTACTTTTCAATTTTTCAAAATCCCTGCTCCGGTAGCCAAGCGAGTTGATTGTTGTCTCACTGAAGCTGTTTCGCAGCGTTTCCCGCGGTGTGGCGGCTTCCTTCCCTCTTCCCTTCCTGTTGTTCTCACTTGGGAGATGTCTAATTGGTCCGGATCCGGGAGGTTCTGACTGCACGTCAGGAGGAGAGTGGGGAGTGTCCAATTAATACTGCGGGAAAACACACTCACACACTCGGCCATGGCGTTATCAGGCTCGGGCTAGAGAGGAAGAGGAAGAAGAACGAGAAGGGCGAAGACTCTTGTAGCCTTCAGCGCTCTGGTTAGGCTCTCGTGAAAACAGGCTGAAATATGAAACAAGTGCTGCATGCTTGAATGTGAACATGTATTTTTTGGTTGTTTGTGTGTATCTGTGTCTGTGTCTGTGCCTACTGTAATCTTTTCCTCAGCTTCTTCACCTGTATGCCTTTGCTCTGGTACTGCTGGAAATCAATGTTCCCGTGTAATAATTGCTCAGTTTGATCCTGAATGTAGATGGCAGTTTTGTCAGCCCCACGTTTTCACCACCCAAGGAATTCCTGATTCTTTCCACCTCAGCTTAACTCCCAGATCTCTCTCTTGTTCCCTCTCAAGCAAGGTTACTGAAACACCTACGCTTATTAAACACACTTTAGAAGCTTTTTAAGTCGCAGTGGTTTGTGTAATTCTGTGAGGCACACTCGGGGCAAAAAGGAAATTGAAACAAAGTGTCGGCTGAATCGCTCTCCACCTTGTTGTCCTCCAGTTTGGGTGACATTATGATTTTCACAGTGATTTCTTTACAGCTTGCTTTGACATTTCAACCCGTTTGCCACGTCAGCCACGTGTTTGCTTTTGTTTTTCTTTCAGCAAATGTATTTGGGTAAACCTCATTATATTCAGGACAGAAGATGATAAAAGTGTAGTGGAGTTTCTGTCTTATTCTGTATGCATGCAAACACAAGCTCGTCCCCGGGGACACAAGTATGTCTGCATCTTCCTTTCTTCCACTACCAGGCTATATTAATCGCTCCCCTTTTTCTCTCTCTTTTTCCGTGACCGTCTTCGCAGGTATCCCATCCAGTCGCCACGGCCGGGTTGCTATGGCGACCGCGAGGACACACCGGGAGTCCGTAACTATGGCCATAGGTCCCCTGATGAGCTATTTGATGTCTACTGCTTTGCGAAGAAGCTGCAAGGTAGAAGATGCGAGTTGCAAGCATAAATTTGGATTTAGTCATGCATGGCTCCACTAAGCCTCCGGTGCTGTGACCAGGAGTTAATTCTCTGTTGGCAAGGAAAGGAAGACGAGGCATGCAAGAGAGAGGAACGGGGACGGGTCCAGATATCTAATGTGTTATCCTAAAACTTTACTTTTGCAGTGCCACAGTAGAGACCCAGCAACATTTGGACAAAAACAGACACACAACCTCCCATGGCACGACTGCAAACTACACAGAGCACTTAAATAGATTAGTTGTCAAAAAGAATTTCAAAAGAGGCCAACATGGTCATAAGCTATGTTTCCTTTCAAGTATTATTATGCAGATTCTGAAATATTGAATACAAAACAGTGAATGGAAACAGCAAATGTCTAATATATTGTGCAAAATGTGCAAGAAATAACTCTGTAGCTCGTACTCGACACGTTTCTGTTTGATGAAATGCAGTAAAATGCTTTTGCTTTGCAATGAATAAGCAAACTGAGGATGGATCAAAACATTTCAAAGAAAATCATCACCTTGGGTTCACACACACGCTGTATCTATGCTATATTAATGTCACGTTGCTTCAGAATGTCTCAAACATGACATCCAGTTCTTGTATACATCATAAATGGCATTAACATATTTTAACCTCTAGCTGGTTACAGATTTCCATCTATTTTTAAATTAACTGGAGGCTGTCATTGTTTATGAATGACAACGTTGAATAATTAAAATGTATTAGGTATTTGCATAGTATCTGACCGCCAACTGCATGTAATTCCACACTATAGGGTTTGTAAAAGCCCAATCAGACACACTGCAGGGGTTTGTGTATCTGGGCCACTTATTTATGAGGTAGTACTGCCAGACCTGTCATAATATACAATACAGAATTAAGAAGTAGTCGTCCTATTTATAGACGATGTGAACACCTTATATGTGATTTGGTTCCTCAGGAGTTTCACGGCCCCATGTGGGTTGTAGACTTTGGCGGGATTTAAATGATCCAGCTAAAATGACTGAGATAAAGCCGCCATGTTGTACCGAGCATAGAAATGTGTACATTGTAACGATAGACCAAATAGTGACTGCTCTAAACTGTCCTTTTCTCAATAATAGTATTTCTCCATTTATATTTGACTCCGCCGTGAAACGTTTTCCACTTTTTCCGCCGCCTTTCATAAAAAACCGCGTCTCACTTATATTCCCACCGATCGACTCTCACGTCACCCCTCGCTTAATCACATTCTGCTTCATTCTCCGGCGAATTCCCCGCGCATCCTCATCCTTCACCATTCGCCTCCCCGGCTGTCTATTCACCAATACATCAGCCGCATCACACCTGACACTTTGCATAAATCTCCCCCCCGTCCTCATATCCAACTCATTCTTCTCTTCTCCTCTCCTCATTCACCCTGTCCACCCCGCTCACACTCTTTCATCACTCACCGCGCTGCCAGTGGATCATCTGATCGTATAATCTCATTTATGCCGTGCAGTCGCCGTGGTCTTCCTCCGCTCTGTCCGTCTCGGTCGCTCAAACACTATTTCTGCATCCCCGACTCAAACCGTGTCTCAACCAAAGCTTTTTTTTCCCAGTTTCTCCTTCTTCTTCATTCATCACTTGTTTCTGTGTGCTTGTCTCCTTCTCACATCGTTCTTTGAGGCTCGTTTGAATTTGATTAATTTTGGTTTTGTCTTTGTATCGTCTGGATGTTTTGATTAGTGACTTATTTTGATTATTTTGTCTCAATCAGTCATAAGTCGACTAAACACTGATAAGATTCTTCTCAACTTTCCTCCCAGGTGAAATCTTCCACTCTGCTGTGCCTGAGAAGTTGAGCCTGGCCACTGCCTCCACACACTGCCACTCTCTAGGCGCTCAGCTGGCTACGGCAGGGCAGCTCTACCTGGCCTGGCAGGACGGCCTGGACCAGTGCGACCCGGGCTGGCTGGCCGACGGCAGCGTCCGATACCCCATCAATGTCCCTCGGAAGAATTGTGGTGGAGATGAACCCGGGGTGCGGACGGTGTACAACAACCCCAACCGCACCGGCTTCCCCGACACCACAGCCCTGTTTGATGCCTACTGCTACAGAGGTACACAGAGTGCTGCTATGGAAAAAAATGTTTATGCAATGTTGTGGCCGTAATTGCCAAATTGCCATGGCAATGTCCGGGGACTTGGTTTCTGTTCTGTTTTTTAATCAGGGTGAGATTGTGTATTACATGTCAAATAGCTGCGAAGATATTGTGCGACTTTTTGTGTGCCCTGGTGAATGTGAAGGCTTGTTGTGATGTAATGAAGGCTGAAAGACAGACAGGGAGAGGGAGACAGACAGAGGTAGAGGGAAACAGAGAGGGAGAGAGAACAGAATTTGCTGTCTCTGTGTGACTGTCTGTTTATCATAAGCCACCTGAGATTGAAATGAATTTGTTTTATCTACACATTTCTAATGCGTGACCCTGCTAGCCGGTATATTTTATGATGTGACACAAACCACAAAAATTGCTTTTCCGCTCACAATGTCTCTTCACTCTATTTCCTCTGAAGCTAAACATCTGCGTTACAGCGTGAGAACACAGCCGCTGTGCATTTTTCAAAGCACATAGCTGATGGATGAACCTCTTCACTTAAACATCAATACTGTACGCACTGTTCAAAACAAATGCCTTTGCGCTCGCTAAAAGTTGATACAATTATAACATCATGTTTAAAAGCCACAGATGTGCGTGTGTATGTGTGTAAAAACAGTTCAGTTGCTCTGTTTGACGTGATGTTTCTGTTGTGTCTCCTAGTCTACGAGTCAGCGGGGGTCCAGGCTGAGGCGGCGCACGGTTTGTTTCAGACTGTCAACTCAGCATCACAGTCCACCTCCCCAGTCACCGCAGACAAAAGCAGTACCCCTTCCTCCCGTTCTTCAATCTGGTCTGGCTTGGTCAAGGCAGGCATCCACTCTGGTGGCGACAACTCCTCTGAGATCTCTGAGGAGCACGTAGTGATCAACTTAAAGCCAGAGAAGAAGTCCCAGGGAACCAGCCCAATCAGTCTGGAGGAGGCAAAGGCCCAAAAGAGTACGAACACCTTGGGACTTTCAGACCTTGAGAGCCTCGAGAGCCATGGTGGTTCCGCCCATGAGGACGAAGGCGGTGATGACAGCGGCTATCTAGGATCATCTGATATTGCACCACTGTCTACAGTGGCACCCTTTACCTCCCAGCCTCAGACCAGCGACGGCGTGTTGGCCGAGTTGGTTCACAACCTGATGAGGCCCTTTAGGCACTGGACCAAAGGCGAGGAAGGAGTGACCCAAATCCCTCCTTCCACATCTGAGGGTCCGTCAGTACCAGCAGGAGAGACCCAGACGCAGGCTGCAGTAACCAGAGGAAACAGGACTACACCAAAAGATGCTGGGCACAAAGGCAGCGTGGACAATACCATCATGGAGCACAGGAGCGTCGCCTCTTCATTCAGGGCTCCTGCCAACAGGCAACAGGCGGCTGAGGAAGGCCTGTCCGAGCAGGAGAAGGAGGTGAAGCCCCTGATTCGATTGATACCTGCAGTCCAAAACACAGGGCACGCAAACACCACCACCTCTCAGGCAGGAGGAAGGGACCCCAGCACTCCATCCACTGGCAAAGGTACGACTCTCCCACACTCTGACCACTTGTATGCATGTGCGTAAAGGTGTTTGTAAGCATACTTGAGAACCCGCCCTCCACTTACCTCTTCTTGCCCTTTGGGTGTTCTATTATAATTTCCTCCTCATTGGACTGTGAAGTATCCCTGTGAATTTAATTAAACAATAATAGCAAACATAAACAAGGGAGTCTTACAGCGTACAGTGTGTGCAGAAAGTTGGACCGGGGCCTTTTTTGCCTTCATTCACATATTTATTGGCAGCGCTTGAGATTTGCACAATAAAGATCGCCAGCCAAACTTGGATCTTAATGTATTTGGATGCTACATGGTTTGCTTGCATATGCATTGTTTCAGTTTTCATTATTGCTTCTCAGCGCTATGGTATTTTCCATCTCTAGCTCCTCCACCAACAGCTGCTTAGCTAAACCAGGGGAGCTCCTTTGATTGAGCGGGCGCAAACAAAAACAACTCGGCCAGACGAGGCACGAAGTTGAAAGCAGTGTGTGCTTTCTTTCCGCACAAAGAGAGAGAGGGATTGTGAGGAGGAAAGGAAGAAAGAGAGAAATCCTCTGGGGAGCATTAAGATTGGCCTGACAACTACACGGTCCGCCGACAGTTCGCTTGTGCTGGTGTGTATGTGTGTAAGGACATAAGTGTAAGTGTTGAATGCTGTGTGAGCGGAAGAACCTGGAGGCCCTGTCAGAGAGGGAACATCCACAGCAGAGTGAATTACCCTCAGGATCTGTGCTGCGCGGCACACGGGAGGATAGAAAAGGTCAGCTCATGTCTTCTTGAAAGCGATCTGGCACCGGCTCCCTCCATTCCTCTGCTGCGTGAGTAAACGGGCGACGCTAGCCTCGAAGATTAGACGATGGCTCGCTCCACCGACAACCACTGCTGCGTTGCGCCAGAGCAAGGCAGCAAATCTAATTAAGCCACACCATCTCTCAATTGGCCAGAAGTGAGACGGGAATGAGCCAGAATGTAGGCAGAGGCGGCCAAAAGCAAGGATACAATTAACGATTAAAACTCTAAACTCGCCCATTGACAGCCAGAAAAAAGAGATTCAGTTGAGGTTACAGGCTTTTCTCACCTTGCAATTACTGGCTTTATTAACATAAACACTCACCGCAGTGCTACCTGAAACCTAACCCCGTCCCTGAGGTATTAATGTTTCATGCCAGCTGAAAATCTAAGCTTTAGTCTGCATGCATTATTCACAGCCGTATCCAATTAATGTGCAGGTCGGGCTGTGATGTCGTTGCGCTCACCTCCGTCTGTGTCTCTGCCAATTAGGCCCCGGCTCTCTGAAGGTAGGCAGTAATTATCGCTACGGTGAGGATGAGCCACACAAAGGGGGAAGAAAGGAGAGAATGAGGAAGGGGGAACGATGAGGTGGGGTTTATACTCTTATGCTGGCATCATGGAACGCTTCTCCACTGATGTTGGGTAGCTGGTATCACAAGTCTATCAATGGATGCCGCAGGCTGTCTTTTTGATGCGAGCAACGCTGAGAAGTTATTGATGCCATGTTCTGTCTGATTGAGGAGAACGGAAGGCCCAGACTTTCAAACAGACTAATGTATTTAAAACATATTTTGCTGGTTCTCCAACTTGTTGAAGGTTTCTGCTCAACTCTGTCAATGAATTCAGCACATTCAGCATTCAGTTGCTGTTTCCAGACACAATAAACTTCTTTCTGTTTTGTCAATCAAACTTCAAAAAAGCTTATTTTTGAATACAACCCAGCTACAACAGCTTATTCCATAGATGGCAGGTTATTAACTGTATGTTATGTTGGTGTATTCTTCTGCAGACCTCTCACACAATGGAGCCATGGAATTGATTTTTATTATCATCTGAACAAACCTATAGTTTGTTTTGCAGAACTACAACAATGACTCGTGGCTTTCTCTCAGTTTCTGCTTAGTAAGAGCCTTCCACTCACACGCTCACAGTGGCAGTGCACAACAATGTTCCACAGAGCACTGTTGAATCTTCCAAACCTATGTCTAATTCTCTCATTTTATTTATTACACGGGTCATTACATAGACGATCAAACCACATTAATCTGCTTAATTATTCCCACTTTCATCAGTGTGTGCAGTAAAAGTATGTAATTAGCTATTCAGATTATTAATAGGACAATTACTCCTGTCTGCATGGCTCTTATGGAAATGAACCTCAGGCTCATAAACCCCGCTTAGGCATAAGGCAACAGAAGACCCTCTGAATAATTTACACCAATTTAAATATTTTATAAGTGGACATATTTGTGTATGTTCTGTCTGGTTGGCTAATTTGTTGTGTTGCATCCCCCCTGCTGCACTGCACTGATACTTTACGAACACGTGAACCAAACCTAGGACAGCCAAGACAAACTGAGCAATGGCGATGGCAGAAACATGGGCCTCTCACTAACCCAATTGCACTGCTGACTTAAACACACACACACACACACACACACACACACACACACACACACACACACACACACACACACACACACACAGACACATGCACCAGACATGAGTCACACACTCAGACGGAATGAATTATTGATGGCCTAGATGGTATCTGGTTTAAAGCCGTAAGAGGATAAGGTACAGTGGTCCACTTCATTTAAATAAACAAGTCTGGATGGAGCTCATCGGGGGGGAACACAGGAAGTCGTTTGCTTGCGGTGGTGAGAATGGTTGAGCATTTTTCCCCATGGCTGCTCTCGCCACAGGCACGCATATTTCAGCAGGTGGTTGTTTGGGGTAAGCGCATCCATGGGGAATAAGAAAAGAGGGACAGAGATAGGAAGTGTGAAATTGCTTTGAATACATCTTCCATCCTTTTTGTGTGTGTGTGTGTGTGTGTGTGTGTGTGTGTGTGTGTGTGTGTGTGTGTGTGTGTGTGTGTGTGTGTGTGTGTGTGTGTGTGTGTGTGTGTGTGTGTGTGTGTGTGTGTGTGTGTGTGTGTGTGTGTGTGTGTGTGTGTGTGTGTGTGTGTGTGGGAATTAAACAAAAGGATTCAAATATTTAACTGCAAACTCCAGCAGCTGTAGCAGTCCCACTGCACACCCAACACCGGTAAAGGAAGAAGTGTAATACCTGCAGCTTTAGCAGAAATGACACAAAATTGCTGCCTTACACCAAACGCCATCACACAGCTTAGACAGGAAAAAATATACTATCATGAAAAATTCAGTCCCGTCAGTTACATTTTAATCTCCTCTCGCTGCATATTTATGCAAAAGTTCAATGGACGGCATAATCATTCATCTGACATGAGCAGATGGGAAAACTGTTGGTTTAATCTTGATGGATAAAAATAAGTGATGGATCTTACAGAGGTGATCTATGAAGGAACATATGGCCACAGCATGAAGGGGATGTTTGGTCGCCGCATGTGAAAATCTGTGACAATTAAAATATTGTGATATAAATACACACGAGACACCTGTTTGTAATGTTATGACACACACCTGTCTTGGATGAAAAATTGATCCTAAACATTTATATTCGTTTATTTATTTGAGTTAATGAGGAGGTGAGATTCAAACTCTGTATGCGTTGTCTATGTGATTGTTTCATTGTGTGTTCCATAGAGAGCTGAGACACATTAGTAACAGTGGTCGTAGCTTGTTTTGATTTTATGAATATGGTTTCTACACACTAAATCATTAAGATGCATTATTGGGTTTCCGTAATCACTTTAAAACTGTGTTTCCGATAAGAGTGTGAGGGGGCATCTCAATCAGTCAGCCAAGCATGACTTTTTAATTGGCCATTTCATAGCCATGAAATTAAATCCACCCCACTTACACAGAATCACATTAATTAGTCTGTTCTTTCTCTCTCTTCTCTATAGATTTCACTGAGTCTGGTCCCAGTGAGAGAACCACATCCAGTGAACATGTCAGCGTTTCCAGTCCCCTGGCTCCCAAAGGAGGTCCTCTGTCTTCTGTTCCAACCCCCAGCACTCAGCTGCAGTGGGCCATCAAATCTCTACAAGCCTCCAAAAAAGGAGGAAATGTGGTCTATGTGGGTAAAAGTTCCAGCTGGGAGCCGCTGGAGGCCAAAGCAGGGCCGCTGGAGGTGATGACCCTGCCTACATCCCTCCGACAGGACAACTTGGAAAACTATTCTGGTGAGGGTGGGGATCAGGATAAAGAGGGGGCCAGGGCTGCGTCAGGGGAGGAGAGGGAGACAGAGGGAAGTGGTGTGGGGAGCAACCTTCCTATCGGGGTTGGATTAAAAATCAGCACCCATAACCTGGAAAGTAAGAGTGTCAAACTCAATACTCAAACTGAGTCTTCACACCCTGGTGGCCGGAGTGAGACAGGGACTGTGGCAGAGTACACGACTCTGTCCGGGTGGCAACTTGTGGAACAGCCCACCACCCCACCTCTGGGCTCCCACGGGCCAGAGACGGCAGAGGAAGCCAGGGGAGAAACACTCTCTGTACTCCGGACCCTGGCCCCTGCACAGAGTGTAGAGGGCACATTCAATTCAGTGTTCACAACAAAGCACAACAAAGATCCAGCCGCTGGCACAGGCAGAAACGGCAGTCAAGGTGAAGACCTGACTGAGCTCCCGCCAAACTCTAACCTGACCCTGGCAGAGCTTCTGACAACCAGAGACACAAGGAGAACAGATCCTGCCACCACCCAAAGGTCACCCAACAGCTCCGACGCAGACGGCGAACCCATTTCCATTTCCTGGGTTGAGGCGGAGACGGAGGGACAGGTCCACCTCTCATCCACTCCCACACCCAGTGAGGGATCTGAGGCAACAATGGACTTCATTCAGCTGTCCACCCTCCCTCCTGACACCAAGGTCGGCATGACCGAAATGGAATCCAGGTCGGCGGTGTCGGAGTCATTCGTGGTTGGAAGCCGGTGGACGCCTTTCAAAGGGACAAAGCCGAAGTCGGAGGATACCCCGGCGACGACGGAGAAGAAATCCACCTACAATCCCTTCAGCTTCATCATTCCCAGCTGGGGCTTCGGGCTCAACCCATCAGGTACCATACATTATCATAATGTTGTGTGTGTCATTATCATATGAGGTTTATTTACATCCTCTACATTACTGCTGTCCTTAGGCGCCTCTTGTTCTTTCGTTCTACATCCCTCCTCTCTTTCTCCCTCTCACCCTGACAACCGTCACGCTTTCTGGTCCTTCCTTTGTACGATCGCATCCACTTTGTGTTCTTCTCTCACTTCCCAGGTTGACAGAGAGACAGGTAACGGTAGGTAGGCAGTGAGTGTTCGACCGGCTCGGTCTTAGTGAAGTCATAAGTGGGTCACAGTCGGTCCAATTAGGTGAACCAGGGGAGAGGCAGAGATCCTAGTTCTCAACAAATCAATGTAGACACAAACTACAAGATGGGACTCGTAATTGACTCAATTTTGTCTCCCTTTCTCGTTTGTTCATGTTCCGTAGCACTTACTCTCCTGTTCCTTTCAACTTTCTCCTCTTGAACTCGCTCCCGTTCACATTAACAGCAGCACCTCACTTGTCCCACGTGGCGGACAGCCTCTGGGTAAATGACGACGCCACGTCCGTGTTCTCAGGACTGTTTGGTTCGTTCTTGTCTCAATTTGAAATCGTAAACGGCCATAATTTGTTTACTTCTTGCTGAAATTCTGTGCCAACAAATATTTACATAGTGTTACTGCTAAACTAATGCCCCTGTTCAACCTTAGCTCAATGTTTTTGGCATTTTCTAGATGCCAAAAGGCAATTTAGAAATTAAGGGCAAAGAGCAGGAGTCATGCGGTGTTACATCAGTGTGTTTTCATAATGTGTAATGAGGTCACAGCACAAAGTAGCAACAGGTGACGCCAGTATGGATTCACCATTTACATTTGAATGAAGCCTGTTTATTTTAATGGTTATGAGAGTAACAGCAAAATAAAAAAAAAACAACCTTGATCTCAAATAGCATTCAAGAATAAATTTCACTCTACCAAAAGGAATGAAACATAATTGAGGGAGATTTGACTTCAACCAGCAAAAACAATATGTACTTATCTTCTCTTCATGCACGTTCAGCCTCTTGACTCCCATCACAAACATTACCCTGAGAAGTCACAACACTTTATCACCTGCAGTGTTTTCTCATTCATACCACCAGAGATCATTTTCTGAATATGATATCTTTTCCAAAAGGGCTGGCATTGATCAAGTGGTGTTTTCAACTTTGCTGTAGATTCTGGGGCAGCTGGATTGTCTGGCGTCTCCAATTTAATACCTGCAGTCAAACATTTTGACAAAACTGTCGCCTCAGTGGAAAGCACAGCAGCAAAGCGGTGACGGTGCGGTGTTGGCGCTGATTTGTTTTTCTGTCTCATAACTCTCTGTGTGAGAGTGAACACGACGCCTGATGCCATCGCTTTATTGGGCGATCATTGTCTGTAAGTGTGTCAATCACATTGATTTCTTCCAGAAAAAGTTTAGCTCCTGTAACTACAGCATGGCTTGTGTCCTGCTCAAGGGCACTTCAAGGGTGGAAGCTTGCCGGCACGGAGTCTTCATCACTGTACTATAAAGGAGCAGATAACAGGTACCACAGGAGTACATTTTTGGTCTTTATCAGTATTTCTGATATGGTGACATTTGAATGGAGCGAGTGGCCCTGCGCTCACCGAGTGATTAAAGCCCGAGTGCCCTTCCGCCGGGTGACCTTTTGTCGTTGTCAGTTATAGTGCAGATAAAATTACGGACGCGGTTTTGTGCCAATTACAGCGGGGTGATGGAGACGGAGAGGCGGGAGAGGATGGAAGGGAAGGGAAGGGAGAGGGAGAGGGAGAGAGTGAGAGGGAGGAGCGGGCAGAGAGGTGAGTATGTCCTACAAAGTGGTGAAGGTGGGAGTACATTACCTCAATCAACGATCAGCTGATGCACTAACACGGTCCATTGAGCTGTTCTGTTCCCTCTTTCCTTCTGCGCGAGCACCTGCATGAACACAGCATGCCAAATTTGTATCCACGTAAGCTTCAGTAATCAATCCAAGACGAACACAGACGGTGCTGGTAATGGTACGGCACCATATTTAATTCCTCTCTCAGATTGTGCATAATCCTGAAAAGCAAAGAAATAGTGTAATTTCGTTTTATTGCTGAAGGGAAGGTTGCTGTACTAAGTTTGTAATTCTGTGGAAAAAACACATAAGTTGGTTTCCACTCCAGCTCCTGTAACAACATTAAAGTAGTTTATAACCTGCCTCACGCTCCACAAGGTAAACATGCAGTTATGGGCTTCAGCGCTGGCACACGGACGTTAGGGTCGATCGAGCAGAAAGTGGGTACAGTGATCCGGGAGGTCTGGGCTTTCAATTACCTCCTTTGCCCTGATGCAGCATCTTCCACTTGGCAAACACTGCACGGTTTTGCCTCTGAGTTATGGCCGTCTTGACGAACGCTTTGTCGCAGGCTCAAGAAGGTTCAGACCTCCGGCGCATCAATAACAGCGAGACCTCAACCGAATTACAGTGTTAAATTTGGAAGGGAAGGAGACAGTGTGTGTGCGTGCGTGCGTGTGTGTGTGTGCAGTGAGAGGTCACACTTTCCATGCTGCATATAGAATTCTATTGATCGCTCTTCCTCTCTGACTCTTTTTTAAAATCCTTTTTTCCTCCCACTTTCTCTTCCCTGCCGGCATCTTTCTGACTCCTCCATTTTCCCTTTGTGTCTTTTACTGCTGCTCTGGTCATTGTTACGACTCTCTCTCTCAGGTGTAATATTTTGATAGCCTCCTGAACTCCAATGTGGTTTAACACCAGGCGATCGATGGGCCTGGTGTCCGAAGATATCCGTCCCCTTTTGCTGTCCCCAACCTCATCGGGATCCTTATCTCTGGGAAAGCTTGACACCGCCATCAAAGCGCCACCTCCCCTAAATCCGACCCGTGTTTCTTCACTCTCCCTCCACCGTCAATTTCTCTTCCTCTAGTTTCTCCTCCCTTCCTTTTCACGGTGTAATTCCTTCATTTTTCCGTATCAAACGCTCCTGCCGAGCCTAATCCCACCGCAATTGGCTGCTGCTTATTAAATGAATGGGGCGAACGTTGAAAGAGCGGCCTTGAGGGATGCGGGGCTCCGTTGCGATTTGCAATGAAGCGGCCGTTACACACCAGACTGTGCTGATTGAACATGTTTGGGTTTCTCCAAATCCTGTTAACTGGGGAAATAAGTACAATTTCACACAGCATTTAAATGTAAAATCTTGTTGGTTGATGCAGATGGTCAAATTTATGATTCATTAGAAATAGAGTTTAGTTCTAGACAAGTTGTGCCTCATCTAAGACGAGTTTATATGCATTTATTACTGTACGGGTCAGGATCAGTGAAGTTTGGTTTAAACATTAAAAAGTTGATGCAACCAACAACTGTTTTGTAATATTAGAAAGAAAATTTAGATGTTATTCGGCGAGTCTGAAAAATCCCCAAAAGCTGTCTTAAATAGACATTTTTACTGCTTGATAGAAAATGTTTTATTATCCTCGCCGCCACAACAAGACCCGGTGATTGCTCAGCCGCCAGGAGCCCCATCAGACATGGCTGTATTTTTTATTTTTCGCGATTGTATGACCCAGAGCTCCCATTATGGCAGATGAATGACTAAATCTCCTCATGGTTGGTAGAGGCGCCGCAGCAGTTTTTGGGGAAAACACATTTTGATGTTACTTTAGACGAATATTATCCTCCCCTCAGAAGATCAGTAGCAAAGGCGAAACCAAACTGTTGTGATGACTTCCGAAAGCAAAGTGGCATGCTGAATGTTGGGCTCCGGTTTTTTTCCCGCCTGCGGCAAATGCTTTTTAATCATGTATTTGTTTTATTGTGCCGTGTTTGAATGTGCACAAAGCCGCGCTCTGAGAGATTATTTTTACTTCTCCGACATTCAACTTTCTTTCTTCTCTTTTCTTTGAGGCGGACGTTTAGCGTGCTTTTTTTCGAAGACTTTTCCTATCCAAGGCAAGAGCAGTGAACATTTGTTGCTCTTGGTTTTTGGAGGAAGATGCAATAAACTTAATGAGGAAGCGGATGAAACCATGAAGAGTTTGTTAGAGTCTTGAGCTCTGATTTGATTGTTGCCGTTTTAATTCCGCCCCCTGTGTAAACCAGACAGGAACCTCCGCTGAGCCATATGTCACACCATTAAAACGCAGACAGTGATTCAGTGAGAAAGATTGTGCTTCTTTTTACTCTCCTTCCCAGATGAATCCCCTATCTTTGAGTTTTTATTGTTGGCTACAGCCTTGGGGCCCCCGAGGGTGCATGGAGTTTTATAAAGCAACGAACAACATCAGCTCTGTGTGCCGCCGACGAGCAAATGATATGAGGGATGGATGGAGACGGAGAGCTTGGCAGGGCGCTGTCAGAAGGAATAGAATCCTCGGTGTCGAGTTAGTCGAGACTAACTCGGTCTGGTCACACGTTAGAATGGAGCATTCAATCCCTATCAGATTATTTGTTGGGTATATGTTTCCCTTAACTGAAAGAGTTTTTCCACTACTGGCAGGTGTGTAACCCTTGGAGGAGGGGGGGGGACAAACAGCCCTGTGTGCCGCACTCTTTACCTCTAAATGAAATGAATTGTAACCGCAGGGAAAAGGCTCGACTCGGAGAGGGGATCTAGATTCAAGAAAGAGAAAGGGGAATGCGGCACAGGTAATCAGTCCAGAGAAATGCAAACAAATCCAACAAGGGGAAGGAAAAGAACAGTTTGAGGTTAAAGGAAAGGGAAAAACAAGGAATAATACTGGAACGCTCGATACAAAGATGAACAGGCCCAGCGGGAGTAGATCACATAGACTCAATACGCGAGGGAGGAAACGATAAAGAGGGGCAGGCGATACTAATCAGGGCAGGGCAGACAGTAAATGAAATATATACTGTATGTGCCATTTCATAAGAGTTTAATTCCATGAGTTGTTAGTTGTGCGTCTTCCTTCTCCACTTCCTAACTCCACACTGAAACAGAGCTCCCTGCCATCAAGGTAAACGGTGAAGTGTAAGATTTCAAAATTAGATTTTTTTTTCCTCATAGCTACAGAGGAGTGGCACCAGCGCCACGGCGGGGATGAGTGCACCCAGCCGGGGCGTGGGGCTGCCAGCTCGCCTGACTGACTTCCCTCCCCCGCACTGTGGAAGGCAGAGCGGAGCTGAGCTGAGAGGGTGTTTGGCTCCCAGCGTCAGTCACAATGCATCACGCAGTTACCAGCCCACGTTGGGTGAAAGGGTGGATGAGTCGCTTCATGTAAGGCATGTCACTGGCACCCACAGAGATGTCCCATGGGGCGAGAACTCACGGATGGCACAAATGAAGAGTGTCTAGGGAGAAAATGTTTCTGAAGGAGGCTGCGAACGTGTGAATTACAGTATCTATCTCCGAGCCAAATGGTGACAGAGGCTGGGATGAGTTTGTGAGGCTACGGTAACTGCTTCTTTTCAGGTATAGTGTGTCCAGGGAGTGCAAGGGCATAGGGAGGTCATGTAAAGTAGTTCTTCTGTGAGGAGTTTCAAACTAGTCTCCTGGCACTCCTCTGCCCGGAGCCTGATTCTCCTAATAGTGCTGCTCTGCTGTCAGAACAGCTACTTGATGGTGACCACAGTGGAAGGAGTTTGTGATCCCACGTGTGTGTGTGTGTGGACTACATTTGCCTATTAGAAATACCAGAACTGCACACTTAACTCTAAATCCCTCAGTGAATCAGACTTCATAGCAATCATTCACAGATACGTGTTCATTGCACCGTAGCATCACTTCCTATGCATAACACGTTCATATCAAGCAAAGGCACAGGGACCATTTCCTCTGCAGGTCACATGTTGATAATTGGCCAAGGTGGGGATGTGGTTGATATTTGCTTTTCTCGATATGCGTAATAGAAGAACCAGCACAGGTGAGCGAGAAGACGGTGGAGAAACCCTAAGTGGACAGAATGTGTTTGTGACGATAAGGCAGGACGGAGTATTTTCCCGCCGCTCTGACAGTCCAGATAATGCAATTTATTTAGCACGAGCAGCGACGCCACAAGTGCCGCTCTTGTAACAATAGACCGCCAATTTCTCAGTCACTCTCGGCCGTGCGGGCGCGCCGAACTGGATTGTAGTGAATTGCTGGCAGGTTATCCCTCCCTGGTTTTATCCGGCGTGATGCAAGGTCCTCAAGGTGCACCAGGTCTGCATCAGCAACTTTCTGCTGCCTCGGGCTGCTGGCTCCACAGCTAATTGCGTGTGGATGTGTGTGTGTGTATGTGTGTTCGGAATCATAATCTTTTTTGGAAGAACATTTTATCAAGGGTGAAGGAGCAAAATAGAAAGATTGTATAACAGTGATGAGGATGATGTAAAACTTGAATCAGAATGATGCAACCCATGCCTACGGTCTGGATGAAATGTATTTAGTATTTAGAATATATGCATTATAAGATAAGTCACTGACACTAGACTTTATCTGGTTTCATCTCCACCATCCAATCCTCCTAACCATGCAGCCTTCTAAGGATACATGGTTGTAAATCAATAACACTGCTAGATAAATAAATAATAACTTGGATCAGATTAATAGATTGGGAAGGTTTTAATAGATTATATGTAGAGTATGTTGGAGGGCTATGGTGGACATTACAGACACACACACACACACACTTTGCTCTGTATATGGACCCAGACATAGGGCACCCACCGCATGCTGGTCAGGGAGACAGAAATAGCTGCTCCCTCCCCTGCAGTGCTCATCAATCCTAGTTTGTCAGCGGCTGCTTCGCTACAGCTCGATGCAGTAATCACATGGCTACACCTGCTCCATCTTCAGACCTTCTCCTATAAGATATGAGCACATTCCCCAACAGTTTAAGGAAGGCATCCGCTGCTTTTAAAGGGGTCAGGTTGGGTGCGAGCTCAATTTTGGCAAGTAGCTGACGTGCCGAGTGTCTATGAATGCTGACTTCATAGCAGCTCCAGTTACGCCCAGTGAGTGAATGGGCTATCTGATCTCTGGTGTTGACAGGCATGAAAAACAGGATCAAGTGTTCCAGGATCAAGTATTACTCTTATTCATTCCGTGTACTGATTTTGTAAGTGAGCCTTTGGATTCATGGTGCTGTGTGTGTTGTCCTTTACAATCCCCACCATCATAATTCATCTTTATTCACATTGTGCTTCACTATATCAGTTGTCTTGCTATGATGTGGTTGAAAACAAAAGTATCTTCCCTAAAAGCCTCTGACCCCCCCTCATGTGAGTCTCTTCATAGTGTAGACTGGCAGTTGTGCACAGTGGGGTTAAAAGGCAGCGCTGCAGACCTGCCTCCATTTAGACCAGGAGTGCTGACCCTATCAGTTTTTACTTACGACCAGTGTCAGCCGGGCAATAGAGGGCAGGGCTGTATCCGGCTATGAGGTCATTCGGGTCCAGACCCTGGTAATTATTTCAGAGAGAAAATAAAAACTCAGCTCCACTCCAGGTTCATCAGCCGGGTGTAAACCACCACACACAGTCAATACTTCAACTGTCAAAACTATACAGGAATAGGTCACAAAGCAAGTCAGGTGTTCTCGCTCCAAAACAAGCAAACCTGGACTGAACCCCCTATTGTTGCTGTACAGTTTTATTTTGTACATTTGTGCTATAGAAAGATGCACAAAAAAGCAAATGGGCTGTGCTTGTAGGTGTAATTCTGGTCCAATTTCTTCTCATTTTTGCTGCTCGTGGATTGGCTTTACAGGTATATAGTCTTTAAATCATTCGGCAATAAAAAGCTGCAGAGTTTCATATACTAGTCCCCACTGCATGCTGGTGAGTGGACAAAGATTGGTTTGTCCAACTTACTGAGAAGACTCAGACTGACTCCTGGGGCAGGAGAGAGATGGCCGTAGTTAAGAAGAAGAAGCACTGCAACTAACAAACAAACGTAACCTCTGCCTCTCTCCATCTCTCTCTAACTCTCTCTACTTTCCTCTTGCACTTTCCCGACCCCTCTCGCTTCCGCCTTCACAACAACGGTAAACCAATCACGCTGAAGTAATCGGGGATTGCACTTGGGTCCGCGTCTCTGTGCCGGAGAGGAGCTCTATCTATATGTCAGCCGAATTGGGTTTCCTGTTCCCCACGGTGCGTATTCAGCTCGACCCGGCAGTAATTGTAGCTCATCTGCGGTCTGTGACTTGGATCATATGCCTACCTGTGTGTGTGTCTGCCTTTCGGTTTGTCCATCTTGTCAGAGGAGAGATGGAAAGTTGGAGTCATACAGGTCAGATGATCATTAGGATTAGACTTTGGCAAAGGTCTAATGGCAGTCATTATAAAATTGACATCAATTACTGCAGGTAATATGTTGTTCTCATTTAACCTGCTTGAAATTCAGAGTGGTCCAGTCTATACATTGCCTGGCATACAGCAGCTGTCTGTAACATTGTGGAGTGGGTGGAGTTTGCCTCCACCTCCATCCTTCCTGCTGCAGTTCTGCCTCCAAAACTCCCAAGAACATGAGACACGCTGACACTTGTGGTTGTGATTCCCCCTGTGGTAGCTGATGGTATTTCTGGGGTATTTTTTTTATTATTCAGATGTTTTTCCCAAATCAGAATCCATCATTAGGAGGCCCTCCAGAGAGGTGATATTTCTCACACAGCTCTCTGCTCCTCCAAAGTACGCACAGAGAGTCATTATTTCACAGGAGCGAGGAGTTAGGAGATATGTCACGTCTACTTTACACGACTCGCAGCAGCGTCGGAAGCACTTTCACTGATACACCCATATATTATAAATGCCATTCTGGCTCCACTTCACCACTAAACGCATATCAAACACGTAGAACATATATAACACAAACGCTCACTGCAGCAAAAGGGACGACGTGAATATAAGAACCATGTCTATGCTGTTTTCGATCCACGCTTTGCAGTTGAAGGCAGCTGTCATGTGACGCACAGGGTCGTGTGTGCGCTTCAGTACCTTTTTTAGAGATGTAATATTTAAATTGTTTAAAGAACAGGCCTTGCCGGGACCTGCTGATGGCTTATCACACTGGTAGAGGGGGGTAACACTTGGAACAGGCTGAAGCATGATTCCCTCGTCTCAGCCAAGCTATTACAAGGTTCAGTAAGTCTACGTGTAGCAATGCAGACGGTGATAAGCAAGTGTGTGTACTGTAGGTGTAAGTGTGTGTGTGAAACATGTATTCATGCGATGAGTTCAGTGTGCAGCTTTCAAACGTCAGGCATTATCACAGAGAGTGGAGCATTAGGGAATAGCATGGGGCTTGTAAGAATGTAAGGATGACCCTAAAGAGCAGGACAATGTCAAACAGTATTCTAAAAAAAGAGCACAGGACTGAAGATTTGTCAGGCAATGTGCTGAGTGTGAGGGAGGACGAGTTTGTGCAATCCATCTACACTTACGACTTTAATAAGGCTTAAATTTAGGATCTCTCTTTTTATGTCTGCCTGTATCCACCTTTATGTCTCTGCTATCTCATTTAACTCAGCCAGCCTCCGCTCTTCCTCGCCACATCGCTCGCTTTTCTCACACTCTGGCGCTGTTGTGCGTTAATTCTTTCTCTGTGAGGGACGGAAAGAAAGAAAGAAAGAGACAATTGGAATAGAGGGAGTGGCCTATTTTAAGACCAGTGTGTAATTAATCATAAGTGAGCGGCAAGAGGGAGGAAATGTATAATAGCTCCCTCTGTCTCCTTCTATCCCTCCTTCGCTGACATCTCTCTCTCGCTCCCTCTCTCTCTCTGCCATATGCTTTTTACTATTTTAGTCTCCCTTGCTGCAGCACCAATGTGCACACTGAGTAATACACAACAAAGCTTACACCCACTGCTTATTATTATAATCTATCCAAACAAGGGGAAATATTATCAAACATGATGTGGCAGATCTTCTCTTATTAGATTATCTGAAGTACTCGTCTTTTTAGAGATCTAGGCGGCAAATGGTGCTGAACATGTCGTCGCTAAGTCCACAGATTGGATCGATGCCCGATTCTGCTACAGGATATGAGTTTAGATCTCAGTGGGTATTACTGCAGACGACCCAACCGCCATCTATGGCTGAGGAAAAGTCCATCTCATGTCATTATCAGTTATTCTTTACCGGGCAAACAACGTCCCCCTGATTCTTAAGAGCCGATATGTTTCATTATAACTGTTATCTTGCGCATTGTGTTGATAATAAAACTACACCATAATAATCCACATGGCAACACAGGCAGTCGCAGGGGAAGTGATCAAGCTGGCCATCTCCAAAATCAGCAACACCTTTTTCACTCCCACATTTGATGATGTGATGCAGAGTTTAGAAAAAATTTGTTCAGATGGGATTTAATATCAAAGGTTCTTAAGATTAGTCGTGTCGCCGGAATGTCCTTGTGCGTCCTTTTTTGTTTATGGATGTTCAAAAGCTCGTGCGGAAGACCAAAGTACCACAATTTGTTATATTTAGAATTTAATTTATTGCCTGTTTCATTCAATTGTTCTTATACGTTTTGAGATCATTTCACACACACTCACACACAACCGCCACGTAAAACGTCACCTTGATCCCACAAAAACACTGAATTTCACAGTGGATTAGAAAGAAACGGCCGTATGGAATTGAAAGTAATAGCTTTTGTAAATGCGGCGTATAAGCCACCGTGACATCCATATTGTCCAAAATGTCAGATTGTGATCATTGGGATTTGCTACGCAGGCTGTGTGTGTGTTTGTGTGTGTGTGTGTGTGTGCGTGTGTGCGTGTGCGTGTGTAGGCCAGGTTTAAATCAAACTTTTCGTATCACATTGCGTCTCACACCCTAACTTGCCTGAGGAGCAGAGTGGTGAAATGAGCTTTGGGTTCTTGCGGGTCAGTCATCTGAAGAGGCTGCAGACAGGAGGGATGGATGCATGAACGGATGGATGGATGATGATGGACACTAACAGCTCATTCACCGCCCCAGCTTCCTCCCATTACCTGACCCCTTTGTGACCCGAGCAGGTGGCCACATTACCATTCCGTGGCGCCTCTTACACGGCACTTGCAGATCCCAGCATCTCCGTCGGCGCATCATTAACCTCCCGGCAATGTATGTTTCCAAATCACGTACTGCGATGTTGTTTTTCCCCCCCTTCTGCTGTTGATTTAAGACATGAGCTTTATCTCTAATGGTTTTCCTCATTTGGCAAGTCACTTTTATGTATTTTCAAAGGCAGCGTTTCAGTCGCCTCTCCTGCCCAGTGTATCAACATCAGGCTCTCTGCCGCAGTGGGAGTCTGTCAGTCTGCTTCACAGGAAATTGAACACATTCCCATTACGGCTCACCAGCAGGCACGAGTCAGGGTCACACAAAGATGGGAAACGCATGCAAATATACGCTGCACACACACGTAAACGGCAGTATTTCCCACTTTCCCGGGGAGCTACGTACCTCTATCTCCCCACTCATACATCATTAAGTGAGTCTTAGTGTTATTATGGAGAAGATGCAGTGTATTAGATGGCCTGGCAGATTGTGTCAGGGGCTGGAATCCTATCAGCACCGGATAATAAAAAGCTACTTAATCTGGCCAGTTCCCCACAGTGCGACTCTGCGCCCGGAATGAGAAAACACACACGCCCGGATGTACTCTAACCGTCCTTGTCAACCCTCCTCCTCTGTGTGTCCCACCCGAAAATAGTAGAGCAATAATCACGACTTAATCTTCTCAATCTCTGCCATTCATCCCCCAAAAACATTTCCCTTGAAGAGCTTTAGAGTTATAGCCCCGCAGTGTGTAATGTGTTTATTACTGTCTCCGTAACACAGTAATGTGCCATAAAGAGGTGCCCGCCAGTATGCCTGACTGGGCAATGATAGGCTAATTTACGAGGGACCTTGGCTCATCAGTCGGACCTGGTTTTGCGAGTAAAGAGGTACGGGGGGGGGAAATGACACCAGAGGGTCGGAGCGACACATCGTCCTTCGTCTGCCGAGCGTTGGTTGTGATAAACGGGTGTGACAGATGCAACAACAGCCAACCCATCACCTTTTGGAAAAAGCATGGGAGGAGGGAGGAGTCTGGCTACTGTCTGCACCCTCTGCCCCAGAGACGAGTGAGGAGGGGACCCGTCATGCTCCGTCTACTTTTAAACAGCTTTTGTAATGCTCTTTCTTTGTAGGAAATGAATTATAAACACGCATTAGTATCTTGTCAGTTAACCTCCTTTCCTACTCTCTTCCCAGTTGAGAGCAACCCGTGCCAAACCAACCCCTGTCTCCACGGTGGGAGCTGCCTGCAGGAGGGCGATGGCTACAGCTGCTACTGTCCACAGGGCTTCTCTGGAGAGAGCTGCGAGATCGGTGAGTCACATCCAGGTCAAGGTCCAAACAGGCAGACCTCAGAGGTCAGCATGCACCGCACAGATGCTTTGTCACGGCGGCATATGGGAGAGTGAGACCGGCATATGTTTGGGGTAACATTTACCAGATGCAATGAAAATCCGGCTGGCAAGTGTTTCCCTGTGTGGAAGCCGTTTATGGGAGCGCATTACTCTTTGTAGGACTCATGTGAACCAGAAACTAAAAGCACCTCACCCAGCAGGTCCAGGAGGTTTGTTGTGCATGGGATGTCCAGCCAGATGTGACAGACTGCTGAAAGAGTGTGTGTGTGTGTGTGTGTGTGTGTGTGTGCGTGTGCGTGCGTGCGTGAGCGAGCAGCAGAGGAGCGATGAGCTCAGTGAGGGGTGGAGCGGCTGGTGAGAGTGCTGAGCTGCTGTGGGTGAGAGGAAGAAGCAGAGCAGACTTTTACAGGAAACATCAGACTGACTTTGAATGAGACATGTTGGAAAATCAGCAAACCCTGCCGGGGTTGACTGAGCTTTAACACATCAGTGTGTACAAAGTGGGTGTTGGCGGTGCAGAGTCTGGCCTTCACTCCAGCTCTGGCTCCTGGCCAAAGTATCGCAGTAAATATAACATAATAGCTGCATGTTGTGTGGCCTACAGGGAGCATCTCTGGCTTTAAATCCTGTTTTTTTGCTGTTTGTGTGTTTTGTGCAGAGGCCTGATAGTAAACCCAAGAGTATGTTGTTATTGTTATTATATCTGAAATCACTTTTGGGATGAAGTATAAACCATCCTTATTTCTGTTTCTCGTAATGGTTAGAGTCTCAGGGGCACAGATTTATCTCCAGGTGTTGTAAACAGTGAAGCCACTTGGACGATCTGGCTTTTTAGGTCGATGCTTATGGACAGAGGTCAAGGATCAGGGGTCAAGGGTCACAATGCGCAAAGTGTCCTAAGTCTGATTAAGTACAATCGTTACTTTTTTTCCCCAAGCATATACATCATGTGACATGGGCCGTGTCTTTGCATTAATACCATTGGAGATCGATCAACATTATGAAGTTGGAT
This sequence comes from Genypterus blacodes, assembly GCF_046128005.1. NCBI lineage: Eukaryota > Metazoa > Chordata > Actinopteri > Ophidiiformes > Ophidiidae > Genypterus > Genypterus blacodes. The sequence continues at coordinate 368,063 of NW_027466870.1, read as the reverse complement.
CAATACTTGGTGACGAATGCATGTTAACGGCATGAATTAGACTTTGTTAGGATCTGCTGCAGCACATTTAGCTTTCTGAGTTACACCAACGTGAATAGATTTTAAAAGCCACTGGAGGGAATGAAGACAATCTGATTCCTTCATTTAATGTTTGTTTGTCTGTGCTTCAGCTTTTGCCTGAGCAGTGTTTAATTGCCTTTTGGTCTTGGTGATATTGTGTAATGTTGATTGTGGCGCTCAGTAGCTGGATGCTGGCAGTATTAATCACAGCCAAAAGCAAACAGGTTAATTGCAAGTCGCAAAAAACTCTTGAGCCCAACATGAGCCTACAGCTGTTATTGACTAACATTCACTCTCTCTCCCATTTCACATCTGCAGCTCACATACTCTTCAGCTTCTCATTTGTGTGTTTGACAGTCCTGAAGACCCGACCAGTGTAATGTTTGTTTGAGCTGTTACTTCTGTTGCATTTACTCTCCGTTCAGTGATGTAAACCAAATTCTATCAGTTTATCACTTTAATACAACAGTGTGTAACTAGTACAAATCCTTATTTCATAACTACAAGTCGAACTCGCAGTTGTGTATCCAGCCCTGACACTGACAACACGGTGCCTATGCTAACAGGGTTAGAAATGGGTTAAAACTCCATCGCTCCTTCAAGAATCTAAAGCTGGAGCAGTTTGTTCTCTAATTCGTGAGTGATTCATTTGAACAGCTAAGATAAATTATTGCTTTCTATTTCCTCGCTCCCTTCCTACAAGCGAAATCTCATTTGTTTGACAGCGGCTGCTATTTATTTTCGGTTCAAATGTGGTTTGTTTGTGGAGAAACTACATTAACCAGTCTCGGCCTATCTCTGAGCGAGGGGGCAACAAATCACAGCCGCTCCTAAATGGAGCTGGAGTTAGAAAATTATTCCTGCCTCACTGGTTTGTTCTTCAGAAACGCCTCAATCAGCCCGTCAGTCACTCAGGGAAGTCGGTAGAGAAGAAAAAGAGGAGGTACAGCCGTCGGCTCAAGCAAATCTGTGAACAATTCATCTAGACTGAGCTACCATACAGAAAGAAAAGTGGCGACGCAATCATCTTAAAGGACAGAATGATTACTGATTACACCATTCTCTTTCCATCATCGTCCATCTCCTCTTTCTTGTCTCCCAGCGTAGACGCCAACAATCTGGTCATCTCTTTTGTTTTCCACTCCATTCCCCTCTTCCTCCCGGCCGTCACCCCTCACCAGCATCGCCTCTGCTCCTCCTCCTCTTCCGCCATCTCGTACCACTCGGCTCAAATCGGTCAGAATCGACAAAATTGAAACGCCACAATTGGAAATCCAAAGGCGTCCCTTATCTTCATGTGGTATCTTCACTGTCAGACAAACGTTGCCATCAGTCAATCAACTCCCCAGGTCCACTTCTGCTAAATAAATTGAAAAGCTCCGTGTTCAAACTGGGTGCAGAGCCGTGTGTGTCCTCCGGCACACCTGTTTATTTACTTTTGACTTCCCTCCCAAGCTCACTGGACTTGTTTCTATTCACAGTGATTAGATCTGAATCTCTCCCTCCCTTATTCCTTCTCTTTCCCCTTGCTCTACATCCCTCCTCTGCGCGCTCTCTCTTTCTCTCTCTCTCTCTCTCTCTGTACTACCACATTCTCTGTATTTCATCGTCTTCTCTGTATCTGCATGTACTCACTCCCCTCGTTCTTGTGTTCCGTCCCACGCGCTTTCAATTTTTATTTATTTTCTGAATCCTGCCATTCTCGCTTGTTCTACCGTCAATCTGTTCATTCCTGCCGGTTCCCTTCCCTCCTCCTCTTCCTCCTCCCGCCCCTCCAGCGAGATGCTCTTTGTTGCGACCTGGCAGTGTATTAAAATTGCTCTGCAGTGCAGTGATTGGGGTGAACGCCGGCCCCCCCAGCATTCCTCCCAAATAACACATTTCATTTCCCGCCACACTTCCTTACTCGTCCTCGCAAACCCCTAACCTCCTCCCTTCCCTCACTTCTGCGCTTCCGTCTCTCTCTCTCCCCCCTTCTTTCCCTCTATTTCCCTGTCAAAGGCCAGTGCAATTATTCATACGGCTCTGTATCCATGCATAAAATGAAAATTCAAGCTCACGCGCTCGCTCACCTGCATACTTGAACTGCCAGTACGGCCACAAGGCTGTGCACCACAATGATCTACTCCATGTTCATCTCTCACTCTCTCTCTCTCTCCCCCACACACACTCATGCCCGTTTGGCCGTACCCGATGTAAAGCCAATATGTACCCAAGACTATATGAAGTGCTAATGCATTAATCGAGTCTCGAGTCTGTAGCACGTTGAGATTGTTTTTAACTATGAAAAGTGCTCTACAAATAAAATGTATTATTATTATTATTATTATTATTAAAGAGGCGAAGAAACCGCTCCCCACTGGGTTTCTGTGTTAGCTAATGCCTCCATCGGGACCCACTCGCCTCCTTCAAACATGTGATTGAGCTCTAAAGATTCACAAGCTCAAAGGCTATTAATAGTGCTGCCCCCTAACCCACCCTACCTGTGTGTCCGCTGGCTTGAGTGATGAGGTCAAAGAGGATGTGGGGAGAGTGGGAAGGACACTGCGAGTGGCCGGTAAAGATGCACCCACACACACACAGGCACCTGACACGTGAAGAATCGGGGGTTGAAAGGATCAGAGATGGGAGTAATTGTATATAAGCGAACAAGGGGATTCTAAAGAAAGGCAACGCAAGGCTACAGAGGAAGAGATTTATCAGAAAGAGGGAGTGAGGGAAAAGAAGCGAAGAGAAGAAAGCCAGACAGATCATTCATTGAGTTACAAGGGTATGTAGAGGAGGAGAGATGGAAAGGACCTGTGTCTCCACGCTGCTCCCCTCAGGATGCCCCATTCATTCTTCCATTAACCACCAAGTAGATTAATGTGTTTGGAGGCTGACTCCGAATTCTAGCTGTTAGGTCGACACCTTGTGGAGTTTCCATTCTTTTTCTGGGCTCTTAGCTTTTTCTTCCTCACCTTAGAGGAGACGGCTGCACACGTCTGTCCGCTCACATTCAACAGCACCAACACGCAGAGGTGTGACGACAAACGGCTCAGCGCGGCGACCTGATTGAACCATACGCTCAGCTCGATGTGACTGAGTGTGAGCTAATGGCGGCGTGTGTGTGTGTGTGTCTGTGTGTGCCTTTCAGGTGATTGATTACAAGCCATGTGTTGGCAGGCAAGGAGCTCTTATTAAAGGTCCATGATTGCCCGTACCACCACACACACACACACGCAGAGATTTTAATTTATCTATGCCACTGTATTCCTCAACGGCCATTACTCACATGCACACAAAGAGCGGTGATGCAGTTGAGCAACCTTCACGTTAACTTATGAGATAGGAAAATGTTACGTTTCACAATTTTCAATCAACATGGACGGTCCCTCCTCTCCAAACTCCTCAGGACGATGAGAAACAAAGGGCACACACTCGGGGCACACGCACTGCATAGCTGAATGACAATGAGCTGTGTAAGTGTGTGAGAGTATGTGTGTGTGTCTGCACACACACGTCAGTTGTAGATGCAGCGTTTCTTTGCAGTGTTTTAGTGTTTTAAGCACACCTGCGGATTAATGAGCTGACGGGCAAGTTTCATGCCCTTAGACTCGCTTCCTCTCTATCTCTCACTCTCTCTTACACACACACACACACACACACACACACACACAAACGTTTTACCCACTCGCCACCTTCGTTTGTCTCAACTTCTCTACTGCTATTCATTAAAATTTTCAGCTGAAGCGTTGCCTACAGTGAATAACTATGCATTGGTGTGTGTGTGTGTGTGTGTACACTAGGTGCCAGCTGTAGGAGGAAGTGAGCCATACCAAGGCCGGCCATGTAGGAAACAGTACAAATTGATTTCCCATGAAGACTTGGATATAAAGGGGCCTCATCAGCTCAACAGAAACACTCACACAAGGACATAGACACACACACAAAACACACACATGCCAAATGACAAAATAAGTTGGAGCTTGAACAAAATAAAGGCCTACAGACACAGAGCAAAAAGGGGAGAAATGAGAGGAGAATGGAGGGAAATGAGGGGAGAGAAGCCTAACAGAGGGTCGAGAGGATCAATATTCAGCCCTTGCTCATGTAAAAGTGTATGACTCACTCTTCAACACCTAATGGAATTTAAGAAATAATTGCTCCTTAAGCGTTTCCTGACAAAGAAAATAGGTTTAAGGATTCAGTATCACAGCTTCTTCCTCCACTCAGAGAAATGCCCCCATGTAATTTCACTGTCACTTATTAATTGTATTAGAGATGACTTAAGGGTGGAATAATAAGAATTTCACTTGACTATTTTCCTCTTTAAGTGTGTCAGAAAAAGTGACAGCAGGAAGAGAATAGCCTGTCAGTCAGCACTCGGGGGAACTGTTCTAGTTTAAGAGCAGAATGATTGGATTTTCTTAAGCATACATGTTCACTATGGTAAGGAAGAAAGGGAGGGAGTCTGTGAGAGGGGAAGAAAGAAAGAAAGAAAGAAAAGGGGAGGGAACGGACATGAGTGATGAACTGACAGGTGGAAAAATGGAGGGGAAGGAGGCGACGAATGCCGAAACAGATGGAGGATGGAGAGAACGGTGAGGAAAGGTAGATGATAACCTAAACCGCTCATTGTGTAACTCCTTTATGCCAAAGTGATGTGTGTTAATGATCACACTCTGGGTGTTCTGGGCAGATAAAGTTGTCAGCCGAACAGGGCAAAACCCACGGGGCCTAGAGGGACACACGCCATCACCGCCCAACATCTGGGGCCCCTAAAGGGACACCTGTAAAACCTCCTGACTCAAAGGAAATTAGCTTGGTGAGTCCCAGAGGCTAAGGAGGATAAACCTGCCATTTAGAGCGCTCCAGACACAGCAGGAGGAGGAGGAGGAGGAGAGGAGGAAGGAAGGAAGGAAGGAAAGTGGAGAGGAGAGACTTCGGAAGTCACTCGTCAGGAATGAAGTGAGAGGGAAGTAATGGGAGAGAATGGAAATAGAGAAATTGGTGAAAAGGGAAAGGAGAGAAGAGGAAAGAGAGAGTGTGTGTATGCGTGTGTGTGTCTTGATTCTTTGCATTTTCCCGCTGTTCTAAAATCTCCCGCATCCCGTCTCATTTCATTCTCAGCCTGCGGAGGGACGGAAATAGAGAGCGAGGCTGTATTATACTAGTGGCACTGTGGCAGGCGTGCTTGGATTCATCTGTCCCTGGCTTCTTTTTCCCTGGCTACTGGCCCCCCTCCCACACAAAATATAAACAGACCTGAAGATAGAGCCAGTGAACACACACACACACACACACACACACACACACACACACACACACACACACACACACACACACACACACACACACACACACACACACACACACACACACCGTGAGCAGAGTCAGGCTGTCAGAGCTGAAGGCCAGCAGAGCGATGTGAGATGTTGTGACACTTTACCTCATTACATTTTCCCGGGCTGTTATGAATGTTGCACCAGCCCTGTCAACCCCGGCGAAGACCTGTCGGAAACACGGACACACACACATCCACGCGCATGCCACCGCTGACACACACATGGCACGTACCCGCGAAACACGCACGAATTAAGATGAATCTTTTGCCGTTGTTTTCATGTTTTTGTGTCGCCCGTGTGTTTTTCGGGGAATGTCTACAAGAGAGCTTTTAGGTTTCGCTTTACTCACTTCCTCAAGGAAATCTGGTAAACCCTGCAGACTTGGATTCCTGCCTGTGTGCGGCTCTCAGTACATCATGTAATTGCCGCCTGGGCTAGTGCTGAAGTAACATATCCCTGTTCCAGCTACCGCCTCAGCCAAGTAAAAAGGGATGAAATGTTTCTCACTATTTTCCAACAGAAACTCCAAGATGAAGGACCCCCTATGATGTGTTGATCAATGTTGCACTGAGTTCTCTGGGGAGGAACGGAGAGCCTTCAGCTGTACCACTGCTGCTGTGCAGTTTGTCTGTTTCCCCGTCTCTCCCCGCTGATACTGATTGCTTTGTAATCTACACTCCACCAAAACAGAGCTGACAGCCCAGGAATCCTGCAAACGTTCGATGAAAAGAACACTCACGCATGCTGTGTACACAAACACACACGTCACACACCTACAGTGCTTTCTCATAGGAGCTGAAAGAAACACAGATGGAGTTATGCACACACACACACACGCACACACAGGTCATGGCCATTCGGACGGACATGTGTATTCACATCTATTTTACTCACACATGCACATGTACTGTATGTCTCAGTTATATGATATTCAGAGAACACACTATCGCACAGAAAAAGGAGAGCTGTTTCATTCTGATGGTAGATTTCAGAGGAATGAAATATGGGGGAGGTTTCTGTAGACTCACACATGTTTGCTGATCAATAATGTGACACACAAGCATCGTCAGTTCAGTTGTCAGTTTATTTAAATCAAAGTTGTAATCTGATCCCACACACATTCTATTGGAGCTGTGCCTCTTCCTCAAGCATCAACCGCTGCACTCTGCTCTACATCTGTCTCACGCACACACACACACACACACACACACACACACACACACACACACACACACACACACACACACACACACACACACACACACACACACACCAGTGACAAGACTCCAATTTGTTTCTGGATGCAGAGGCTGCATTCGGTTCCTTCAGGGCCGTTTTGGAAGCATTGAAAACGTGGGTTTTAAAAACACAAAGCGGGTCATAAACGGGAGAGTTTTGATTGGCTCATTACCTGGGACACCTCTCATGGGACGCCAGTGTGCTAATTAGGGTAAGGGGATCTTTATGTCTGAGCATATTGCGGTGTTGTTACCTGCCGTGTTTCTCCTGGTATCTTCTCAACTTTACATCTCAGTATATTCCTCCTAAAAACTGTAAATCTGCCTCCACCTCGTGTGTGTGTGTCTGTGTGGGCTTCTGTGACTAGTTGTTCTGTGGGCGTCGTCGTCAATCAGGGAGAAAGGCTGCGTTTGCTTTTTAAACCTTTCAGTAGATTTATTTGTGTGGAAAAACAGGTAGGGAACATGGACAGCTGAGTATAAGTACCTGCTTTAAGATGTGTCTGTGTATAATGGATGTTAACACTGGAGATTCAACACGACAATGAGGATCAAGTTGTGATATTTCAGAGGATTTCATTTCTTTCTTTATTCATGAAAAGGCATCGAAGGACACAGCCAAATATTGATTGTAGGGTTGTAGAAATCCTATCACTTCCATAGTAATCCTCTCTTTATTACAGAGCAGCAGCCCCTGTTCATACTGTCAAATCCTTTTATTCATATTCTTCTCCAAATCACAGAAGAATATTAATGGCACTAATCTTGTGTTTTATTAACTCGCCTAAATGTAAATAAATATGTGTACCCGATCTTTAACCGTCTCAGCTGAAGCGCTCGGAGTGTCAAGCTCGGGAAAAGCCAGAGAGTTCCTCCAGTAAGATTTAGCAAATTTACCAAACAACAGACTGTCGCTGTATTTAGTTTGAGTTTTACAGCTAAATTCTTTCACACAGACATTACAGTGACACAGCTGGGACTGAACCCAGTGGAAGCCATCATACTTTATCTCTGTGCGTAGCTGCTATGGCACCGTGCTGCGTTCATTTCATCCACCACCCAGATTTTGTGAGCGACTGCACATGCGCTAGACTTTGTTCTCTGGTTAGCGATCATTCTGCGGTGTTAGCTCTCACTAACTGCAAACACCACCGTGATTCCCTGAAGCTAACTTGGCTTAAAATCAAAAACCCACACAATGAAACAATACAATGCACGTACAAACAACAACCCGAGGCAAATCTACACACACACACACACTTGAGCCGTTAGTAACATTTGGCCTCCTACAACAACCTCACTACTTGTTTCCTGAAGCTAGCTTGGCTAAAATACGAAACAAATGCTTTACACAAACAATGCCACAGTTATTTTCTCTATCTTTGTAAATAAGTAATAAATAATAAGTATCTTTCCTTTAAAAACCTCTTTGATCCACAGTCACTCACTGGCCCTCATTGCTGCCTCAGACATGTTTTATGCACAATAAAGTTGCTAGGAAGGGCTAGAACTTAGCAGATACAGGTTTCAATTTGTACAGAACTAGACGAACATAAAAAGCAGCTTTATGTAACTTATTGTATTGAAGAATCTAAGGTATCTTTATTGACTGTGAACTTAGGACACAATTACAGGTGGTTATAGTGTCATTTCTTATAAAAACACTCCCTGCCGTATACAATCAGGAACAGTATTCCGCACAAAATACACAAAATGTCATTTTCTGCCTGCAGCCGGTTATGAATTTAAACCCACACAACAAACGCCAACGTTTTAGTTATTGACACGGCGCACCATGCTCCATTGAGTGGCTGTTTTGGCTGTTTGAATGAGCAGCGGCTCAATAGAAAGGTATCCCATCTTTAAAGAAGGGTGGAGAAATGTCAATGCGCCTCAGCTAGCTGAAGAAGTCAATCACTCCTGGTCCTGCACAATGAAAGATGACAAACACACAAAGGCTTTCAGCGGAAAAGCTTTGTGAGACAAACATTTCCATTTCAAAGCCTTCATTTTACACAATGTCATGTCATCTCTCCATTCTCTCTCTCTCTCTCTTTCTCTCTCTCTCTTCCTTTTTTAACATATTGTCAACTGTGGTTTGAAGGCAATTAGGAGAACGTATAAAGAGTGACCAGATCTGTCACTGCCTTTAGAAGATAAGGGGAGGGAACGGCACACAGTGTGTCTGCTAGTGTGTGTGTATGTGTGTCAGCGATAGAGTGATTGGGGGACTGTGTGTGTGTTAGCTTGCGCACATTTGCTGCACGTGCATTTGCTTCTATGTAGATGACACGAAAAAGGTATTTTTCTCCGGCGCATTAATTCTGTCTCTTGGTGCCCTGCGTAGCACCCTGTCAGATCTGAAGTCTCTGGGTGGCATTTACCGGTTCAGAGGGTCTCTCTGTAATTGATCCAGCTTCTGTTTGATCTCCACTGCTGGCATTTAGGCTACAGGAAAAAAAAGGTGCTTATTCTCCTCTGTTATGACAAGCTGGCCGGCTGTTTAAACGCCTGTACATAGGCGACACATAATGAGGGTGTGTTTCATCATCGTCCGGCCTCTGCTTAATATGTGTGTGTCACCGTGGTCTGGCGCTCCACGAGTTCCTCACATAACGCACACCACTCTGTATATCGGTGCACATTTAATGAGTAGACGAGCGCACAATAGGGAGGTTCTTCACCACAGTAATCCCATTAACAGAAACACGTCTATTTCTTTCACTCGCCCACTTGTCGTCTTGTATTCTTCCGCCGTCTCGCTGACAATGTACCTTTTCTTCTTTGATCCTGCGCCTTCTCTCTGCTCCCTTTTTGTGTCATTCGTCATTGTTTCTGTTCACTTAATGAAACACTCTTTTGTTCAGGGTGTTCGCAATTTGCCGAAGACGTCAGCCCTCAAAAACACCCCACCAGAGGCAGGACTCTCGTTCCTTTAAAAAATATTCGTCAAATGTTAAATAGCAGTATTTAAAATAGGAAAAAAAGAAGAGTCAAATGCGCTATTGAATTCTAAAGCCTTCAGAGCATTTTCAAGTCATTAGGTTGACAGGGAAATGGCTGCAATGTGACCCACTCAATAGATGTTTGTAGTAGTTGTGACATTTAAAATGGATAGCCGGCAGCTTCACACACACACACACACATGCAATACATTCAGCTGCATAGCGAACACGGGGCAGCAATCACTAAGAATTGCATTCAGAATGAACCTCTCAAGGCTCTCAGAGAAGAAATTGAAGCTATTTTTATGTCAAAGCGTGCAAAGTAAAAATATCTCAAGTGCTTTCGTTTGACACATTCTTTTTTTATTTGATGTGGGTGCATATTTATGAGGAGTGGGGAGTGGAGAAAATGCGGTTTGAAACGGCTCACTGGTTTGCATTTTAAAAAGATAACCAAAAGAAGGCAGATTACTTTTATTATATTTAATTTATTTAGGAGTAGAGGGTTGATTCACTCAAACACACAGTTCAGCTTGAGGGTTGTTTTGGTTTGCTACTAACTGCGTCAAATGATCACTCACCTGGCATCAACTCAGTGACCCTAGACCTAAAGTCATGGCTCCAGTATCGTAATATAAGTTCAATAAAATTCTCCTCAATAATGCAATATGTCTTGCAGGTGAAGAAGAAGTACTCATCTTAGTAGTATGAAAAGTGCCCCTTTATATATAAAATCCCTCTTGTATAAAAGTATGCAAGTATCAACATCAAAATGGGCTGAAGTATCTGGAACAACTTTCTCAGTGTCTTATTGATCAGTGACTTATTCTATCAAGGATCAAGCGTGGAACCTTTGGATGCATGTCAATCGAAAGGCCTTGGCTGAAATATCGATTCTTTTCTCCGTCCCTTTATTATCCTCTGAGTGGACTTCTCCCTCTTTCTCGGCCTCTCGCTCGCTCTCTCTCTTCCTCTCTCTCTCTATTTCGTTCCCTTTACCAGCTAAACCCACAGCGATTCAGAGCCATGAAGCCGCTGATTGCACTTGAGCACTCATTTATAAAACAGTGGGAGCCGTTTGCTTTTTATTTGGCCTCAACGTGCACAAATGCCCTGCCTGGACTTGAATTGAAAGCATAAATCTCACTGTGGTAAAGTAGAAAAAGACCCTCCAGCACTGGCAAAGTCACAGAAACAGGCAAGGGGATGAGGGCATCACGGGGTGGGCGGGGGGGGGGGAGTCATCTGGGTGATTGAGCTGATCCCGGGGTGGACAACGCTCTGGTCCAGCACACAGGTAATAGGAGTTTAATCTGATCTATTGAACTGACAAATTATCCCAAAAGGGAAATGGAGAAAGCCTGACCCAGGGCCGTCTTCCAACCCGCTCTCTGTTTGTTCTCCGTCTAGGTCTCTCTTCTTCTTCCTCTGTCCCTCTTCAATTATTCATCCCCCCCAGTTTCGACACATGCCTGAAGTAAGCCTCCGGATATTCTGTCAACTGATACCACCCCTAGTTTGTCTGGCTTCTCTTGTCACTAGCCTCCCCCGTGTTCCTCTCTTCTCCCTCTTTCTCTACCTCCCTCCATGCCTCTCACCCTCTCCATAACTCTATAAGGGTCCTCAGACACACACGGAGAAGCAGGGCTCAGAAACAATAACAACAACGAAAAAAAAGAGGTGCATTTATCCGGCAATCAGATGTTCTCTTCCAAACTGTATTTTTCAATCAGCATCATATCTGTGTAGTCTGTTATTTGCTGCCTGCGCTGTCAGATTAGAATTAATAAATCTGGCACACAGAAAGTTAGAAAGCATCACCAGTGTGTTAGCTGCAACCACCAATTACCGCAATGACCGGCACCTATTTATCCTCCCCTCCATTCCTCTGCCAGCGGATAAGTGGCGCCCTGCTCTCCTGGTGTCCTTGTGTCCCGGGAGACCAAACGAGTGCCCAGGCCTAATTTTGTTGTCCTGGGGTGAGAGCCAGAGAGGGACAGACACACATGCACAAATACAACCATATCCACAAACTCCACTCACTCTCTCTCTCCTCACAGACACACACACACACACACACACACACACACACACACACACACACACACACACACACACACTGCCACCTGCTTGGGTTGGACGGTTCTCTCATTAAACCAGCTGGGCAGAGTTGACATTTTGTGGACAGGCCTGTTTGCTCCCTTGCCCTCTTCAATCTCTGTGACTGAGGAAGAGGAAGACGGACACTGGTAGATAATCATAAAGGATGTGCTTGTCCCACCATGACCTGTTGGTGCTTTTGTCATTAGAGGATGTACGTTCGGAACATCTAGAACCGTACAGTGACAGTGAGCGCAACCTGTTTGCTTCTTTGGCGAATATCTCATCATCAGAAACTGGGACCATTGAACTCCAGAGGCATCAGTCCAGTTGGCTGTCGGTTTGAAACTCACCTCTCCACAAACAGCATGTGTGTCAACATGTGGTCTTGTAGTCTTGAAGACGTTTCGCCACCCAACCAAGTAGCCAATTTGTTCCTGAGTCAGTGGTGGGCAGTAACCTGTGTTGCAGTTATTCTGTTACTTTAAGACTTCTCTTTAACAAACACTCTCCCTCGGCTCGAGGATACATGCTGGATTACTGCCCCGCAATTTACTCAACCGAATAAGCTACAAAACATCTTTAGGACTAAACTTACTGAGTCGAGTTACCATGAACTACAAGATCTCCAATGGATGGCTGATCTTCATAAGCTTTTTGTCTCAGGTCTGTTTGTGCCTTGTGTCTCTCTCTGAAAGAACTGGATGTGAGAGAGGTTAGGGTCTGAGTGAAACTCAAATACCAGAGTGCACTATTATATCTTATTTGTACAGGTTTACCGCCACTGCCTCTCTAATAGCTGATGTTCGGGGCTGCTCTATTCCCTAATGTGCTTCTATAATCCAGAGGACCGCTGAGTTACTTTTTCAACTTGTTAAGCCGCATATCTTCTAAGTCAGGAAGCTGTGGAACCTCCAAAGCTCTGCTATAGGTACAGATTGTGCTGACATGCCCCTTAAGGCTACAGAGATATGATGTGGTGACTCCAGGGGCTTTGATTGGTTAGTTATAGGGTTTTCAGACGCGTTCTTGAACGCCGACGGGTTACAGAAAAGCTTCTCGACGTCACAGTTGAATTTGTTTGTTTGTGATGTAGCAAAGCCGGTGACGTCTCTGACACCGTAATTGTCACTCTCTGCCTTATTACAGGGTGCTGAAGTGATGCAATGACAATCCACTGTTAAATCCTACGCTCAACTATAAATACACTCCCATGCTGTGGCTGAGGCATCTACAGGGAGATAGCTGGAGCACCTCAGCATCAATCTAGCTCTCCTCCAGTTTAATGAGACCAAATATGAGGCCCCATAGCTTTTTCCAAGAGGGATTTTTCAGTATTCATCCCATTTGTCTCTTGGATTGAGTAACTTAGACTTCCATTCATGACAATTTTGGATTCCACTGATATGCTATGTTGGCGTTAGAGTGCACAAAGGGATTTGAGCGAGTTAGATATTTTGTTGTGTTTATAGTGTTGATGCAAGTTATTTGATTGACAGCGACTCAGAATAACCTGTGTGGGTGTGTGAGGCCTTTAAATTGCCTTCAGAATTGGATATCTCGTTTTTCTTCGGCTGTAAATGTCAGCAGCACATTAACTGTTTCAGTATCTCAAAGGAAAGGGACACACAGACGTCAACAATAGTGGCAATAATAGATAAGAGTTTAAAAAAATAGTTGAGATATCTGTTAAATAATAAGAATATCGCTAAAAATATTTAAAAGATAAATCCAAAGATTTGTTGATATCAAATGCCAAGAGTGTTTTCAAGAATTTGTTTCAGATGTCTGACATTTAAAGTTTGTTTTGATTATGTTTTTGTTTTTTCAATTTGAAAACATAGCATTTTCTTCTTCTTCTCCTTTTGCCGGCAACAACAACAACCTTTCGTGTCGAGGGCTCCTGTAATGACAGAGGCAGACAAAGAGGTGTTAGACGGAGCGAGAGGATATTTGTGTTTGTCTCTCTCCATCGCTCCGACTGTGTCTCCACCTCCCGCTTCAAATTCAGCCCTTTGATACGAGACGACCCAAAGCAGGACAGTAGCCGAGATGCTTTCATGCCGTTTTATCCAAACAGATTTCTCCCTCTCCAAACGCTGTCTGCCTGCAAAGCCCCTCTAATCCCACCGCCGAACATGCCAACTTCCCAGCCTCACCCCACCCCCCTCTCCTTCCCCACCCTTCTTTTCATCGCCTCTCCTTCTTAACACTGTTGACTCGCATGTTTTTAGCATCCTTCTATCCCCCCTCACTCTTCTGACCCTTTCCTCCCTCCTCTAACCACCACCCGCCCCTCTCCCATGACCCCCCTTGCCAAGGCCCACGGGACTCTCTCAGATGTTTGTGAAAGCAGAGGATTGTGGGATAGCGGCTGTGGTATTTAATGATTTTGCCCCCCGGCCCAAATCAGCCAGAGAAAACGTAGTTACCATTTCTCCGGCAGAATGAGAGCTCTCAGTCGATTTCAACGCCTCTGCAAAATATGTGTGCTTATCTCTGTGTATGAAGGTATGTACAGAAAGTGTGTGTGATTTGTGCAGAGATATTTACATTTGACGGGGAGGCTGAGCGCATCCCATTTGTTATTACTTCCAGCACATAACGAGATAGGAAACATATTTGCACATCAGCTCATCTTTTCCCTTTCAGCAAGATGGTTAGTCGATCATTTATCCGACCAAATGTTGTCTTCCCGCTCCTGCATCTCTTGCTGCTGTTCGGCCCCCTGCTGCGTTCAGTGCCTCTGCTGTGGCTCAGCCTGACAGCAGAACAGAAGCACGTCCTACTCACACGGTGCTACGAGCGTCCCAAACCACTCACCGATGAAGTTCAATCAATTTGCTTTAATTATAATTTTTCAGAAACTCCTCTAATCTCGCCAAACGCTGGAGCCCCGGAGGAGTTTTCCTCCATAACGAGCTTGTGGCAGGTAGTTTAAAATAAGCTGCATCTGTTGGCTTCTACCCTACCTAACTCCCCTCCTCTCTCTCTCTCCTTCTGTCCTCCTTTCTCCCACCAGACATCGACGACTGCCAGTCTAATCCATGCCAGAACGGAGGGACCTGCATCGACGAGATCAACTCCTTTGTGTGTCTTTGTCTGCCCAGCTACAGCGGCGCCACTTGTGAGAAAGGTAACGACGTGGAGCGGAACTCACGCTTTCCCATTTCCCTCATTAACTCACTTTAACAAATGGGTGGCGTGCTGGGAGTGGTGGCGGAGAGGATGAGGAGAAATATGTGTTAAGTTAGAGAGATGTGATGAAGGGGCGGCGGAGGAATGAAAAGAGTGCGAGGTTGATGCTAGAAAAGAAAGACCTGGAGACGGGAGGCCGAGCAAGAGGGGGGGGTTGATGAGGATGTATGATCGGGGACGGGAAAGTGCAGAGAGGGAAGATGAAGAGGTAAATGAGAATGTGGATACAGAAGAAGAGGAGGAGGGAGAGGCAGAGGGGATCACTACAGAATAATATATCAGTTTTGCGCAGACCACCTGCGCCCAGCTGGTTTTTTCTCTCATTACGGGAATTCCCCTGTGAGTACTGGGCCGGCGAAGGAGGCTACTCACAAATTGCATGTTACATTAAACATACCCACAGCATTCGTCTCTTACACAACACGCAATGGATTCAAGAGAGTTTGGAGCTTCTACTTCCTCTCCTTCTTACTAGCTACGCAACAGTTGAAATACGCAAAACAAATTTTTACATGGCACACTTACAAGTTTAAAGAGAAGATAAAACGGAAGATGTTAAGGGAGACACATCAAGATTTTAGTGGATAAGGGGACAGAGTAGGGAGGAGGGAAGGAAAGAAATCTTGTCGATGGACTGGGTGAATTTACACGAAACTATAAAGCCCAGATCTGCTGGTCCACTTCCACCTTTAACCTCACAGCCGCGACTGCCTGCCGGCATCTAGCTCGGTTCTTTTTTTGATCTGGTCGACTCTGATTTGGTCTCTGAGGGCGGAGGGATCAATATAGAGAGGTGAGAGTGAGGTGGAGAGTTTACGCTACATGGTGGAGAAGCTGGCTCTGTCACGCCGTAACACGGAAAAAGCTTTTTCTGTTGGAACCATTGAAAGTGTTGTTTATAGTATATCACAGTTTGAATCCTGCTAAGTTTGTGCCATCAGCTTGTCTACCTGTACAAATGGAGCTACCATAACCAGGACAGTCGTACTGGGTCACGCTTTGCTAGGCTTAACAAGGTCGACATCAGGTGTTTTGCGGAACCGGGGCAATCCGGCAATAAGTGGGCTACTGGAGCGAACCGTTCATGGGTTAGAGCTAAAAACCTGCAGGTGATGGAACGCTTGTACAACAGCAAGCCAAACGAGAGAGGCTATGTGCTGGGATGTGGGAACGTTGGATGCACCGATCATAGATCTGCAGCCTTAAACGTTTCCTTCCGGTTCTCGTGAGACCAGAGGTTCACTTTTGTTTGAAGGGTGGTAATTTCCAGACGTGCCTCTATAGTGTACCTACAGTCAGTGTTCTTGTTAATAGTGCAGCCACGGGAACAATCCTACTCTTACACTACTACAGTATATTTTTTTGTGTCCCTTTCTATGCCTTTTATGTTTTCATCAACTACTATCGCTCCAGGTCAGTGAGTTTCCCATTTCTCTGCGGTAATGGTTGCATCTTTAAAACTACATCGACATACATCAACAGAACAAGCTGCAGTGAGTGTGTATGATTTTGCACGTGGTGCAATAAATTGTATTGGGTTCTATTTCAAGCTTGAGGTCCTCTTTGTGAAAATAAATCGAGACAAGAGATTCAACAGTGAGATGTAGAAACGCTCCGGTGCTCTTTGAGATCTTCCGTTTACATTACTCCCACACTGTGATTCACGCGTGTAAACCCTATAGAATTCATTTATTGTTGTTTCCCTGCTTTCAGGCACACAGGCACACACACACACATACCAACACAGAATATTTGGCTTGTTTGACATGCACTGGGGATGTGTGTACGCTCCTCTCCTGCTGTGTTGCTGCCTTCATGGCTGATTGGGAGCAGCAGGTCTGACTGTGTAAGTCTCCCATCTCCGTTTTCCTGTCACTTTATCTCTCGCCGATCGGTGTCCGCAGAAGAATGGAGTTCATCCGTGAAAAGTACAATTCCCGACCAGGCGCCGGCATTCTGGCGCTCTGTTTCAGTTTGATATCCAGAGAGAGGCCGGAGTCGCGACAAGAAGAGTGGAAATGAGCTCATTCGTTCCACTAAGCCTTCTATCTATTTAAAAGTCATCCGATTGGTCACATCTCAACAAAGTGGATGTCTCTCTGTCTGTCTCTCTGTCTTTCTCTGTCTCATTTGCTGTGTGTACTTCAGGTTGTGTGGCGTTCAGGTGACTGCATCTTTTGTGAGCTAAAAGCCTCAGATGTTAAGTAATGTAGCTTCAGTCCGCTGGCTCCCTCAGGCCTGTTACCATGGTGATCCCATCTGCGAGTCAATAATAGTTACTTGACGGGGTTGAAGACCTTCAGTGAATATACTGAGAAAGAGGAGGAAGAAGGTAGAGATCAGGATTGTCTTTTTTATTTACATTAGCTCTGAATTCTGTTTCATTTTCTGCTGCCTTCATTCCTCTGAAATGTTAGTTTTTGCCTGTGAAACATTTTGATTTTGATTTGATTTGGCAAAATTTCCAAATAAGCAGTCACAGGTGTTGTTGTGATTTGAAGTCAAAAGATTGAGGTCACACCGAGCGGTGAAAGAATGGAATCTATTCTCTTGCACGCATTGTTTTGAAAAAATTATCAATCATGGAGAGAATAATGCTGAAAAGAATCCACAGCTGCCAAGTAAATAACAGTCATCTGGTGTTCCATTCTTCATTCAGTCCCCTCTTTTTTTAGCCTATTCAGCAGAGACAGTCATCAAATCGTCCACATTCTGACTGTTGTGAGCTTGGAGAGAAGGGAGGCACGGTTTCTTTTGAATTTTTCATTATTCGTCGCTCGTTCTGTGATGTTTTCCCGCATCCTTTCCAGGGAAACGGTAATGTATGTGAGAACGTGGTGCTGTGACTTTGCTAGAATCCACCTCTTTCCCACGTGGGCTCCCATTTCTTTTCTTTCCCTACTTTTCCACAGGTTACAACTTCAGCTTTTCTCAGATTAAGGCAATGAATAGTAATAATAACTAATAAATCAATGCTCTTTGATGCGTCATGATGCAAGTTATTCACACACAGCAAGATCTTCAGATTTTCTTCTTTTAATTTAGAGGGGGGAATCAAAGTCTGCTGGATCTCTTCTATAAACAGTTAAAAGAGCTTGTATGTCCTCGTCAATCCACAGATTTGTCTTGTTTTGCGTTGTCAAACACTTGCTGTTGTGGTGCAAAAACATGCCAAACACTCAAACCTAAAAATGGATGCAAGATAGGAAGATGTTAGTTCCTCTGAGCTGCAGTTGAGTGTCTACCCTGTCGTAGGAGCTAAAAATGGTTCTGCAAAATTCAGTAATAAACGGGTTTCCTGGTGAAGAACAGAGGAAACGTCATGGCGTTGTGAAAAAGTTCCAACACCCTGAAAGACACAGAAGTTCTGTTGCCTCTCGTTCCCCCCTGTTCATATGTTGAATTATGAATATTTGTTAAGTTGTTTTGTCTGTTGGAGAGAAATGCTCAATTCCCAGTAGGCTGGTCAGCTGCTACTGGCAAACAGGATTTGACACAACTATCCATTGAAACCAATAAAAGCCTGGAGGAGTCAGATTGTTCCAGGCAGGCAGGCTGGCACACCTGTTCCAGTGGCACAGACATCAACTGGCACACACATTTTCTTGGTCACACACAATACACATCCACGTAGGAGTACAAAGTTGTGATTCCACCTGACAGGAAAACAAAAACCCAGACGGTATTATAGGGAAGCCACAGCAAAGCAGAGCACCCCCCCTCCACACACACACCCACACACACACACACAGGCACACACAGAGGCAAAAAGGAGGAAGCTGGTTGAATCTGGGGCAGACGGAGAGGAAAACTTTGAGTATGTTGACGGCAACAGCAACACCGGCGCCGCAGAGTGGAAACAGACAAAGCAGAGGAACTAGCGGAGCCTCCGCGCTGAGACTAATGAGGAAGACAACAGACTGAGCGGACTAACGGCAGTGGGAAATGTTTTAAAAGGCACCAGATGCGGCCCTTCTGTCACTCTGTCACCACACACTTATCGCCATCTCACTCAAACCCATTTCCTCCCTGGTTTCACTTCCTCCCCCTCCTCCACACCAGCATGTCCTTGTGTATGCTGGGGAGGCAATTTACGTATAATTCACAAATGAGAGAGGTAAACAAAGTTAATGATTTCTGTACCGACTTGTGTGTTAAACACTTTCCCCATATCCTCGTTATCCGCTGAGCTCCATTTACATAAATTGTAATTAACTTGGGATTTTAGTGGATAGTTTTGTTGCTTTTATGCTTATTGTTTCGAAAAGGAGACGCTACAATACTGAAACACAGATATAAATGACAAACCCAAAGTTAAGGAATGTTTCAACAGTGGCAAAATACTGTGGATACTAATTATATTTGTGCCTGTGCTTGTAAAAGCACTTCACAAATCAAGTTATGCCTGAAAGCAGAACGCTGGTAAGCTGTGCCAGCGTTTGTATTATTTCTGCACTAAATTTTGTAATCAAGCTGGAAATAGTCACTGTTTACAAGTCATTTGTACTGTTGTTTAGACCTTTTAAGGATCTGAACTATAGTGTGACTAACATGTTATGATGTTAGCCATCAGTCAGCCATGTGTTTTCTTTGGCCCGTGTGAGCTGGTTAGGTGTACTGGTGTTATTAAAATGACACAAAAAGCCCTGACTGAAGAAAGAGCCTGATTACAGTTGGAGTCAAACCTACAAGCTAGCAACTAAGGAGCAGTCTAAAGTTCTCAGCATGTGAAACGTACTGTACGAATGCATCAGACATCTCAAGGGTTTTCTGCTTCTGTTAGGGCTAAAGAATACAAGTTTGGAAAACAAAACTACTCCTACACGTTGGGTATTTCAGTAAAAAGGTCTAGGAGAGGCTTCAGTTTGCTCATGCACACACAACACATGACTAAAAAGTCCCCCTTAGAGCACAAGACGTGAGCAAACGCTTGGGTTACTTGCAGCTCTCAGTAATGGTCACCAGGGTTCTCAGTCACTGTGGCCTCATTGGTGCAAGACGTGAGCAGACAGTTTGATAAATTACTCTCGGCTTATCTCAGCCCTAAGCTGTTATTAAGCCACAGTGCACTCAACACTGAACTCTTTGTGGTCCACAAGCTCTGTTTGCAGATTAACATTAGTTCCCAGATCTTTGTTTTTGTCCTTAATTTCTCTTGGAGTGTGTGAGTTGTTTGGAATCACTCAGAGTTGACAGAGAGGCCGAGGCTGTCTGAGTTTGCTTTGACGTTTTTAACAGGGCATCTCCAAGGACGGCCGTGATGCTTTTCTGCTGTGGTCCTGATTGTGCTGGCTGTTACTGACTATCTGGCGGCTCAGCAAAACCAACCCAGCTCAAAATTCATTTGGTGCATCCTGCAGGTCTTTAGAGGCGATCAATGCTAATGAAGATTCATGCTTTCTAATAATGTGTTGAGAGACAAATGGCGTGACTGCGAAGAAGGGAAGTTGTAGCTTCCTGATTTGCCTGCACACACAGCGAGAAACACATGTGCATGATAAATAACCTGCTACTACACTCACACACACACACACACACACACACACACACACAGAAAATATCACTAAATGGAAGCAGGTCTCACTGACTTACTCCATACGCTGTGTTGTTTAACACATGCCAGTTCGCATTCAGTGTTTGATTGCTCCTGCAGCAACTGTCACACACACCAGCCCAAATGCAATTAAGCTCAAATGAAGGAGAAACAACTGAAATCAAGACAAAGCGGAGATGGGGTGCAGAGGGGATGGTTCTGTGATGTATGGAAAGAGAGTGGGATGGTTCCCCTGCCGTGCATTATCAACAAATATACTGTATTTCCTACAGACACGTTAAACAAACCCTGGAGTTTGATTGTCATCTTTCCATCCGATAATCTGTATGTGCCGCCCTAACAACTCTTAATATGCAGATCTTTGGATTTACACGGTCCAACTAAAGTCGCCAACTCTGAATTTGACCCAGCTACATCACAAAACACTTGTATTGTGTATGTAGTTGGCAGAAATGTGCGTCACAGCATTGTGCGAGCTGATGTGCATTTGAATGCGCTGGCACAGCACTGTGTGTGTGTGTGTGTGTGTGTGTGTGTGTGTGTGTGTGTGTGTGTGTGTGTGTGTGTGTGTGTGTGTGTGTGTGTGTGTGTGTGTGTGTGTGTGTGTGTGTGTGTGTGTGTGTGTGCTCTCACCTCACATAAATCACACACTGATGGACCGTGGCCTCAGTCTGTTTGGACAAAACTGGCTGCAGATGTGCATTAATATGTATGGACGTTGCATCTGTCGAGGTGTGTGTGTTACCCTCACCTTACACTAATTACACGCGGGAGGACTGCTGGCTCACATAAACCAGAGAGTGTGAGCATGCTCCTGTCCCTGTTTATTACAAGGGTGTGTGTTCGTCTGCTTTTGGCTTTAGCCCCTCTGACAGCATCAGTCTGCAGATCTATTGGCTCATTATGCAGTCTGTAGCTGCTTTACTGTAACGTCCATTATACTAGATTGTGAGAATATCACTATTAGGGTGTTCCATTAATCAACACTGTTCCTCTAATAATAATTAATAATTCTAAAGCTGTTTTGTACAGTTCCTCCTCTCATTCTCTCTCTCTCTCTGGCCTGCTGTCATCTGCCCTCTCTGACACGACACACCGAGCTGTCACTCGTCAGAAAAAGCCACGCAGGGCAGGAGCAAATTGTAACTCGCACAGACACACACACACACACACACACACACACGAGCACACATGCACACACACACAATGTTTCATTATCCTGGGGATGTGAAAAGTCAGGTTGTTGAAATATCACCGGTTGATGTGGATAAATGACCCAATCAGTCAGCTGAAAGCGTATGGCCTTTTATTTCCTGAGAGCCGTTCACTTCACTAAGTCTCGGGGAATATTAATCGCTGAAACGTTCTCTACCTCTCCCCTTAGACAACGAGAAAGCACAAGGGGGGGAATGAGAAGACGACTTGAATAATGTCTAAATATTTGAAGAGGTTGATGTGATGTCAGGCTGTGAGCCTCGCTGTCAGGGAGCAGGAGGAGGAATCAACTGAGACTAAAGTCGAGATCTGAGGGGGAAAACATGTCTGTTAAGTTTTGATCTTTCCTACTCTTTCTCTCTTTTTGTTCTTTCACTCTATTCCTGTCGCTTTTTCTCCCCCACAGCCCCACTGTGCTCTCCTCACACAGTTTTCACTCTCTTGTCTCTCTCTCTCTCTCTCGCTCTCTCTCTCTCTCTCTCTCTCTCTCTCTGGCATGGCATTTGTCAAATATGTTTGTATGGAAATCACAACAGACTGGCACTAATACGTGAGTGTAAGACTCTGCGTCTGGGCAATTGTCCAGTCTGGACCCCACAGCAGAGATGAGGTGCTGCAGCGAAGGTGTGGGTGTGTAGAATTTATCATGATTATGTATGTATGTGTGTGTTTTCCTTGTAGCTGAGTTTCTGTGACGTCTGCACCAACCCTCCTGTCCCTGTTCCCGTAGATAACAAACCAAATCTCCCCACTGCACCGAGCCAAGTTGGACTTGTTCCCAACTCTAATATAATGTTCCTGCGCCATGTGGGCAAACACTTTATGAGCAGGTGCTGCAGCCACCAGGTCTGGATGTAATGAATGTGGCAGCAGAGGAGAACGAGTGGCTTTGGCCTGAGATAACAGCTGTAATAATGTGCTCGCAAATGCTAATCTACTTCTTACTTGACAAAAGCACACCGCTGCGAGGAGTATGGCTGCAAAATGCTGATTCAAACCCAGTCAGTCTGTAATGTGTAAATGCCCGCGACAGGGAACATTTCTTGGATGTGTGTGTGTTCTCCAGATTATGTAACTGTGTTAAAGTTGAAAGTATTATGCAGGCAAACTTTTCCATACACCCACAAAGTATGAGGCAAGGACTGTAGCTACATGGGAGAAGTGGATCAATCTGCATTTTTGAACATTGAATAATTGTGAAGGTTACAAAATAGAATGAAAAAGAGACCTTCAGTTTTTAAACAGACCGGAATCTGTGATCCAAGGTTTGTGGATTGGGACACAAAATAGCTGCTTAAATGAAAACATCAGAATCTCTATGTTGCTCCCTAGAATTCCTCTCTGGATTTGGGCAAACATTGAGTTCACTCAGATGCAGTGGGACAATCTGGTCCAACACGCTATATTCAATATCAGATTTAAGATAACACCCTTTTTTTCTTTCCATCTGATTATGTCTCCATTGGGATTTCCTGCTGTTTGAACTGATTATTCTTAAAACAAGTCGCACAAACATCGCAACTGAACAACGGTAATAAACACTTGAAGTTGTCCCTCGTGTCGCATTTAGTTGAAACATTAGAGGCAATTATCTATTTTTTAATGCTACCTATTATGAAGGAAGTATCTGGCGTCTCCCCTCTCCACCAGTAACTTAAAGAAACAGTCCACCAATAATGGAAAAGGGAACATTAGTTTTTCACTCAATCTCAAGTTTAAAATGGTTTCCATATGAAAAGGGGCCTTCAACCATAAGGCATTCAAAGTAGTCCCATTGCATTGTGGGGGAACATCTAATAAAGTAGTAACCTGATGAGGTAAAGTCAGGGAAGGTTCTGATGAGACAAACTCTCTCTCCGCTCTCTCTCAGCTCCATCTTCAAGTGTTCCGTGGCAGGTGTTAATCAGTCATCACTTAGTTGTTGCGCAGGTAGTAAAGGTTCAGGCGGCTGTCGGGGCACTTGTGAGTCATTGCAACAGTGGGAATAGACTCCTGCTTTATGTAAGACTTCATTCCCATCAGACTTGAGGGACTGAATGCATGTCAAACAGGCTGCTGGATGAACAATGAATCTCAAACAGAGCATTGAATTGTGCCAAGACTTTTGAATTTGGACAGGCAGTGGCCTTCCTCCATCTTATATACATTTTCAAATATTCTTCTCTTTATCTCTCTCTCTCTCTCTCTCTCTCTCTCTCTCGTTTGCTCGCTCGCTCGCTCTCTCTCTCTCTCTCTCACTGCAACATGGAAATAGAGAGAGATTTATATCTGCGCTGTAGCCTTGCTGCTGTATTCACACTCCTTTCCGTCAGCACAGAACCAATGTGTGTGTGGGTGAGAGAGAGAGAGCGAGGGAGTGAGAGAGCGTGCGTGCATGTCTGCTCTTCTCTTACAAAGACACATGAATATTTGAATGGACCGTTCATTCATCTGCACCTGATTTTGGACTTGACTGCGTTTACATTCAAATTTGACATGTTGAAGTGTCTTTGCTGTGCATTTATGTGACACACGGTGACGCTCAGAGCACAGGGAGGAGGAAGGAGTTTTCTTCTTCCTGAGTGAGTGTTGTCACCTTCACACTCATTGAAGTTGTTGGTGAAGTGCTTTAACGCTAATGTCAGATAATGCATTCAGAGGCGACACAGACACGTTATGTCCTCAACTAATTCACTCACTTCAGGTTATAATCAAACCACGTAGGTAGAATTCAAGTGGAAATGACAAAGCTTTGATGAAGGAGATCAATAGATGGATGGAAGAGACGTGGACTTGGAGCAGGACGTCTGAGGACATTGGACAGGGCCAGAAGCTGACAGAAGATATTTAAAAGTCTGACAGCAATGAGGTGATTGGTTAATGGAGGTTGAAGCTAAAAGTGATAGGACATTAAGACTAGAAGGAACGCCCACAATCAATCGAGTGATTTCATAGTGTAGGAAGAACGTATGGACAGAAAAGGGATGCATGCGTAGAACAAGTAGCCTGATTGAATTTACGCTCCAGTTTGATTAGAGGTGTTGATACAGAATTGTCCACATGGGATGATACTGATATTTTAGAAGGGTTGCTAAGGAAACAAATATCTCTAAAACTTGTGAGATGTTTTCATTGCAGTTCATGGTATAGTACCTAAAAAAAAAAGAGCCCCAAATTGAATGGAAAAGATGACAAGATGAGATTCTGATTATTAAAAACGTTTACTGTCTCAATATGCAATATGATGCTTTCTGGGCCCTTCTGTCTTATTATGACTCCTCTCCTCTCCTCTCTTCTCCTGCCCTCTCCTCCTCCTCTCAGCCTCCCCAACAGTGAGTACCTGCATATTAAGCAGGGCCCCATACGGCCCAATCTGCACTGCCCAATTTACTGGTGTCGCTTCAAATTTGTTGGGGGAAAAGCCGAGGGTTTTGCTCTGATCCCTGTACTTTAGGGAAGGAGAAAGGGGGGGAGGGCGGGGGGGACAGGAAATTGGAAGAGGCTCAGCTGACAGATCGACTGAACCGCATCCACTATCCACGTACATTCCCTCGCACACACACGCTCATTTTCACGTCCATATCCGTCACAGAGGACGGCCACATGTAGGATCACATTTGTACATCTCGTAGTCGGGCACAGCTAACCCCCCGGAGAGATGAGGGAACAGATGAAAGAGATGAAGGGAGAGACGAGGGAAAGGGTGGAGGAAGAGTCACGGCGCTGACAGGAATGTGACGGGGCTTAATTACCAAGCGGGCGAGCCGCGGCACCCTGGAAGCAGTTTCTAAGGATTGTCATTTCAATAGATTAAAATGCCCTTTCACTGGACTAAACTGTCTCACTGCGGGCGTGCTTCTGCTGAAGATTAAAAGTCCAAGTCAAATCAAAGACAGGGAGACAGAGATACAAATAGAGGAGGGAAAAAAAAGGTGGAGCGGGATTGCTATGTGGTATAAATTATCCCTTTTCTTCCTCTTGCTTCTGCTCAGCTTCGGGTGTTTAAAGCCTAAGATCCACATTTGTCCTCCTGCATGGTTTCCCCATTAATATTTTCCAATTACTTTCCCCTCTCTCTCTCCCACGCACCTGCAGACACCGAGGGCTGCGAGCACACATGGAGGAAGTTCCACGGCCACTGCTACAGGTACTTCAGCCGCCGGCACACCTGGGAGGACGCGGAGAAGGACTGCAGGGAGCACAGCGGACACCTGGCCAGCGTCCACAGTGTCGCCGAGCAGGACTTCATCAGAGGTAAGTGGAGGGAGGGAGACTCGGGGACGCAGCGTGTAAATATTTATCGCCGCGAGACTCCCACAACCGCCGAGTCACCGATCAACTTCAATTAAGACAATAAGGTGGTCTTTATGATGTGACAAGCCCTCATTTACGCTCCTAATCAGGCCGCTGCTCGCCTCCTTTACTGCCTGACGGATCATTTATCCCTTCATCACACCGGCCTCCTCCTGTACACGTTCCTTATTACCGCACTCAACAATGGCCTCTCTTGCTTTATAGTTACTTCATATCTCGGTGGAAAATGTCTTTCTGGGTCCATTGTGAACGGGGGGAGGGGTTGGGAGACGGGTGTGTGCGGGGGTGGGGGGTGGTTCTGCGTATTTCACCCTGCATTGAATCTGTCACTGCCGTCTTGGATTCATTGGACTCAAAATCCTCAGGAGCAGAGCCGTGTTCCACCGAATAAAAGCTTATGGTCTCATATCCTCTGATGTAAGTGTTTCTGACAGAACATTTAATATCAAAATGTGTTTCAGGAATCCCATTTTTCTTAAAAACAGGTGAACAATACATCTAGATGGTGATGTAATGCCACATGCTATTCGTGTAACTGTTATACAGAACCAAGTCACACTTTAAAGGGAACAGGGGCTTTTTGTTGTTTTTTCTACAAAACAAAACTACATGGACATTTTGATTGTAGAGGTTGTAGTTGTATGTTCAGGCTGCGTAATGTTACTCCTACACCATAACCCTAAAAATGGACGCTCACGTTCTTCTTCCATATTGGCTGCAGACTTCCGGACCGGCCACCTTATGGTCGGTCCAGATGTTTTCGCCCAATGTGCACAGTGGTGCTGCAGCAAGGAATAGAAAATAGAAATATTACAAGTGTTTAAAAATACACCTCTAAATGATAACATGCACGTGGGAATCTGTGTAATATGCATCCCCTATTATTTAAAGACTTGGTGTATCATCCTCTGTCCAAGGGGTTTATTGCAGAACTATTCATTTAATATCAAGTAAATTGTAAATTATAACATTTAATGACAATATTACAGCCCTTAAGTTTTATTACAAGCTCTGATGAACTGGCATTCAACGAAGCCTCCATTAAAAATATTGGACCTATCCTCTGGCTCAGACAGGTGCCAGGCCGGTGTCCACCCATCTATTACCCATCTTTCCCCACATTTACCAAAAACTTTGTGTTTAATTGTCTCGAAAATGCAGGTCTCCTCCCCCGCAATCAGACGATGGCAGCCATTAGTGAGATTAATGGTCCTGATAATCATGTTAATCAGATAAAACATGATTATAATTCCATTACATACAGTACCTGAGGGTGCACACACACAGATTCATGCATCCACACATGCAGGACAACCACATACACACAAAATGGGCGTCAATGAGGTTAACCCCACACACACCGGTACTCTTTCTCCATGGTTCAGCTCAGAATGACTCCATGTATTTGTCAGGTCTCATCTTTAATGGGTTCCCTTTTGACGTTTTCTCGCAAATAGTTACTAAGCAGACTAACAAATTTCAAAAACCAGATCTGCTTTCTAAACTTGGCAACCCAGTAGCGTTCAAACCCGTGCCCCTCATTTGTAGACACAGGGGTGGACACAATATCATGAGCACCTCCGCAATACAAAGCAATAACCCTGCAATACATACAAGCCATTGCAGAGCTCATAATGTTCCATCTTTGTTGAGGCTGTCATGGAGGTGCTGGCTCAGCAGTATGCTAAATTTCTAAACTGTGCATGGCGGTAGTGTTGTACTGGATTACATTATAGTCTAATATACTATTTTATCTCCCACATGTACTTATATACAGTTTATACTACAGAGGGGCGGAGTGTCATAAAACTACTGAATGTTATAAAATGCAATACAATAGACCAAGAAGAAATGTGTGCTTTTTCATCCGTGGAACAGATTATATGTCCATGTTTATTGTTGGGGTGAAAGTCTGTACGTGTGTATCAAGTCTCTGTGTCTTTGTTTCTCCTCTGTGCATTACCCACAATTCAGGTATAAGCCACGATAACACCTGGATCGGGTTGAACGATCGCACAGTGGAGGACGATTTTCAGTGGACGGACAAGATGGACCTGGTGAGAGACCAGCTGTGTTTGTTTTGCTCTGCAGTCGGCCGTTATTCCCAGCGGGTATTTTTTAGGCCCGTCTGTGCATCTGCGACTTCTCTCCTACAAAGTTGGTTGAGCATTAATAAAAACCTGGCGACGGTTATTATTGCCGCTTGAGACGCCCTTAAACAGCAGCTTGGTGGGCAAATGTGTTTTCATTCCTCCATTTGTTTTCTGTTGTGTTCGGAACTTCCCCCTCGTTGCGTCGAACTTTAGATTGTTGTGATTCATTGCTCAATCGAGTTGCGTCTGGTGATGATGACAGGGTGTCTCCAGAAAGCATTTAGAAATACGCAGTTTGTCACTTTTGTTCCATATTGGCCCGCGGTGATTATTGCAATAAACGTAGACACAGAGAAGCGGTCTGATGTCAAGAGTAATACAGACAAAATGAGTACTGTTTCCTGGTATTGATTTCTCCGATTTGTTTGTCTGTGCCCGTCTCTGTCTCTGTCTCTGTTTGTGTGGACGTGACGGCGCAGCAATATGAGAACTGGCGTGAAAACCAGCCGGATAACTTTTTCGCTGGAGGAGAAGACTGCGTTGTCATGATTGCTCATGAGAATGGCAAATGGAACGACGTGCCCTGCAACTACAATCTGCCCTACGTCTGCAAGAAAGGAACAGGTGAGAGTGATGAGGGGAGGGGAGGGGAGGAGAGGAGAGGGGAGAGTTGCATCATTAATGCCGCAACTTCTGGAGATGATTAATATGATTGACAGGTATGAGGGATATGAGTGAATAATCCTTAAAAAGAGAGACAATGGATTTTATGAAGAAGACAGTGAGGGATTGGACTACAGGGCCTCAAGGTGAAATTGAAGAAAGAAAGCCAAGGAGACACATCTGTTCAATCTGTAGCCATGTAAGGAAAAAACACTTCAGCCTGTGAATGGTTACAGAAAACATTGCTATTAGAATGCAATACAATCTGCCACTCCAAACACAGATACAGTACATTTATTAGGGGGAGGAAAGTAGGTAATACTGTTGAGTTGCATGTTAATCTGAGGTTCAAAAGAGGCCCTTCACCCTGCTCAGGTCTTTCAATTGGAATCATAAGAAGATCACAGCACGTCACAAAAGCTCCCAGTTAGTGTCACTTTAAAGTGATAACCCTGAGACAGGTGATGTCACTCGCTTACATACCCATAGAAAGTGGTGCCTTTAAGTTATTGTTGATTCTCGCCCTCTCATACTTATGCATTTACATGGCCTTGGTGCCGGGGATGAATGCCACCACCAAGTCTCTTCAATCAGCCTGTGCACTCCAGATTAATCCTCCTTCCTGCTCTCATCATCCTTGAACATCCACTCTCACCTACACAGCACTTCACACGCTCCTTAGAGCGCCGGCTGCGTTGCCTTCCGAACAAACATTTGGCACACGGTCAAAGAAAGACCTCGGCCTTAACTGCATTCCACTGCAATGTCCAGAAAACTTAAACTCAGCAAAATGAGGCAAACAGACTTATCGACCGGTTCAATTCCCTTATAAGACGCCACGGTGGCTCTCCTGCTTCTTCCCCTGTTGTGCTTGCACTGTCATGGCAACAGTAACACGCAGGGAGTTGGGCCACAACAAGTTCCCCAGAGAGCCTATTAGAGTTTATTTTTGCTGCACATTTGCATACTGGTCAGAGTTTAGACCGGTGGCATGATGATGTATTAATAGCTAAGTGAACATGTGCGAGCTGATTTGAGATACTGGAGTGTGTTTGTAGGCCACAGGTGGACACCAGGATGAGGACTCACAAAACTTTACCATTTAAGTTATATAAAGTTACACGCTCCTGCTTTTAAAGAACAACAACAAAGCTTTATGTTTATCTCGTCAAGTTTGATCAAATCAATCCAAATAATGGCTCATCT
Source organism: Genypterus blacodes (assembly GCF_046128005.1). Lineage (NCBI taxonomy): Eukaryota > Metazoa > Chordata > Actinopteri > Ophidiiformes > Ophidiidae > Genypterus > Genypterus blacodes. Next base: position 338,171 of record NW_027466870.1, on the reverse strand, counting down.
TGATGTGGATGTAGATGTTGTCAGTGGTGGAGATGAGGCTATTTGGAGGCTAATAGAATTTCATCACCTCTCTGTGCGTTCATTTCACCAACAGTCTCCATTAAAACTCAATCAGACGCTGTCTCTCCTCCACATACGTCTTCATTGGACCAGCCAGAAGACAAAGCCCGAGTTAGCTGATGGTCATTTTCCACTAATTGTTTTTGCTGGAACAGAAAGAGAATAAAATAGATAGTGTGTTACTTTAGTGAGTGTTTACAGCCATCACAGGCACATTGCTTTAAGCCACAGGCAACAATAAGTCCCCAGCTTCCAGCCCAACTCTGACCTTAATCAGTCAGTTATAGTCAGCGTTCACCCCCACTACACACACACACACACACGCTGTCTGCCCCTTTGTAATGCTTTGACTTATCAGGGGAATTTGTCGCCTCCATGCTGAGTGTTCTCTGATTCTCAGAGTTAATCTGTTCGTCTGCTCATCATGGCCCCCCGGGCTTGATTGGGTAATAACCACAACATGGCAGCCAATCAGATCAGCTCAATCAGTCACCCAGGAGCCAGTCAGGGTGATGTATCACCCAGATGGAGATGAGATTCTTTTCTTTTTTTTATAAGTGTCGACATACTCTTCTCTCTTGATAAAGATGGTAGGCTGTCGGGAACCAATCAGGCGCTGTCCTGAGCTGACGGGCCGGCCTTTGATTCCCTACATAAATGACACATAAATCATAATAATATGTGCACAACACGGAAAATGTGGAAGCAGGGAGCTGTTTCATCTGTCGGCTGACTCATGTTTTTCTTTCACTTTTTAATAAAACGTTTCCAGGACATAAACACACATTCATTCGTATTCATGTGACTTCAGAATGTACCTGACAGGAATGTTCAGAGCGAGCGGTCTGATCCGGAGCCTTTTGTTTTGTTTTGCACGTGTCGGTTTGATGATAGACCTTTTCAGCCCTCTGAAGAAGCATCAGATTGCTGGTTTGACTTTTTATTTTTTTTTATTCAAACTAAAATGGAGGATTCTTGAGCGTCTGAAGACATTTACCACAGAACATGATCTGCTGTAGATTTCTGCCCCTGAGCTTTTTCATCCGGATGAGACGCCATTTACCCACAATGTGATGTGAGTATTATGAAATCATTCAGCTGCTTGGTTGTGTGATGTGTAGAAAAGAAGAGGAAGGTGATTTTGCATGCCATGTGTTCAATTGAATGCATCCAGTGTGCTGCTGGAAATGATGTGTGTATTCTAATTGCTGTGCAATGCACATTATGTGGAATAACCCAGAAGGAAAATGTAATTTGTAAATGTATTTTGAAGTAAAAAGCAATTTTTATTTCTATATTAATCTTGCTGTTATGCATATTTATGACTGCGTGTCCGTGTGTGCAGCTGTTTTAACACAATGTACCTCATTTACATTTCTATTTCCGATGATAGCTTTAGCAAATGTTTGTTATGTTGGTGCTGAAAAAATACACACACACACACACATAAGTAAATTTGTTTTTTTCTTCTTTTAGTGGCAACGCTGAGTCCGGTCTGTGTCAGAGGAAAGAGGAGAAGAGGCATTCTGCACATCCATTACACCTTTTGTGTTGAGATTCTGTTGTATTTGCTGATTAAAATATCTCAAATACTGTTTTTTATTGGGCTACTTCCTTGGCCACACCCCTTCTGTACATTTGTTGATACTGTATCAAAACCCATCTGATCAGATCCATTTGGACCTCCCTGTATTTACAGTGGATCGGTGACAGAGACGCTTTCAAACTCGACTGCAGCTGCTGAAGTTTGGTACAGAGTGAATAAGACAGTGTGCATCCACAGCTAGTGTTCACATCCGAGATCTATCCCAAAGTGTTTAAGTGTGTGTGAGGGGGAGGGGACACATCGACTTTGGTGTCTCTCTAAGTGATTCTAACACTTCTGCCTATGGGGGTAATGAAGCCTGGAGCCCACAGGGTCTCTGTGACTGCAGGTGTTTCTCAGGATTCCTGCAAACTCCAACTCAATTGTCGTCTTATATTACAGCTTAACGTGTCTTTGTCTTTTCCATGCTCATACTTGGGCTTTTTCAAATTTGACCAAAACTTTCAACACTGCATATTGGAGACTGGGACTCTTAAACAATCAAATGTGGTAATTAGGTTAAACATGACTCAAGAAAGGGAGAGAGGGAGAGAGAGAGGGGCAGCAGCTCGTCTGCTACGCTGGCATTTTGTTTTGTTTTTCTTAAAACACCACCAAGGTCCTGTGTTTGTTTTTTTCTAAGCCTAGTGACATTTTCTTTCCTCTCAGCTGCGATACATTCCTGGCTCCCTCTGTGACAGATCATTCAGGTGCTACACAGGTGAAGGCTAATGGAAAACAACCCTTTGGCCTTCCATTTGTGTTGCGTCACTGTTTGTGTCAAGCGAGCAGGAAAGTGCTTCTCTTCTCCCTTCCCTCCCCAGAACATTAAGCTGTGAATCGGGTTTTAAACGTTTTCATCAGACTTAATGACACTGATTTCCTTTATAAAGGATTTAAGAGCTGCTAGGACACGGGAATTAATTAATTGTAAACATTCTGCAGTTGATGATAAAAGCTTCTTACAACCGCTTTCAGTGTTCCTTTTAAATTTTCCACTGCAAGTTTCTGTGACCCCTGACCCTACACTTCAGTCAAACTTGGCCTAAAGCCCTATTTGCACCTTGCATTACTATGTGGCTTCACATTAATGCACTACCCAATCCAGCTGATCACGTGTGGTCAGACTGGCATTGTGAGCACTGCTGCTGCTCCGCTCTGCTCTCATTCATTAAGTTATCGAACAGGGAGTTGAGCTTTGCTGTAAGTGAGGACCTGTCATTGTAACAGACAGCGACGACTTAACATGTATTAATCATTTAATGAATGATGATTATGTCCACGGAGCCAGGAGGAAGGTGCGGCTCGCCAGCTGAGATGCGGCCTACTGAGATGAGGTCTTAATCAGGCTTATTACGCTGTGAGAGTAGGGCTTTGACTCCATTGGTGTAGACGTTAGTTGTAGTTCAGAAATGTACTTACCTGAAGATCAAGACTGTGCTCCAGTTTAGTTTAAGGCTTGATGTGATACTTGGGGGAATATGTGATTCCTGAACTTTGTTGCTGCTTAATGGCTCTGGGCTTGTAGTTCAGGTACGTGATGACAAACTTACAAACTTGCTGTAATGAGGTTGGTGTGGTCTTCAACCTGCAAGACTGCCATCTAGGGACTGACAGAGTTACTACACCTGCACTCTCCTCCACAGGGGAGTTTAAATCCCCAGGAGTTAGAAAATCTGCGGCGCCTCTCTACTCTCTCCTTCTGTTTGTTGAAACATTTCTGCTCCTGCCTTGACTCGGTCTATCCTTTAAATGCTGTGCAACTTTGACACCCACACATTTGGACAAACTGACTCAGATTTTGTTGACTGCCTCCAGTGATGGAGTACTTACGGGCTTCCATCACGTATGTGCCTTGAAAATCAAGGGCAGGAAGTGAAAATTGCATCTTTTGTACATTGTACTATTTACTGAATGGTTGATGGGAGACAGCATGATAAAGAGTGTAACTTTCAGACGGTCCCTTGCAGATAGCACTATGTTTAGTACAGACTGTCCTGCATTACCCATAAGGTTTTCATGATTTCACATTATCTTATGAGGTCATCTAATCAAAACATGCCATCTGGTTCCCTGCCCCCCCCCCCCCCCCCCCACAGTCCTCTGCGGAGCTCCTCCCACCGTGGATAACGCCTTCCTGATCGGCCGAAAGCGCTCCCACTACGACATCCACTCAGTCGTGCGCTACCAGTGCGCCGATGGCTTCCTGCAGCGCCACGTGCCCACCGCTAAATGTCGCGCCAACGGCAAATGGGACCGGCCTAAAATCATCTGCATAAGATGTGAGTTCCACCAGACAGGTATTTCATGGAGTGGAAGGCAGGTGACAAGACCCCCGAGCAGTCTTCTTCCATTTCTTATTTTTAGAACGCACCACCGCCACGAATGTCTAAGACGAGTAAACCTCCCACGTCAGCTGCCCTCGGGGAGCTGCTGTCACCGCGCGCGTTCAGGCTCACTGTTCCACGTCTCATTAATAATAATTGCGAGCAGTCAGCGTAATCCCTTGAAAAGGCAGGATCACCCCGGCTGCAGACTCCATTCAATCCCATCAGTCTGTTTAGCAGGGGTGGCGTCTGCTTTGATGGGTTTGATGCTGCAGGTGTGAGTTTTACACACGTCGCAGTATAAAGGAATGTTTTGGCCCCAGGTTGACTTTTTATGCGGTCTATTAAAAACAAATATCACTTTAATGCTCTTTACCATAGATATGCTTTGTGCTCAGTCATTGTACCAAGATTAGTACGGCAAATATACTGGGAGTGTTAAATCTAGCCTTAAACTAGTACTGACAAATGTGTGTTTAGCTCGATTATGTTTCTTTTTTAAACTCATTTTAGGACTTTATCATGACAAATATCTTGCTGTTGCTGATTCTTGGTCTAAAGTTAAGTAGTTGTCATCCACTTCACCTCACGCCAGGAAAAATCTGAATAACAAGAAAGAACAAATTCAGACCATTCTTCCTTTGAAAAAAAGTACAATTATCTGGATGTGATGCTTGCCAAAGTTTGCTTAGATAAGAAGAAATAGCACTTATCACTGTAAAAACAGAATCTTAAGTCCTTCTTTGCTTCTTATTCCTTCAGTTATCGTTATATTTGCTGAAAGTCTTTAGACTAACATCAAAGGAGTCCTACCGCTCCGACAGCGTAATCTTTCTCCCGGCTCTTTCAGAGGAGATCCGGAGTGGTTGATATATAAATACATTCAGCGCTCCCTGCCGCTCTGTACACTGTGTAATATGACAGCAGTGATGATATGCAGAAGTAATGTCGCTGCTGTTGGAAGTGATAAAGATTTATTCTCATGCAACTCTTTATCTTTGTGCGCCGTTGTTTCATGTGGGATGATCGTTCACTGCAGAGGACGCCATATCGCTTTTTTGGGAATTCTGGAAAGCAGCACAGTGATGTAATGTGACAGTACAGCCCTGAAAGAGGTTAACGCTTAGGGTTTGAGTGGGCGACTCGCTAAAGACGCCCAGTCCACTGCACGTCACATCAAAAACAGATTCTGTCTCACGCGGCGGTTGAAGCTCTTAAGCCACGGTTGATTTTTCCAACTTCCCTGATTTGTAATCCCCTTCCTGTCACCTCTTACCTGCTTGTCGCCGACTCGTCACTCCTCTGACACCGTTTTTTCTATTTACCTTCCCGCAGCCCGACGATTCCACCGCAACCGTCGCCACCACCACAAGGGCAGGAGGGAGCGCAGGAAGCACAAGAGGCACGGCCACAGAGAGGGAGGGCACCACGGGGGGGAGCAGGGGGGCCAGGGCCACAACCACGCCCTCTTCTGAACCAAAAACACACCTCCCTCCCTCTCTTCCTCCCTCCCTCCTCCTCTACTTCTTCTACACTTTTCCCCTTTTCAGCCTCTCCCATCCTCCAAACCCTCCCTGCCCGACCCTTGACCCTTGACCCTTCCCTGCCCGTACGCCCGCCTGTGGCTCCTCTCCGAGTCGGCCTGTATCATAGTCCAATCCGAGGCCTGGTGACGCTTCTCCACGAATCACCGGGACAATAACAAACCCCTTTGTACTGTTTTTACTTTACTCTCTTCTTTTTTTCACTTGTTTCTCGTCACTTGCCCTCTTATTTGACCTGTTTTACGCTTCCCTCCGGGTTCTTGGGTCTTCGCTGACCCGCTTTTTGAAGAAACACCTTTGGGAGCCACGTTGAACAGCCTGTCAGCGGGCGAGTACAAACTGTAAATAGGGATGACATCAGTGCAAAGGAGCGGAGGAGGAGGAGGACGTGGAGTCTTGTGTTGTGGACTTGAACCTTTGTCTTATGAACACACACCTTATTTTTACGGATGCCGATTATTTCTAGACTCGCAGCTTTGGGTTGGCTCTTTGTAAAACTCTGTACTGAGCTTTAAGTTACTCTGAAACAATTCTCATCGTTTCACTTCGAATCGGAGCCTGTTGTGGTTGAATAATTTGAATTGTTAGCTTGGTGTCCGATGCTGATCGCTTCCAGAGGGATAATGGAAAACACACACACGCGGCATCTCACCCATCACATGGCATTACATCACACAGCTCCTGACAGACACACTGCTTCGCCTTGTTCGCCAAAAATGTCGCACTTCTTCCCCAGTTTAGTATGAACCGGGGTCATGTAGTCGCAGAGAGAGAGAGATCCCCCAGAGTAAATAGCATGTGTGTGTGTTCTGAGTGAGCAGGGACACTTTGTTTACTCCTTGTTTCATTCTCGCCACAGAATCTTTAAACTATTTATCCGCGACAGCAAAAATCCCAGATAACAGCAAACAAAAGTGGACAGTCAGGGGCGTTAAAGTGAGGAGTGTGAGGATGAAGGATTAGATTCACATTCCTTTAGTTTCCAGTGTAGCTGTAGAACTGCAGCGTGGAGCCTGAACAGTATTGGCATAGAGACCAGGCCTGCTGTCCTCCCTGTGTGTGTGTGTGTGTGTGTGTGTGTGTGTGGACAGCAGGCAGCAGGATGAGAATAGAGAGGAATGTTGATACGTGTTGGATCGCAGCCCAATGCTTTGTAAACTGGCATGAGAGACAAACAGGTGAGACAAAGCAACTCAGCCCAGCGTGTGTGTGGGTTTGTGTATGGAGAGTATGGTTGAGGGTCTTGATGGACTCTGAGGACCTGGTGGAGGAGGATGAAGATGGAGAGGGTCAGCAGAGATTACAGGGACTTCTCCATCTGTGAGGCACAGTCGCTCTCACAGACGGAGACTTTGCTCTCTTTTACTTCCTTCCTGTTTACTTCTCGATTAAATTGGCGAAATCTTCTGTTATTACTATATTTACTATGTCACGTGGTAGGATTCCAGTTTTCTGTCTGGTTTCTCTCCTCTTCTTCCTCGGTGGACATCAGTTTTCCTCTTTTGCTGACGATTTCTAATTAAATCAGAAACACAGCCGAGGACAAAAACTCAAAAGCAGAATTAAATGAACTCATGCAAAACAGAGTAATAATAATAATAATCCCTTATTAAAAGAAGCAAAACGTTTGATGAAAATTAAAAAATGAACCGCTGGATTAAAATGTTCCGGGCTCGTTAAGATTCCTCACAAAGACGATTAAAAATAGATCTTAGGCTTTGATCCATTTTAGGAAGTAAACAAGTCAACAAAAACAAGCCGAGCATTAAATCTACAAATCTTTCAGTTTATAAATGAAGGGTTAATTTATTTAATACCACCTTAAAGACGTATTAACACAAAGCCTTATCTGTTAATGAACTCTTCATCAGCTGCACACTATTTGCTCTCATTCTTCTCCTTTATTTGTCTCTGCTCACCTTGACAGCGACCCCCCCCCCCCCACACACACACACACACACACACACACACAAAGAGAGAGAGAGAGGAACACCTACACCTCTTTATCTGGTTAATTAATCTCTGCATGCCTAATCAATAAGCCGCATTAACTACCAGAGCGCCGAGCTGTGAGGACGAGGGGACAGACGGGGTGACGGACCGTCTGTGGAAGGTTTCAGGGTGACGGACAAGGGGCTGTGGGCTCTGACAGGCGTCAAACCTCCGCCTCTGCTGAGGTGTCAGGCTGCCGGCGGCCTCTCTCTCCCTCTTGCTCTCTCTCTCTGTCTCTGTCTCTGTCTCTTCCTGTCTGTCCTGGAGAATGTGGGGTTGACGGTGGGCGGGTGAATGATGGAGTGTGTCTGTCTCTCTTTATCTTAGTGATGCAAATGTTCCACTTGTGTGACGCCAGCGGCAGCAAACTAGCACAGGAACGATGGCGCGGGGACAAAGTCAGAGACGGCAACAAAAGATGAAAGAGGAGCTTGGACAAACTCGGAGGAAGCGAGACGAAATGATGTCGCACAGCAGCAGCAGCAGAGTTGTTCTGCTTCGGTTAGAGAGAAACAAATCAACTCAACCGCCCAAGTGATATTTAATCTCCCATCTTCCTGCTGCTGCTGCTTTGTGTCGAGTTTTATTTTGGAAAATTCAATAATTAACACAAACAATTCTCCAAAATAATTTATGTAAATATTCCATCTGCAACGACAAACAAAGACGATTCTGTAATCTCCTTTTCTTCATGATTAGCTGGAGCGGAGCAGAAGTCTGTCTGTCTGTCTGTCTGTCTGTCTGTCTGTCTGTCTGTCTGTCTGTCTGTCTGTGTTTGTGTTTGTGGGGTCAGCTTGCTTTTGATTGGTCCTGTGGGTCTTCTCAGTCTGTCCTCTGTATGCCTCTTCTGCGTCTTCACACAAACACTCACTTTGACTTTGCTTTGTTCCCCCCCCCCCCCCATCTTTTTTAGTCCTTTCCCTCCCCTCACTGTCTACTCATTCTACACACACAGACAGACACACAGGCAGACACACAGATACACACAGACAGGCAGACAGAGCTTCCTAATTCTGACTCTTAATTATGAAGATGACTAACTTAACGGCGGTTGCTTCCAGCTGTCTCTTGGCTCAACACCAAGCTGTTTTCCCAGCACATCTAAGGGAGGAGGAACAGGAGGAGCAGGAGGAGCATCAAACATCTCCACAGCCTAAAGACTCAAGCAGCCAGCCTCTCCTCTCTGTGACCAATCCACTGGCCTCTCCACGCTGGAGGCTTTAGAGCTCAGCTGAGAGGAGACCAGAGCCGGAACGGAGCAACAGAGTCGTAACTGCAGGAGTACAACTCTGATTTGTTCTGTACCGACTCGCGTGTGTGTGTGTGCCTAATTGAATCAGTGTGACAAGAGAAGTGATGTGAGCAATTGAGAGGAAATTGACTTGGCGTGTGTTTGTGTCTGAAAAGCAGCGAGCGAGTGAGCGAGCGGCTGCAGGAGACACACTTAGCATCATAAACACAGAAATCATTTTAGGGCACCTTTTGGCGGAGAGAGAACAGACGAAGAGCGGGGCGCGAAGACGACTAAATACAAATTGAGAAGGTGAAGAAGACGCCCAGGGGGGCTGGGAGCACTCACGTCTAATACTCCAGCCTGAAATGAGAAATAATACAACAAAAGAAAAAGCACAAACATTCAGAGAACAGTTACCTTGGAGGCACATGAACAGATACGGGCGCACAAAGAGGACAACAAACAAATACGAGAAAGGAAGGGAAACACAAATCCACGTTGTAGCGCCGTCTCTCCGGGTTGCCAGGTTGTGGCAGGAGCATCTTATTTATTTATATCTGTGCATGCACTTGTTATTTATGTTCATTTGCAGTTTGAGCCTAAACGCAGCCGAACGACAGCGTTTGATTTTCTGGCAATGACAAACTGATAAGAGAGGTGGAGGCTGCTGTGTGTGTGTCCCCTCCGTCCCACACAGACAGACTATTGATTTCATGATTAGTCTGTCTGTCTCGGGGCTCCTAACAAGTCTGTCCATGACATTGATGGCACCACAGTGAGCGTAGGCCGACCACTTGATATTTCCTAAACGACAATAAAACCGACTCCTCTGTGTTCCTGTGTGTGTAGGGTGCAGAGTGTTCATTTATGTTGTGTGTGTGTGTGTGTGTGTGTGCTGTTGTTGTTTTTGTCTTAATTGCATCAATATGTTTTTATTTCATTCTAATCATCTCGCCGATGCGTTGAGACCTTCAGCTTTCTGTTTTCCTCTTTCTCTGGACTGCAGCATCACTTCTTGTTTCTGTATCTAATGTACAGGTGCGCCCCTAGTGGTGTGTGTATGACATTGCACCTATTGATTTTTTGCTGTGGCGAAAGAGGCCCGACTCTCAGATGGATGGATGGATTAATGGATGAATGGGAAAAGTGTGTTCCGGCGAGGGAGCGAGAGACGACAGAGACGCACGCCGAGCAGAAACCAATGACGAACGCTTCTTACCCACAATTCTTTGTGATGTAAATACTCTGTGGTTTTACATTTCTTTCTTGTTTCTTTTTTAATCCGTTTTGACTCTAGGCGTGTTTGTTGCTTAGCCTCACTGGACCACATTCACACAGCCGCCAGATCTAAGGCCCATCTTTCTTTCCACTATCTCCTTTTTCTTTCAGCTTCTTACACACACACACACACACACACACACACACAAGCACACACACACACTTGCGCTAATGTTTTAAACAGTTGCATCAGAAAAAGAGATGCTCCGCTCCACTCTTGCCCTTCAGCTGCAGCTGTGTGTTCATGTTGATTGTGAACACAAACACAACGCCGCGTGAATGTGGTCCATAAGTATTCCTCCGTATTTATTGATGTATGTTCTTTATGAATTCCGGTCCTGTCATTGTATTATATTCTTTACAAGACAAATGATCATTAAAGAAAAACCCTTCTTTGGATCTGATATGGGCTCCATCAGAGTGGTTCTTTCTGCTGATTTAGTTTTGTTTATGCTGTTTATTGAATACAGTCAATAAAAAAGTGAGCTGTGGGTTTGCAGCTGGGATAGATTGGAGTGTGTGGAGTGTGTCGTGTGTTTGTGTGTGTGTGTGTGCAGCCGCCTGGACCGACTCAAAGGCCAAACATCAATTTAATTAAGCATTGCTTTGTTAAGTAAAGGATTTTTGTTTTTGTTTTATTGAACTCTTAGGATTCGATGTCCCACTTACTTGCCTGTGTAAGCGATACGCAGACGACTTGGCAATGTTTCATGGTTTTCAGGAAATTTTCAGAATTTGGTTACTGACTTTGTGTTTGCAGCATTCAGGAGATATTTGGTGTTTACTTACCAGGTCTGTAGGCCTTTTGAACGCACCGCTATGGGTCTGTAGGGGCATCCATGCTGTTGTTTCTTATTTTTTTCCTATAATGTTGGTTGAACCTTGTGAACAACCTTCCTGATGGCGTAATGCTGCAACATTCTGTCAGCTGCTTTACTTTATGATGCGACAATGAGCAAGCAGTGAACTGATGTGAGAAAAATGAGGACATTTCATAGTATTCTACACTTTCTGAGGCAACGGTGAACATTCAATTTAATGAAACATAACCATGTAGACTAGCTTTATGGTTCTGCCTACAAACCAAATCCCCAGAGCTATGGCACCTGCTGAATAAACACCCAACATATCCAGAATGCCAGTCTGGCCCAGTGCAAATTAGGAAAATCACTGTTGTAACAAAACCTTTCTTTGTATTAACTAAGGAAAACTTTCAGCGCTGTAGTATGAGCAGCAGCTTTACGAGGCTTCACTCTGACATAAAAATGTCTTTTTCGCTAGATGAAATAGTGGATCATTTATTTATACTCGATCCACCCTTACCAAGCTATTCACCGAGGTATCCTCATAGAGCAGAATGTGAAAACACAATGTACCAAAATCAAAACAAGAAATGCTTTCACTTTCAAACGTCTTCAGCATGCCGATCGAAGGTAGAACCTGAGGCAACCAGCGAGAGAATAATTCAGCATTGAAACAAACACACACGGATCTAGCCGGCGGCAAATTGCTCAGTGCTACGAATCGCTTAGTGCAGAGTGACTGAATCAGCCGGTTTGTGAAGACTTTGTTTCTCTTTCCTGGAAAACTCAAAGTGAATGTAGAGTCTCTGATTTTCTCTGAAGTGTCCAAATTCCAGAGTTTGAGCCTCGCTTAAGGCTCTTTCGTTAGCTGTGGACCTCCCTGCCCTCCCCGTGGAGCAGCCACGCATCTGAAAATCTCTTTGAATTAGAAAAGAAATGCAGCTACAGCCAACATATCAATCAATCTGATGCAATTTTGCATGTTTTCAGATCATTATATTCCAGCTCTGTTGTGGTTTCTATGGAAGGGTCGAAAACAACACAGCGGATTGACTGGGAAGAATCCCTCAGCATGCGAGGAGTGACAAAGAGGAGGAGGAGGAGGAGGAGACGGAGTGATAGGAGAAAGTAGCATCACAAAATATTACAACAAAAAACAAGATAAATCTGCTGTTGTCAAGTTAATATGTCTTGGATCAAGCAAAAGAAATCAGCAAGTCAAAATGATTCATGAGAATAAGAGAAATTAGTAAACAAACGTGGCCACAGCGAAACACAATCTGCCTGTTTAGACTCATAGGTGGTGAAATCGAAGAACTGAAATTACATCAACACTTACTAATCAATTTGAGAAGTTAATAAATTGTCGTACCTGATGCCTTTGAACAGTGTGTGTATAAACGGTGTGAAGGGCTCAATCAAATGGATTATACCTCAACTGATTACTCGACTGATTACCAAATAATCACACAAAAACTGATTTGATTTTTGCGTTTTTGTGTGAAATTCTCATTGAACAGCAGGAACAGTTTTCATACGTACACAAAGCAATAAGACAAATCAGCTCCAATCACCTTGTAAGCAGTCTAATAATCTGACTTCTTCTACTGACAGCAAACATTTGGGTGAATCTGCACTACACCGTAACCTCTCAGACTCTCAGTTCACCTGACGACTATACGAGAGTCGCTTCGTCGCTCCGCCTGTACAAACACAACCTCCTCTCTCCTCTCTCCTCTCTCTCTCCCTCTCTCCGTCCTCTCACCTCCTTTGATATGTGACTTGCTCATTGTTATTCCGACACACCTGAAGATGCCGCACTGCCTGGTTCTGTTTTCCACAATCAATCACACTGAGTGCTGCGTCTCTCTTACATCGTCTTCCTCTGTTCTGGCTGGCTGACTGATGTTTCACTCCAAGGACGGCGCTCATTAAGGCTGTTTACCGCTGAATTTCTCTAAGATTCAGCACAGGTAAAATGACCTTCAGCTCTCCTCAGTTATCGCTGGGGGAGGATTTGTTGCAGCGGCACTCCAAACAATCACCCGCATTATGCCCACAGCCATGAAATGTTTGGCAAAAAGGTCCGAATGGATTGTCCGTGAACTTTACACAACCCTGCTGTGTGTTTAGCGGCGGCAATGCAGTTTTGGAGCAAACGGATGCCAACAACTTTCCTCCTGAAAACCTTATATTTTTCGTCTTTATGCTTCAGATTTGTCCAGATTTTTTGTGATATAATTCAGCTTTTGAGTTGAAGGGATGAATTAGAGGCGTGGAAAGATTGCTTATAACCTCTTCCTCGGGTCGATCTCAGTCTCATCTGGCAGGCTCGGCAAATCAATGGGGATCTCTGGCACTCTCCTGTATTATCTCCTAATGATTCCGCCGAAGTTCAAGAAGATTATGAAAACCAACAAGGGGTTTAGCATAATCTTAGGTGCACTCTTAAACCTGGCAACCTTTCCCTTAGACAACTTTGCTCTATCTCTGCTCCTTCTTTGTTTCTGTGCTGATATTATCTCTAACACATGCAGAAAATGCTGCAGGCAACAACAACAACAAAGAAGCACATTTAGAAACACATGGATCGTTACTTGAAGAATTACTGCATTTCATAGGGGGGAAACATTGAACCTGTCAGTCAACAGTAAGGATTAGATTTAGACGAATAAAGCGAAAATGTCCAGGCGAATCTTTGTATCATCAGCTTTTCTTCTGCTGCAGTCTGAGGAAGGTGAGCTGCAAAGTAAATGATCCATATCAACATGTGAGGCAGTTTGTGTGCTGCTGCAGGTCAAAGTGGGACGTGTCTCTCTCTCTCTCTCTCTCTCTCTCTCTCTCTCTCTCTCTCTCTCTCTCTCTCTCTCTCTCTCTCTCTCTCTCTCCTTCTCAAACACGCACAGAAGGGAAACACACTCGTACACAGACCAAATCAAACAAAAGATCAATATGCATCTCCAAACCATTTATCTTCATCGCAGCCAGGCTGGTGAGTCGCCTCAGCCCGCATCTGCATCTGCACCCGTCCCAATAACGGCTGCAGATGGCATTGCACCGGCTCACTAATAGCTCACCATGCGTCCCTGTGTGTGTAGGTGCCTGTGTGTGTGGGTGTGTGTGTGTGAGCCTGAGATGAGGAGCAAACCCGGCAAAACATCACAGCGAGCCAGGTCTTTCATACCACGTCGCCCTCGCTCTTCTGCTGCACCAGCTGTGTGTTCGTTCCCCCCCCAGTTGATGATGTGGAAACCTGCCTTCATTAGGCAGCTCTTAGCAGCTCTACGCCACTGGATTAGTGTATCTCAGATGTCATGGCATGGAGTGACTGGATAGATGAAAGCTCTTTCATTTTTTCGGAAGTCGTTTTCAGACATGGCCCAGTGAAGGAATCCTTCTTTGCTCTGGCTCCTGTTTCTACACAGTGCGGTCGGCCGAATGATCTCATGAAACCTTAAACCTGCATTAATCAATACTTCTGATCAAAACATGGATGACTCTGACCACTCTGTGCAGTGTTTAAGATTTCCGAAACCCCCTTGAGCTCAACTTGTTTTATGTAAATGTAATGCATATTTGAGTCTCCGCTGCTGAGTCCCAGCAGCACAATGCAGCTGATTATTGGAAAATGTGTAATAAGTATCTCCAGCGCCAAACACTACAAGGCTAATGAATAGCCGGTGAAAAAAGTCAATAACTTAGTGAGCTAAAGACCCAGATAGTTTCCCCTGGAGGTGACAGAGACTAGTTGCGATCCGTGGGGTAACTTACAAAGGATACGTGACATTTCTATAATATGTAACGCTGATCACAACACAGCCCCATAATAACACAACGCATCTCACAGCTACTTGATCAAACCTTCTCTCGTTACAGAGAAACAAACACAGCATCGGCATCTTTTTTGCTGCTAATTATGCTCAGGTATACACAGATCATCCTGATAGCTTCAAATAGCCTCAAAAATTAATTATCTGTTCTGAATATCCAACCGCACAACAATATACAACAATATGTGAATGAATCTAATGTAGCGACTCTCCTCTGTGTACAGGAACTCTGGCCTCAGCTCCTCCATTTAGTTGACATTTGACCTCCAAAAACTCCTTTCTTCCTCCTTTATGAGTTATGTGGAGCTCGGCTATTGTTCGCCCTGTGTCGTTCATTTGTTGTTTGTCAAAAACACGCAAGATAAAAGTCAAGTCCCCTTAGCCATGTTAGCTAGCGAGCGAGCAACCTAACGTCTCACAGCTAAGGCCAGACTCGTAAGTTTAAAAGGACAGATAAGTAGTGGAGAGCTATGTCTGTGGTTATGAGTGGATATCTGTTCTTCCTCCCTTTTGTGACTTGAAGCTGTATTTAGCTGTAACAAACAGCACCTGCTCCCACATTAGCATATCCGTGGCTAACTGTAGCTAGCAGAGAGCGGCCACACAAAGGGCCTCACATAGCCTCACCTCCATGCTTGAAACAACATATATTTGTGGTAAATGTGTTTATTTTGGTTTGAAGTATTAAGGAGCATCAGCCTCCCTTGGCTCCTCTGACAAACTGCTGCTGGTGGAGACCAAAACAGAGCTTAACTTAGAGTAAAGACTGGACTGTTATCAGGCCGCAGCTCTGTTGGTTTACTTTCTTCTTACATCATCACCATAGTGCCTAAAAATCTATTATTGAACCTTTAAATCATAAAAAATAATTATTTTTTTAAGGCTAAGTGTTGCAAATAGCTCAGTAAGCGATATAAGCGTATATATGTCAACAGTTGGTGGGTCAGAAGTTTGCCTCTGTCAGCCTCACCAGGGGATTCACTGCAGGAGCCTCAGCAGAGGAAAGTGCACACATGGAATGAATTGTAGGCGTTGTGGGAGTGAGTTTTGTGACCGCGGTGCGATAAGGTTCAGCGGTTTATGTGCTTCTGGAGCCGCTCAAATCCTTCTTCCCCCTGCAGGTACACAATAGCTCACTGACCAACCAATTTCTGCACGCCAGCGCAGGAGCAAAAACCCTGGAGTTTCCTGCCTCCTCCAGCACTCTGCATTCCATTCTTGTTGTTTCTCCCCTTTCCCCCCTCTTCTCTTATCTCTCTGCCTTGATTTCACTCCCTCAACCCCTTTTTCACCCACCTATCTCTCCTCCACACTTCCTGTTCTCCCTTCCTTTCCCGGTCACCCTCCTGCTTGCCTTTCAGTCTGTCCTTCACGGTGACTTTGTGTTTCTGCTGAGGCTGTTGCCTTTCCTTCATCTTTTCCTTACACACACACATACACACACAAACACATCCATCATTTTCACACAATACATTTGGATGATGTCATTAACCGCTTGTTATTCTCCTTTGAGACACATACTGGGATGAGTCCGGTGAATAGATCGATGTTGGCGACTCCCACTCGTCATGCCGCTCGCAACCAAAAAGGAAAACTGATTGAAAGATGAAAGCTGCCGTGAACTAAACCCACAACATAGTCTTCTTTTAAGATGGAGGCATCTCTCATCTCCTATTCATTAGCCACGACACACCATTAGATGGTTAACACTTTCAATTAACTCACCGTTGCTGCCTTGTGCTCTGGGGGAAACCTTTCACAATTTGTCCAATTACCCATCACCACCAACCAACTGCTTTTAATATGCAACACCACTAGCATCCTCCAGCTGAATTACGCACAAGGCTGCAGAGAACGCATGGGGCATTAAGGCAGATCGTTTAGGGAAATTAAGTCATTTCCAAAGCTATTTTCCATGGGCTAATGTTGTGCGGATATGGCATCTGTTTGTGTGTTCCATCATAACAATGCAGAGTTGCCATGTAAAATAATGAATAATCTTCATTCTTGTGTAGATTAGATCTCCATGTGTTGAATTCCTTCAGCTTCAGGATGCATGCTGCTGGCAAATTGGTTACGTGCTTAGAGAAGGAAACTGACAATTTCCAGTTACATAAATGTTTGAATAGGCTGCAAATCAATGGAAATATTTTGTAGTGAGGTTAATAGACTGGGTCATCACAAGGAAAGGTTTCAGTTATTCCAGAGATGAGCCGAGGCAGGCGAACATCCCGTCTACCACCTTCTTTGACCAAATTGAATGAGACATCCTTATAACAAAAGCCATTTGAGAGAGCGTGCTGCACTCTTTGTATGTGGGCAGATCAAAAATCAAAACAGGAAGTTTTTCAAATCAACAGATCGAAAGCTAAGTGTGCACTTTGTTTGTAACTAGATTGGATCATGTTCATACCGCAATGACCAAAGCCACCTCCACTAATAGGCCTGGGTGCAGTTGTTTTGGTCAGTTGTTCTCAACTGCCCACACAAACCATATCAATGACTATAAACCTCATATCAAGGGCATCTGTAGCCCTTTTTTATAACGTTGTACATTGGATTTATCAAAAACAATCTTTAACAAGGCCTTTGATCAAAAGTAATTCTGTTTCATAGAATGATCCCTTTTCTTCTTCTTTCTACTTACACCCTAACCCTGATCCTTCACACGTCGATGAATAGAACCAAAGTAAAACTAGCTCCATTCCATCCCTTTGTGCTGATTAACTCCGCTGTCATAAGCTCGCCACATTTAATTCCATGCACACACACAAATAAAAAGTGAGGAAGAGGGTTGGTCAAATGAAATTAGCACGGTCATCTTCCCTTAGATGTTCAAAGGTCTTATCGCTGACTATCTGCAGAGCTTCCCCCTCTACCTGCCTGTCTCCCTCACCCGCATGTCTGCCTCTGCCTCTGCCTCTGCCTCTGCCTCTGCCTCTGCCTCTGCCTCTGCCTCTGCCTCTGCCTCTGCCTCTACCTCTGCCTCTTCATCTTCCTCTACCTCTGCCTCTACCTCTGCCTCTGGCCTGTGTGTTTCCTCCAGTCAGGAAATAAAGTGAGTGTGAAGAAGCTGTAATCAAGGCCAGTGCCTGTCTAATGTGCTGTCTCTCGAGGATTTTCCACTGTTTCGCATATTGAGTTCACCATCTGTGGAATGTGTGAATGTACTTCCAGGGGGGTACTTGAAGAAAAGCTAGTTGACTCTTCAGCGGCAACAACATCTGCTTCATACACATAAAAAGTGTCTGCATGTCAAAGCACTAACAGTCAATATCTTAGAACTCTGTGACCTTTTCACCTGGATATCCTTTCATACTCACATATACTGTATGTCCAAGAGCCATGAGAAAGGCACATTGTTTTGCCATCTGTTCGGATTTCTGCTCTTTTGTTTTCACATTTTGTTGGTCGTAAAAGCTGATTGTAAACAAAATGCGCCATTACTGTATTGTGGTTTTTAAATACTTTGTATGTCTTTAGTGAAATGATAGAGGGAGGCTCACAGAGTGTTGGCACCAGCACTACACACACACACACAGACAGTCTTTTCTAACTTTTCACTGATTGCCCCCCGCATAATGTTCAATCTATTGTAACTGCTTTGTGCACCATCCTGGGACTCAATAAACTTCAACAAAACTAAGAATGTACTGCTATTCCTGAAGGTTCCTCACAAGGGAGCCTGCATGAAAGTTGGAAAGCAAAAAGCTGCAGGACCAAACACATAAAACAAACAATGAATCGGTCCTTTTTTTACTCTGGTGAGTTAAAAAATATCAGCTGTGCTTACAACGTTTGTTTTATATTATCTTGATGAAAGCGCTGTTGTCAGAGTTTAGAGTTTGCAATAGTTCATAGAGCTGCTTTAAGCGGGGGCTGCGTTTAATGATGACCTTGCTGTTATATTAGATGAATTAGGCTACTAAATGTCATTCAAAGTGAATCTTAAAATGAGTTACAACCATCTTTGTGCACATAAAATGATCAAATTACTTCAGTACTGACATGTGGAATACGTAATCTTCCATAAATTAGAAATGCTGCTGGCTTATCAAGTGGGACTTTGCTAATTAATTTATTGTCTGTGGCACAGATTAATGGCTCTGATGAGAGTCCTCCCTGAATCATTAAAATAATTACATTTAATCAAGGTCATTTTAGAGGCTTTTGGAAAACTTATAAAACAAGTGAAAACCATTGCACATCCAACAAGTAGACACGATCTGTACAAACTAATTCATCAGTGGCATTGTCATTATATTTAATTTGCTGTGAACTCGATGTTAAGTTCCCAGTTGCTATGACGATGACATGGTTAGTTCTGCTGTGTTGGCGCAACAGCAAAATGTCCTCCTACTCAAAGTTCACTGCTCAGCAGTTGCAGCCACTGGCAAAGGCTTTAATACATGAGATTGTTGGAAAAGTAAGTGAACCCTACTGGGATTATCGATATTACTGCATTAACCACTCATCAGATGTGGGCTGATTTTCATCTCAATTACAGTAACAATCGTGATTCGGATAATATTGAGTTATTGAGGCGTCCTGCTCTATAAAAAGCCTACAGCATCTGGTCTGAACAGCTGTTCATGTGAACTTTGAACTGAATCAAACAAATATCACAGGATCCACATAAAAGAACTGAGAAAGGAAGATATATTGGAAGATATATTGCTCTGTTCTGAATCTAAAGGAGTTGCCATTCTGCAGAGATCTACACAGTGTGCTGTAGGACATGAAAAAGACCCCCAGGATTATAGAGATGCAGATGGGGCTGAAACTGTTTTTGGCTGAAACGCACAATGTGATGTATAAGAATATGAAAACCTCAACACCTCGGGTACGAGACAGCTTACAGTCACTGATAATAGAGAGAATAGAGTATTTCAGGGACGTGGTCCGCCACCATAAGATGAATCCTTTATGAGCTGCCATTGTCACTGGTGCTTGGGCTCAATCTGCATACATCTTGTAGCTCATTCTGTCTCTCAAAACCAACATAATGTATCTTCGCTTGTGATGTCATTCTAATGCATATTTAATCCCACTTCTACAATGCATGTAATAGAAAATAGCTATACATAAATATTGCTTTATTTTGTACTGTAACTTTAGACTTACATGGAGCATAATATATTACAACCACCTAAAATTCTATGTAGGTATTTTTTCCACTCAGATGAACAACAAAAGACCAAAAGCCTGAGCTATCAGACACCAAAAGAATGATGTTACTTGGTTTTACAGTTTCATTTTCAGAGCTCATGCAAAATCTCTCACAGACTCCCGTTCAAGTATGCAGAGTTAATACAGGTTAGATGAAGCAAGATGACAATGACCCACAATAACATGAAATATATACATTTTTGAAATGACAGTGTCCAGATCGTAACCCAACTGAGATGCAGTGGCACGACCTCATACAATTGAAGAAATCTAAAATTCTTTGTAGTGTTGCACACGTCTGATGGGCTACAGGAGACATTTTGTGGAGGTTATTGCAGGCAAAAGAGGATTTATTCAGAGTTGTTTGTGTGATTCATTGAGGCAGAATGTGTTGATCTATTGTTTGGGCTTGGATGAAGATCTGAGCACATTGATGAGTAATTAATAAAGAAACGGTTCCCTGATCTTACATGCTGTGTTTCATTACAAAATGAAACATCCCCTATTAATCCACAATTGCTCCCACTTATACAACTGCAGTGTAAAATAACTAATTGCTGTTGCCCCCCATTGTTGTCCAAGTGGAGGAAGTGGATGGAGATTGTGGATTCAAACAGGTACAGAGGTGTACAAATTAGCAATAAAATTGGAGGGAACACAAAGCACTGACGCCGTCTCCAGGAAAGGACAGAGCGATCTTTCACTGGGTCAGTCAGTCGATCTTCAAGCTTCTGAAGATCTCTTCCAGTCTTCAGGTCCCAGCACACAACGCTTTGTTGTATTGTGCAGGGGAGGGGGCTTCACAGCTGGTAGGGCCGACAGCAGACTGACCAAGCAGGTACGAAAAGCAAACTCTGCAGTCAAATTGCAGCTTGACAGTCTTGAGGAGGATGACAGACAAGATAAAGGTCATCCTAGATAAAGGTCATCCTGGACAAAGGTCATCCTAGGTGCCCCTCCCACCCTCTGTATGACCCACTGAGGATGGGCAGCTCCTTCATCTACCAGTCACTCATCACACTATATTACATAATTCAACATGTTGCACTTTGAAGGTGTTCTATTGTATATCCGTAAAATGTTATACATCATTTGGTTTGTAAATGGCACATATTGCATATTACTTTATCACCTTCTTATTTTATTTTATTTTATTTTATTTTATTTTATTTTATTTTATTTTATTTTATTTTATTTTATTTTATTTTATTATTTGTTTATTTATTTATTTATTTATTATATAGATATTGTTTTTCATTTTATTTTATTTTATTTTATTTTATTTTATTTTACCTTATCTCATCTTATCTTATCTTGTCTTATCTTATCTTATCTTATCTTAAGGAAGCAATTTTCTTCAGAATGGATTTACTAACCAGTTTGTAAAATCCTCTGGTACAATCCCCTCATTGAAAAGACGTCACCCTAAACAGTTTTATTGTTTCAACCAAAAACTGATGACGAGAGGTTTATTTTTTTTCAAGAACATCTGCAGCAGCAAACACAATCAAATAAAAGTCACTGCAGTGGTTGCATGTCAATAACACTGTTGTATTTCAGAATGTAATACGTATAGTGCAATTGGTGGTCAAGGTAGCTTAGAGTAACAGTATGTGAGGTAAAAAGCAATTATTGTAGCTTCTGCTTATTCAGCCCCAGCATCTATAGTCAGCCTCGCAATACATGCTCGCTTGATTCTAAACTAAAACGCTCAATCAGAAAATATAGCTTTCTGTGTGTGCAAATATATAGTCAGTGCAATATTTACTATTCAGCATGTTTAGCTCTGTGATTGCCAGCTTTTAGTTAATGAGAAAAATGTCTCAGATCCATGTATTGCATTGTGCCAGCGGGTTGTTCACCAAGCACGGCGCCCAAATACGGACATGTACATGTCCTACAATCAAAACGTACAGGGTATCTTTCTAATAGAGTCAAACAGATCATCCATTCACTCACTGATTCACTCTGGCACTGGGATTCTGGCTCAACGTGGGGCTCAGTGCACAGGAACCAACCCAGATATGGTCTGTATACACACACACACACACACACACACACACACACACACACACACACACACACATAGGTAAACAAGTCTAGTCATAACAGACTCTCTGATATGATGTGTGCCTGAGAGATGATAAAGCTGCTGCTTAATATTACGATTTTCCGCTGACAGATGTGCGCTCACACTCCCTCCTTAAAATGACTGACTGCCTGGAGATCAAAATAAAATCGAACCAAATAAAGACGTCACCCTTAATTCTACACAGCCTCGCCTCACTTTTCTGGAAAATTTGCAAATGAGTACATCTTGTCAGTGAGTGTTTTACTTTAAAAGCAATGAATGGATTCTGGCTGCTAGGCTACAGTTGTCGCAGTCAAATTTCAGTCTTTGCTCTTTAAATCATGGTGGCATTCATTGGAGTGCTGTTACTGCTCTTCCTCCTGGTGGAGCTCCCTGTCAGGCTTTGTGTCTTTTGAATACCACCAGCTTCTTCATCCTTGTTCGGGCGGAAACAGTAGACCCCATAGAGGCGGAATTTCTTTTCTGGGAATCCCAAATGTCGGACCCCTGGCTGAGGTCCTCCACACCGCAAACGGGGGTTGACAATGGGATAACGGATGCTGCCGTCCTCCAGCCAGCCAGCCTCACAGCGGTCCAATAGCTGGAACTTCCAAGCAGCATACAGCTGACCCACTTTGGCCACTGCTGAACCATCTCGAATGCAAGCCTTGGTTGCCTCGCCGTAGTTCACCTTCTTGAATCGTTTGAGGAAGTAGACTTTGCCTAAGGACAGTAGACAAGAAAGTAAACATCAAAAAGAGTGAAAAGAGAATCACAGCCAGAGAAAGTGTACTATAAGGCAGCAGGATTGAGCAGAGAGAGAAAAGGAAGGATAGAGAAAGTGCTGCAGCGAGGGAAGCCCCAGAGACCATCTCAACCCTGAGGGTAGATATTCTCTGTTTTTTCTGGCCTCTCTGCTCGATTGTGTTCAGAATATCAAATCAAATCCAACGAGCGTCCGGGCAGCTGCTCAAAATCGAAAGGCAATACTCTGCCAGTGGACAGCACTCTTCCTCAAAATTACTCTTAAAACACTTCCATTTTTACTTTCATATCACCTCTGGGAGACTTTTCCCCTTGCAGTATGAAAGAAACAGTTACTTGGACGGTTTGAACTGAGCTGAACTGAGCCACAGGGAAGTTTTGGCGGAGAATGTGGTAAAAGATAACGACGTAACCTAAGATTAAAGAGCAGCTGGTTACTTAAACAACAATAACACCTATCATGAAAATCATGTCCACTGCCTCAGCTTTGCTCTTGGCTCAACTATTGATTTTATGCTTGTTTGTGTGACTGGTGGCTGTTAGAGAAACAGAATATTGTCTCATATTTCCCATGAGGCCATTCAGTAAATACCTTCCAGCTGGACTGAGAGGCAGTATCGGTCACGACCACTGCTGAAACCTCCTGCCCACAACAGACTGCCCGCAATAATTAACACACAAGGGAAGTCATGAGCAATTATGGAGGGGTTCTCAGGCGTGCTACCTTTTCCTCGCTGAGCAAAGGCACTGATTCTCTTTTATAGCTTAGATTATCCCAAAAGGGTTCAGCCGTCAAATAAATGCCTTTGTCTTTTATCTGTGTGATTTTATAAAATCAGTGTTGTTTTTAGAATAAATGAGAGGTTCTCATTTCTCTTTCAAACTTCAAAGAAACACACGCAGGCTTGAAGTCATGAATTATGATTTTCCCAATGAATTTTTGAATGTCTTTAATTCCTCGGGTAACACATGAATCATCCATGCAGGAGTCCTTATAAATGTAGCCTCAACTGCTTCGGGACTAGAGGGAACTAGAATAGCATTGTAGCATTCTAAGTCTCCCTAGTTTGTTTGAGTGTAGGCACCCGGAGGTGGCAGGTGTGACAGAGACACTACCAGACTCTCTGCGGTAATGTGATGTAAGATCAGAGGAGTTGGAGATAAAACACTCTCCTTGGCACCCAGAGGACACCATGACCCAGTGCTGAATCCACACAGATCGAAATCCAATGCCTTTAGGCCTGCAGGATCACAGACAGAGATCAGGGTCCTGCTACTTGTTTCTCTGTGGTCCCACACCCGGAACACATCCTTCAGACCAACACGTTCCACTCTTATGATATCAGTATGAATGCTGTGTTGTGCAGTTGTGCGAGCTCATCATTACTCAGTTATATGATCATGTAGATGCTCTCCAAAGTGTTTTGATCATCAAGATGCTCTCTCATGCACAGATCACTGCTCTGCACTGCTCGCTTGCTCGCTCTCTCTCTCTTACCATTGAGCTTGGAAGTGAAGCAGAAAGCATCATAGCGCTCATCCTCCTTGTGCCTGTAGCCATAGTTACGAACACCAGCGGGGGTGTCCGTGCGGCCACACTGGTCTCTCGGATGAGAGATCGGGTACTGGACTGAGCCGTCCTCCAGCCAGCCAGCATTACACCAGTCTAGTCCTTCCAGCCAGGCCTGTGCAAAGAGATGTGTTTAGAATAGATAGGTTTTGGCTTATATCCTCTGACGTAATCCTATATCTATAAGATAGGAATGACCTACAGTGACATTCCAAATGTATCTGGCCAACTAATCTTAATGTGTGTGCTTAGGAAGGTGCTGTGTGCCTACAGTGGGTCTATTAACTTTTCCCGATCTGTGAGCTTGACATTAATATGACTTTGCATGGCTTTACCTTGTGCAGCTGAGAGTGAGAGGCCAGGATGGCGTCTTGCTGTTTGCAGGCGTCCTCAGCCTGGTGGTAGTTGAGCTTATAGCGCCCCTCACGGGGGTAATAGGGAAACACCACTCCTACAGGTGAATAGAAGTCTTGAAATTGAAGTCATGCACCCGTCAAGCATATTGTAACCACATCAAATGTGCCAAAATTTCCAATTCCCAACCTTCCAGGTCGAGGTTGACAAATCCTGTGTCATCCTCCATGTCATTTGTGACCTCACACTCATAGCGTCCGTAGTCCTCCAGTGTGACATTTTGGATGATCACAGAGGCATCACCTGGTCCTGCCTGCTCCAGAAACACACGGCCTCGGTACGTTCCAAACACACGCTGCTGCCTAGAGCCATGTGAGACAAATTTAGCAGGAAAGGAAACTAGATGCATTTTTTTCTTACTTTACGATACAGCCTGGATACACACTTTACCTTCCAAGTGCCACAAACACGTCCTCAAACTGCAGCGCATCCGTCACTTTGGTCCACTTAATCCGGATTCGATTTGGGTCTGTGTTCTCTGGCTCGTGATGGAACCGGCAGGGCAGAGCGATGGAACCCCCGCGGTGTGTGACCACTTTACCGGGAGCGGTCTGCACAATCACTGCACCGGTGTCATCCTCTAAGGAAAGAGAAGCAGTCAGTTACTTAAATGATGCGTTTAGGCAATGACACCTGTAACATTTTCTGTGTAATGTAATCATTCTGGTTTAGGCTTGTCAGTGTGGCTGCTACCCCAGCCGGATATCTAGCACAACCTAGATATACTTGATCGTTATTTCCTAATTACTATACAAAAATATGCAGTAAAATCTATTTGCTGCTATTTACAATCACACTTCCCTTGTTGTATCTAGTTGAGTTCTAATCATGAATTTCAATGAGCGATAGCACCGTGAGATGTCTGGGAAAATGGAGCATCATAAACAAATTATGAATACTGTTCATCATCAATAGTCAAGAACATTTTGTTTTGATCATGCTGAGTGAATCCAGAGAGGGCCATCATCATCACTCTGCACTGCAGCCGACACTCCAAATCATAACCTCAATCTCTGCAGGGACCAATTCCCTTAACTGACCCACAATCGAATCACCCTTGGGGTTTTTCAACCAAGGGGGCATCAACAAATTACAACTTAAGATGTTTTCTGCCTATTTGTGTATATTTGTTGTTTGTCCGTGCACAGCAAGTGAAACAAGTGCGGTGCGAACATTTAATGAGTCGCTGCAAGAGCTTTTCTGCCATTTTGTGGCCAGATAAAGGCACCTACAATTATCCATAACAGCCAGCAATTAGTCCTGTCTGTCTCACTGTTTATTGCTCCCTACAAGGGTGTTTATCCCAAACCAGCCACACAAGCACCATGTGGTGTTTGATTACAGCTTTAAGCACATAATTTAACAAGCCTAAAGGCAGTGCTTCAACACATTTAACTTATGACACGCTAGTTGGCGGGTACAAGTTTTTGTTGATAAGTTGTTGTTGCCACAGACTTTTATTACTCTTATTCTGGATTCATTAAGCAGATGGTGATAGGGAACGTGAAGGTCAGATGTTGATATCAGCATCAGGACCTACTATATATGTGCAGCTAATTGTAAATATAGCTGATTAGTGATCCACATGGTTTAAAGCAGTGGTAGTTTGAACCAGGAGAAAGATGGTATATAGAGGACAAATACAAAAAATATGACTGTCCATTACAGTTGTTCAGATCATAGTAATAAACCATACCAAGCACGTGCACCACCTTTCTCCTTCCCTTCTCCATATCAGTAGGCAGGGACATCACTGAGAGGGCAAAGGTCAGGACGATAACCATGAAGGACATTTTCCCGAGTCGCAGAAGCAGAGGCTGATGCAAGAAGGAAATGAGAGAGAGAATCGTGATCATCATTGCTTTGTTTGATGTGGTAAAACTTTCCAAAAGTGATAGTACAGCAGTATCCCAGGGTCGTAAGCCATGACCTAAAACAGAGACACTCTGCATCTTTGTATTAAAAAATACCAACTACATAATCTCATATTAGGGAAGATTCTGTTGGGCTGCCACCTACATGCCAATGGTTTCAAATTCAGCAGCAGACCAGCTAAAGAAACATACATACACACATCCTTTGAGCATTTGTACACCATCCCAGAGAATTCTATTACTCAAATATTCAGCCACCCAGGAAAAATGCTGCAGACAATCATTTTCCTCCACTTGCTCAAATGTAGGAAAAAAAGGTGCGGTGTGGTGACTTCGATTTGACTGCTGTGCCACTTAGCCAGCTATGTGTGTCAAATAAAAGCAGGAGAGAAATATAAGATATATAGATATAGATATAGAAGATATACTTTATATTGCATACATATGATGGACATTATAATGAGCAGAGAAACACAGCTATTTGGACCCATTCTGCATTGTTACATGAAGAGGGAAAGTGGACCGCAGGAGAGTTTTTAAATAGCTCAATCAATCAGATAAGACCCTGGGTCGAAAAATACAAAATAACTGTGAAAAGTAGAAAATTCCAATTGGGCATAGAAGGTGAAAAACAATGATAAACATTTTCATTTGAATCCCTCGAGGAAGTTACAGCCGTTTACTCTGGTCAAGTGCTCATTATCTTCAGACAGGCACTGTGTTGATAATAGATGGGGAGTGTGTAGAGGATGCATAGACCTCTAGAGGCTTTTGACCCAGCATGTGACACCACTGACGGCATAACTCCACCATGCAGGCTGGTAGAGGAGATACTCCAAAACTTTAAGAAATACATAATTTCATACATACACAGACACTTAGGCTGATTTCTGGCTTCTTCTGTGGAGAGAATAATGTCATCATAACAACACAATAGGCAACCAGAGTGAAGTGGGCCCCACTATAAACAGCATCCTGAGGCGCACTGCTACCGATAACTGTCAGATTGGCCTCGTGTGTAATATCACTGCTGCAGTAGATATTTGATCATTAAGTGAGGCCCGGTGAAGCAGAGTTACTACAGCAGCTAGTTTCCATGCACACTGCACACTCAAACAACCCTGCAGCATCATTTTCCTCAAGGTTAGTCCGATCAACATCCCTGCAGCTTTCATGCAGCACAGAGACTGAGCAGAGCATCATTCATCCACAGAAGTGAACTTACCATGGCTATCAAAACAGGATTAATGCCTGGATGAAGCTGATGTGCCGCTGTGAGCCCGTTTACTTCCCAGGCTAATGTTGTGCTGCAGCAGGACTCTCTCTCTCTCTCCCTCTCTCTCTCCCTCTCTCTCTCTGCAGGGGATCACTGGTGTTAGTGGGTCCCGCAGTCCTCAGATGACGCAGCAGCTCTCTGACTCTGCAGCTGATTGTGTCACTTCATGTTTGTATAGCATTAATCACAGTGATGATGATTTCACGCAGATTTAATGCCTCTCCCTGTCTTCCTGTACATACAGCTCATTAGAGTCACTTTGTAGAGAGGATCAGACTGCAGTTTCTTTCAGCTTGCACGGGGGAATCAACTTTCTACGCAGAACTTTGCAGAATGCACACTGTAATTAAAGCATCGGATACCGTTAATATTAAGAATGAGAATGTGAATGCAAATTAAGTCTGATTGTTTTTGGAGGAAATCCAAGTGTGTTTATGGGCATGATATGCAAATACAGATGAGACTTTAAGCCCACATAACTTGGCAGTAATTAATGAATGCATGACTTGGCATTAATTATTTAATCTATGCCATATGAATAATTCATCACCATCCACACACCAGACACTTGCTGGACAACTGGCCTGAGCTGACCCGCCTCCCAAATATTTCATGTAAGTGCTGCTCTAATCTTAGTCTATAATTTGTTCAGTGTTTTACATAATTACCTTTTCTGGTGCAGACTGTGAACATCTCCATAGGGGATAAAGACCAGGAAGAAATTATCACCTTCAAAAGCCAAAACCATACTCTAATTACTAATAAAAGCGATTAAAACTGTTCTCAAACTAAAAAGACTAAATATTTTCCTCTGAACGTGAGTGGGAGATTAATAAAGGGGTTTCGACTGTTACAAAACAATTGAGGCTTCTAGTTTAACATGCAGCATACTGTACACAACAGAAACTCATTATTAATGGTATGTGAGCATGTGTGTGTTTGCCATGTAAAGCAGAATTGCCTCAGTCTGTGTGTGCCTGCAGCTACCAGGGAAACTCACGGTGCACAAGAAATAACGTTAATGTTACAGGAGCTATTTGTCTCAGTTCACTGTGAATTGCTTTACCATTGGTTTGGCCACAATAAAACCATCTTGATGATTTGTATTTCTGTTGTTGTCCTTAAAGGCTCAAACACTGCCAGGAATCTTCTCTGCTTGTCCAGGGAGAGTTGAGGATGTAGAAATACCTCAGCATTTAGGAATACAAGTTATTCTTTCCACTCCCAAACGTAATGTTGTCCCTCAAGGCTCTGTACTCAGTCGGGTACCTTTCTGTCAGAGTTTTGGTGTAAAATTCGTCTTACTTGTAGGTTACTCAGTTTTATGTTGTTAGGAATCCTCATACATCGAAAACTTTAGTCAAAAAACTTAATTAACTTTCCTATTGAAAGATTTAGCCACCACTTTTACAATTAAATTAGCTATATTATATGTTTTGTAGGAAATGGAATTTTTCAAATGTATTTTTTAAAACTTGACCTTCAGCTCATCGCTCACTAGTCACTGCCTTTAAACACTATAATGTTTAATTTTGAAGCAGTTATTTTGTTTACCAGGTACATTTTCCAGTTGTCAATCATGCTGAAGTGAAAGATCACAGTACAGTGAGTGTAGTCAGTCTGATAGGTTATGAAACTTTTTGACTTTACAGCAGAAAGAATGCTGAAATTCACCATCATTATTTAGGTACTGCAGGCTAAGGTTTAGTTATTCAGTCGAGTCGAGGGACCAACATTTATTAGCTGAGTCCTTGGCAAGGTCCAGCCTCTGGATTGAAACATAGCCAATGTATTAATGAGATGATCAGTAGCAGATTTGCAAGCAGGTGACTGGATAGTGTGAAGTGCAAGGTAGGACAGCTCAATGAGGGCATCTACAACTGAGGTGAGGCATGAGTCACTCTGAAGTGAAATGAGATGGTGCATACTAAAACATATCCAAGGATGGAGTAGCTGTAACCAAGACACCCGGGGACCCAATGTGCCAGAGGGCCCTTATATGTACAGGGCAAAAACAAAGATTATTTGGGAAGGTTGAAAATACGAATGGAAATCATTAGCACTGAACATCCACCTCATGTACATTTGGATGGCTTTGTGCCCAATCTAATCTCTACCACGTAAAAGCTCATTTTAATGAAAATACAGAACGATCTCTCAAAGTTATTCACACTGATACAAGGTCAGTGTTTTGTTTTTTTCTATGCGTCAGTTTGACAAAGAGAAAAATCTGCATAATCATATGCAGCATTACCGCGGAACATTATAGCAATCAGCAGCTTTTTAAATAAGAATGGAAGCCACAAGAGGAACCAAATGAAGATGATATTTCAGCTTGTGAAAGCGTGATGTCAGCCCACAGTAAAATGACTTATTATGCATTTTGCACTTCTTCCACTTTTTCAATTGGATACAGTTTTTAAGAGCAGTAATAACGATATCTGTCTCACACCAAAGTGTCTCTTGAGCACCTGATGGTGGAGTCGTGCAGGCTGAACGTGAGACATCCATAATTACAGTGAAATAAGAGAGGTTTCTACATGATAGCAGCTGACAATGAGAGAGAAACTCAGCATGAGGCTGCTGCTTTTTGTGCAAAACGTGGAAAACTTGAAACGCCCCTGATGGTTACTTTATAACACACTGCGTTGCCGAGATTGAAGTTGACTAGCGGTGTGTTTCAGAGTAAAAATATGGATGTCAACTTGCTGTGCAGCTGCTTGAGTCACAGCAGCCGTATGTGGCATCACTGTAAAAGGACATCTCAGAGTTTGAGACATCCTCCAAATTTTTCCCTGGGGTGCTGCACAACTATCAGAGTAAGACATAGGCAGCATAGGGGAGAAAACAGGCAGATAACAATGAAGTCAACAGCTTGCTTTCATGTTTGAGACAAAAGCCTTAACAGACCCTTCAGTGTTCTTTTCTATATGGTCTATAATGAACAGGCAGACTCTCTTCAAGCTGTATCCACAGGATTTAGACAAGGCCTTTGTAGAGTGAAAGTCCCTGTTTAAGCCTTTTTGTCAGAGTAAAGGAAGCTAAGTCTTGTACAAATCTGTTACAAGATGTGAGAAAGAATCGTCTTTGAGCTTTGTTCCTTCTGTTTGTAAAGCTCGAAAGATTGTAGTTAGCAATACCTTTTCACAAGGTTATTTCTTCAAATGTCAAATGAGGAGATTGCTAACGTTAGCCAGCTAGCATTAGTGCTAGCTAGGTAATTGGAATGATTAAGGTTTTTAGGATGAACTATTTGACATTGTTAATGTACGCAGCTTCGGTGTAACTGTTGAATGAGTATTTGCCGGCATTTGAGTTTTTACCTATGGGACCCGAAGGCATTTTAGTGGTTTATCTCAGTAAAGCAGTTTCTGGGTAAATGTTAGCCTACACCTGTGTGACAAATGTGGGCTGGGAGCTAAAAACCCACCCAGGGGCCCATGCAGGTTGTAATACAGCAGCACTCCCAACCAAACCATAAAGAAATCAGTCAATTAGTTTCATAAATGCCAACATTTAATTACATGTAGGCTTATTATTTAATTCATACAGTAATTGTATCATGCAATACTTCACTTCAGGCACAAGTTAATTAACTCATTATGAAGTAATTATTTAACAGTGATGAATGGGGTTAATTAATTAATCATGATTATATTTGCACTGTTATTATGAAGTGAATTTCTGATTAATTGTTATTCACTTTAAAGTTTTCATTTACACTGAATACCATTCAGATTTGTTTTGCATCGGTCTATGACTTTACTGTGGGGCACACAACAAGCAAATCACAAGAGTGAAGGAAAGACAAAAGACATAGATTCATAGATTTCAGTTGTTTCTCTGTTTCTTCTTTGTTAGTTAGCATTTAGAGAACTTTTGGTACACATATCACAATTTCACAACAATTGGTTTAGCATATTGGATCTCACAGGTTAATGGATTTTTTTAATTATGTGTGTTGATTAAGAGCCAAGTATAAAGCATTTTCTGCACGCTTAGAAGTCGACTCATTATCTAATAGACACTCCTGTATTAGTGTGAACCCTCATGAGTTCATAATAATGCTTGAGCCACGTATTAATGCACTAATTACTGATATGTCAGGTGGGTTTCTTTGAGCGTGTTACAGGGATGATAATGCTTTCCATTACTCCAGTGAAAGTGGTTTAGTTGCGTTTTAGGTCCACAGCTCTCCAGGGCCGACTGCACATCTGCAGAAGTGTTCCCCTGTGACTCCTATCATGGGATTACAGAGCTGTTTGGGAAGGACCCATTTGATTTAAAGCCGCTGTCATACGTACAGAATGCACTGCTAGCATGTGCAAGCAGGAGCGATACCGCACTTCAGCATGAAAAAGCTGCTGAGCGAGAATGAATTAAATGAGTCTGCCTCGTTTTTTTCTGATGGCCTATTGCTCAGCTAAGTACAGGGGGTAATTACTTATGAGTGGGCTACTGTTATTGATGGGGTTGAGTTGAAGAGAAGTGTTACACTGCTGTACACAATCTCTATCCACGTAAATAACCCTGTCTATCACTGTCACCATGGGTAAATATTCAAATGTTGAACTGAAACAGAAACATGTTATTAATACTGGTTTAGCAGATGCACCATGGTATAGTGATCCTCTAATAAATTGGATATGAGTCTTTGGCTTTGCACAATAACAATATAAAATTAAATACTGAAAAACTGTTAAAATGTAATAGGAACTTGGTTAACTGTCCTTGGTCGTCTGAATTAAAGGCAGCGCATCAAGAAATGTAACTAGAAAAGAGTGAAAATTAGTGAATGCAGAATGGCAGAGGCGGTCACAGTATGTTCTCTTTGCAAACTTAAACTCAGCTAATAAGATGTGTTCATGTTTTAAAGGCCACATCGTCTGGCAGGTAAACAGCAGAGTGACAAGAGTTGATGTAGAAGTAGACATTCCCTTCCACATGCTGGCTTTGTCTCGCCACTCTGCTTTGAATAATTAACGATCTATGGTACCTTCAGCGCTGTACTCAATATGAAGTTGTGAGGTTACTGTTAAATTCACCCCCATGTTGTCATTTTGCACATGACTTTGGACATACAGTGGCACATTTCTAAACAAACAATTTAAGTTCAAGTCGTACTTTTTATATTGATATACTTTGTTGACCCCCTTGTGGAAATTCGCTCCCTGGCATTTGACCAATCCAATTTGGATCCAGGTCTTCAGTTAAGTGCTTGGTCAAGAGTGGCAACATTAACCCAACACATATTTTGATGGTGGAGGAAATCAACGATGACACAGGGAGAAATCCAACCCATTACCTTTGAAGCATTGTGCCACCACAGTCTCCTATCCAACTTCTGACAAGGCTCTGCCCTGCTTAGCTTGTGAGATCAGAGCAGTATGGCTGTAAGGAAATTGAAGGACAGAAAAATTAATCTAGTTGCTATTTGCGTGCAAAGCAACGATGCTACCAGTTGAGGTAGACACCTGGGTGTAAACAATAAGCACTGAAACCAAAGATGGGTAAAATAAGCTTTTATTTTTGTATGTTGAAACATTGTTTAAGAAGACAGAGCATTATCATTTGTCTTTGTACTTGGTGTCTTTCTCCACACTGTTTGGCAGACCTGTCTGCCCAGGAAAGGGAGAGATCTTCAGGAAGAAATATGGGTTACTGTGAACCCGCAGGGCCACAAGGACAGGAGTGGCTGCATAGAGCAAATTAGCCATCAGCACAGACCAGAAAGCACCATCGGGGATATGAAAGGGAGCCATGGTGCGAGGATGGAGGGATGCCCCTACATGGGCCCACTGGCACTGAGAGGAGACAGACAGCAACATCAGGATTAGACTGATAAAGAGACTTTTTTTTAATGAATTGTCACAATGATGGATGCTGTGAAACGTGAACTCAAAGGATCAGCATTTTCATGCAATAATCCAGCATATTGTACATAGCAGCACTGTTTCTGTGCTGTATATGGACAGATGGTACAGTCATCATCATCTGACAGCCCAACGTTTCCCTCCTCACACCCTCCAGAGGAATAATTGAGAGTAAGTTACTCTGTGTCTCTCTTCTGCCGTCAGCATTTACAAAGTAGATAGAAAAAAGACTATCTGGACAGGCACAAGAGCATTTAGATCAACCAAAACTAAATCCCATGGCTGTTCTGCCTTCATGTTAAAGCAGAAAGCGAGGGTGCAATTTGTAGCATCTCATCTAAGAAATGGCTTTAATCAACAGCTTCCTCATCTTGTGGTTTCAATCTACAATGAGATGTAATAGAAGCAAGATCCAGGCTTTTTATTGAATATAATATACCGCTTTAGGGAAATTGTGTTTGGAATAAGAAGCTCAGTACAAGCATATTAAGTGTGGTGTCATGTATGAGACCTCTTCCTACTGAATGGAAACTGTTGATGAAATCTTAATTGAGAGACTCTTTACACTTTATTATTTATGTAATGTTTTTTCTCTGGATGGTCTCACCTGGATTACGGCTCCAGCAAAGAACACACTCCAGTCTGACATCCATGTGCACCCTGGTTTGAGGAGACCATAGACAAATGCACCCAACATGGGCAGTCCATAGAACAGATAATGCAGCATCTGCAAGAACAAGCAGCATCGTGGAGGGTAGTCAGTAGGTCAGTAGGGTCCCCCATTCGTTAGTTTCCATTTTTGTACACACACAATTACATACATGGGTATCTGTGTGGCTTATAGTGATGGTACCTGGACACACATCTATCATATATAATTATTGTAGTAGTTACGGAAGTCTATTGTGTAGAAGTTTAATTTAATCAGCCATTTTATAACTAAAGTCGCTAATGGCACAATTTCCTGCCTCATATGATCTGCATTGTTTTATTAGTAGACTAAATGGTCAGAAACTTAATTTATTTGGGATTTATGGATTTATTGATGTGGCTGAGTCCTTGGTCTATAATCCAGCAAATCCGATTCTGGATACAGTGAGAACTAATAAAGTGGAAATTCCTTACTGTCCATCATTGTCTCTCAAACTTATCGGCCCCTGACCAACATAGCACCTCAGCTACTCACACTGAATACAGATGAGGGCTGAGTATAATCATAAATACACTGAAAGTCACTCAATATGAGCCCAAGTCTCGCTCCCTTTTATTTAACTTTGACATGAAATATATATTTGAGGCTGGGAAAGTTTTCCAAATGTAAACAAAGCAACACTGCAGTAAAAATGTAATAAAAAGTTTGTCAAAAGCAAAAGCAATCTTCTTTAAGGTGCAAAGCAGTGTATGAGGTGTACTATGCATTGATACAATATAGTGTAACCTGAGGATTACTGTAGTATTTTAAGCAATAGCATGAATGTACTTGAAATAGATGTGAAATTGATGCAATTTTTAGAGCCCATATAATTACTGATGAACTATGGCTTATCGATCTTTTCGCTAACACCTGGACAATGTTCATTCAATATATTCAAAGTATTTAGATTACCATGCTACCTAAAGCGCATAATGAGTTACATTCGCTGGCTAGCTAGCATGCTAACTGGCAATTTTCACTAGTGAGCGATGAAATTAGCGTATACTTTGCTTTTAAGGTAGCAAACCCTTTTTTCAATAGAAATCTCTTTCTCTGTTGCTTTAAATGAAGCTGATTACAGCTATTATTCCACATTAAATGCGAAGAAAAGCAGTGAGCTGAAGAGCTAAAGAGCTGAGTCATAATTCTCTACGGGTTTGTTACCACAGAGGATCTTTCACATTGACTGCAGTCATTTGTTACAGTTACTACATTGTTAATGTAGGTTTAAGTATTACAGTACACAGTGCATTCACACATGTTTAATTATTGATGTATTTTGCAGACAGCATTTACTCTTATAGATGATGTAATGTTTTTGTAGAGTTTCAAAGTCTCAGTGGTTCCAACTGCTTCATAATACTGAAACTCTAGCATCTAATTTCTATACTCATGTTGAACGTGAGTAAACTCTTAATCTGCAAAATACCTTTATGCTACATTTGTCTGATACTTGTACTTGAATAAAACTATACAAATACTGAGGTGAAAGTTAATACTCAATCGAAGTACTTCAAAATTGTGGAGAGCTTGTTCAAGGGTCATTACTCAGACTCTCTCGACCTTCAACTGAGAATATCTGGTGCATGAAAATGCGTTTTCCACTTTATAAAAGCCTGAAATTACACCACTGAATGGCTTCTTTTCATTCTCAGCCTGAGGTCTGGATGAATTGTAATGAGTTGAGATCAGACTCTGTAAGCCAATCATACTGTATGTGCCCTTCAGCTTTCTGATTAAATGTGTTTTTGTGCTACCACATCTGACACATATGGTTTATTATCATTAATAATTCAATTAGTTGGTGGGTGCAGAACCAACGCAAGCACATGTTAGCCAAAGGTAGACACATATAGCATGACAATGAACACAGATTAAAAAAAAACTATTAACCAAGATGCTGCATACACATGCACACAAACACACACTCCTCCCACCCAGTGAGATGCTGATGGGGGGCTTTGGACAAAAGATTATCTAATCAAGGTCTCAGCGTGTGGTTCGCCTGTCTGATCAATGATTTGCAATTGGGCTGCAGGCTCTACAAGGTCTTTAGATAACCTACCGACCTTCCTTTGTACATTTAATAAAATACAACAAAACCACACTGTACATGATCATGATGAAGACATAAAATGAACGCAGCCACAGTAACAATCTGCTCGGAACGGTTTAAACAAATGAGAGGGACGAGGACGTACTGGCCTCTCACTCTGCACTGATTGTTGCTGTAATGATGAAAAATGTCAGTGTAATCAGCTGTGAGAGATACACAGAGAAGTAAGATCAGTAGATCAGAGTATTATCTATTAAAATATAGAGGTGTTGTAGGGTTGGATTGTTAAAAACAGAATGAAGAGGAACATTTAGAGTGGTGATGATGCGGCAAACAGGGAGGCCGACTTTGACCGAGAGCAAGAGAGATAGAGGAGAAGAAAGGTAGAGCGAGAGAGAAGGACCCACCATAACCCTGGGGTAGCCCACGGGATCCTTAAGGTAGGGCTCATACTGCCTGAGGTAGATGGAACAGGCTTCTAGTGGAGAGTCCAGAGCCACCTATGGCAACATATTACCATTACCATTTACTGCAATCCAATACAACAACACCATAAAGTAGAGCTTCTACAGGTAATATTTATGACATGGATATTGTAGGATTACAAGTATTTATATACTCAACAATGCCATGAGTGCCTTCATAGTATCATATACAATGAGGATGTAATTTTGCTAAAACAACAATTTTGCTACAACATTCCACTACAGGCTTGTCCTGAACTCTGTCCATAAATAGAAACCAATGTTCATTCTGCTTTACTCACCAAGCCTCTGAGGATGGTGAAGGCCATGGCAGCCAACAGCAGCAGGACCAGGATCAGATCCAAGGGACGCCAGATCAGCCTCATGCTCTGAGCCTGCTGGGCCTATGGGGAGAGAACTCAGAGCTTGTTGTGGACTCACAGTTTAATCTCCTTCACGGGACCTATGTTATCAATAACTGAGTGGAAGAGAGTGAGGCTTCGGTAAATCCAAGACCAAATGTATTACAGTGTGAATCAAGAGATGTTCAAAGATCCTCTTCCAATATGAAGCTTGAACAGGATTTATCTGGTGCCTATTCCAAATCTTCTCTCTATTTGAGAGTCAGCTGCATTCAAGACAATCTGTTGAATTAATCATGTAAAACAAATAAGAAAAGCACAAATCTGTTCTGAAGTAGTGAACATACTGTAATTTGGCAAATTCAAGCAATTGTCATCAAATCTAGGTGAACATGCTGCACAGGCAGCTGTCAGGCTGACAACATCACTAAAAATGTCAGAAATAAAATGTTACCTGTCATCAACTATCGCAGGAGAATGGAAAGATACGTATGCCATATATTTATCTATCAAAATACCATAGGGGTAAAAAAAAAAACAGATTAATTGATCAAATAAGCTGATATCATGAAATGTATGTTGTTATGTTAGACTGGCATACATTTTCTTTTGTTTACCCAGGCCTACATTCAACCTACATTGTATCCCCCAATTAGTGGTCTGTCCTTGGCTCTGGTGAATAGTGTGATGGCTCCCCACACTGGCATCAATAGGAAGAGAAAGTTGAGCCAGAAAACTGGACGGATTTGGGATCCGTATTTACCTGGCAGAGAGACAAAGAAGAAGAGCGACAAAGAGACTTTTAGCCATCGATTTGTGGTTGAAACATAGAGAGCACACATCTCTGCATGTCGCTCTGTAAATAAACACTCTCACTCTCACACACACTCTTAAGTAGGTAGTTTGAAACAACAACAGATGCTGGAAGTCTATTCTCTGCTTTCTTCTGTGGGTTGCAATGGCAAACAGGGCATTGAATGGTTGTGTATTTTGTTGGCAGTGTGAACTGTGACAATGATGGTACACGGCAGTGCAGATGTTCACTTGATTAAAGCCTGTCATCAGGGGACTGCTGGAGGGGGAATAGAGCATGAGGCTCACCTGCCACTATTCCAGCAATAAACACACTCATGTTAGCACACAAAGAGCCGGCCCAGAACAAGCCAAGGGTGCGGTAAGGTTTCCTAGGAGAAAAGCCAAAACACATAGTAGATAAGGCATTAATATAATACAAATATCTTAATAGATATAATCCTACATGCTGTAGGGCAGTAAGTCCAAAAGCTTCAAACACATCATACATATTGATGTAATACCAAGCCCTGTGCAGTTTCTCCCAGTGGAAAAAGCTGACATGTTAGAATAGAGGATCTAATTTCCGTGATAGTGCCTGGCCCGAGGCAGGGCTCACTTTAAACTCTTGAACTCACTGACAGCACCGTATTGGCTAACTGACTCTGGAGAACCTGGTCTCTTTTAGAATGTGGAATCATTCAGGCCACTGTGTGGATTGTGTGTGATGAATGAACCCAATAACGCCAAGTGGAAAATGCTGTTTGATAAATTTGTATTTCTCTCTAAAAACAGAATCGTACATCAGAAATTATCAGATCGGAAGCTTGTCAGTGTGTTACAGTATGTGTTTGTTTATCTCAGTTCATAAAAACAACATGCTACCTGTACAATATAGCATCATTACTTATTGATTAAATGTGTGTTTTCTTGACATTTCTTGCCTTGTATTTACACCCACCTTTCTGTTATCCGGCTGATCATCACCAGGTACATGATAAAATGGGCTATTCCATCCCAATAGCACATCATGATTGCATAGGCTGTTCCCAAGTAAGGCTCTCCCTAGAACACAGACATCATATGCACTCACAGTACAGTACTCGGGGTGTCTATAACAGGTACAGTGTCTCTGACTCAGGGATCCCTGGGCCTCTTGCAGTATAATGACACATAATGAGTAGAGCCCAGAGCTTTTCAAGGAGCTTTTTTCTTTAAAGATTATTGCATGTGATTATTGCACCCCAAAGGAAAATGCTCAGACAGGAACAATAAGATGGATTAGGGAGGGACAACTGCTCTTCATCAAGAGGATGGATTCAAGGGCGGTACTGTATCTATGAGCTACACGATAAAAATCCCACATTCTGGGGAAACTGTATAAAGTTGCATCAATGGGAGTGATGGAATGTCTAGTATCTAACATATGGAATATAATAAGCACGTGGGTAGTGTAGATGTGTCTGATACTATTCTGTGCATCACAAAACAATGCAGTGGTAAAGAGTGTTCTTTTGCCATATCATAGATGTTACCACCTCCCACATACACATTCAACATAGAGAAACTGTGCCAAAATAAACAGCAGCTACAATTCATTGATACCTATTTATATTATTAAGAATGTGAACTTCTTAATTTTTCTTCTTAACATTTGCAAGACCTTATTTACAGCATTATAGCTTTTTCCAGTGTGCATAGGGGATTTCTGAGTGCCTTACTTCAATGTGCTGATTCAGTAGACATGCAGCACTTATATATTGCAGTCAGAAATGAGCACACAGTGAGCGAAACTGTGAAGAGAGCAAAAACACTCCCAAACTGCTCCAGAGGGCTAAAAAGGAAAACAGACTGAAGACTGAAGACTGAAAGAGTTTGCTTAAGACTGAATGAAAAACCTGTTTTAATGAATTAGTTCTCTCAAAATGGAAATGATTCCGTTCTAAAAATAAGAAGCCTACCGTTTTCCGGTAGAATTCCATAAAGCCAGAGATAATGCCATCATATTCCAAAGCACTCGTCAGGTCAATGACACAAGTGAAGGAAAACTCAGCAAAAACTGCAAAGGAAAACAGAAATCAATAAAGAGAATAAACTGGTGGGTGTTTGCCTGACAGTTGAACCTGAAGTGCTATGATGTTAAACATCAATATAAGTTCAAATAATAATACGGATAATAATGATTAATTGAATGTTGAGTTTCTTTGACAGCTGAAAGCCTTCAGACTCACAAAGGACCTAGTTGCAGAATTCAGCAAAAGTAACTTTAAGACGTTGTACAATCTGCTTCAAATACAAGTAAATCAAATAAAAAATGACAAGAATGGAACCTCACATCTCCTGAAATCCCATCTTATTGTATGTATCCTCTGTCTATGCCTTTCTGCAGCATATACACAAGCTCAGCTATTTCCCTTCAAACACATGATAATTGATTTTGTGAACAGAGTGGGGATTCTGATGCCTTGCAGCAGTGAGTCCTTGGTGAACTGCCACGAGAGCTGAGCAGAGCTGAAAGACTATTTACACAAACAAGAAATTGTAGCTCTCAGTATGGAGTCAAATGAACATACAGTATGAGCATGGGACAAAGTGAAACAGGCCCTTCATCTACCCAACACCACAAACAACAAGCAAACTTGGCAAATGTTTGCAGGAAATTGTAGAGATCGTTTCAACATCGCTGACATCGAAGCCGCTTGACTAGAGCGTCCCATTTGCGAAACGCGTCCAAGAAATCTGCTCCTCCTTCAATGAATTTTTAGGGCACAACTCTGTCCTCTTCCTGGCCTTTTATTTCCCAGAAACCTATTCGATCAAAAGAAAACTATAATCTACGATGGTGATATTTGTATGCAGATAGATAAATGATTTCAATGTCCGTTGTAAAAGTTGATTTAAGCGCCTCTTTTGTTTTATTTTTATGGATAAGAACGGAATATACAGGAACCTAATGCCTGTACATCACAACATAAATGCTAACCGTGGCAAAAAATGTTGTTTTGAGTGCATAAATCCAGGGTTTTATTTGCTATTCTGTTTCTGGTGCAATAGTTTACATTTATTGTTTAGCTTTGTTTTCCAAAATAAGAAAAGTATATTAAAGTAGCATTGTTCTGAAAGCAGACCTTTCAGAACAATGTGCATGTACTCAGTAAGTAAGTCATTTTCAGACTTTCTTTGAAAGTGAATGCATTATAGCATTAAGAACCTTAAAGTATTATCTAGCATACTTTGAAAAGGGCAAACTTGTTCATGTCAGGAGATTAGGTTTTAAGCATTGCTAAGACTATTGCAGTGCTTTTCAGATGTGGCAATCTCATATTTGAATAATGAATGGACCCCAAACATGTCATAAAAGCCCTTCTGATTTACATGGATGACGTTGGGTGACCCAGGTCATAACAAGTAATCACCAATCCACAGTATAACAGCCCACATTGCAGTTTTGGGCAACAGCAATCAGTTTACAAGCATATAAATGTATTGGCAAAGGAGCGTCCTCTTGTCAATCTTAGGCAGTTGTGTGACCCACTGATGTCTGTCGTAAACGTTCTTAGTACAAAACATAAAATGGATTTACTGTGTGCTGTGATATGAGTTGGTACCACAGCTTAAAACTTCACTAAGTGTACTTCCCAAACTCATTGCACATACATATCGACAGGCATACAAGTCATGTATGCACAGCACAAAAACACATACACACACTGCACCTCTCCTGTGTACCAGTTTCTCAGTAATCCCCTGATAAACAAGTTTATCAAAGACATCTAACAGGTGAGACAGCAGGGGGATTATGCTTCTCTATCATGGAGTGACCATCTGCAGCCCTGGTCCCAATGTTACCATTCTCTTTTAAAGTTGGCATGGGCTCTGGGTGTATCACCATATTTTCCTTCCACTGACTACATCAGCTAAAGCACCATCTTTGAGGGCTGTTGCTAGAAATGAAGAACAAAGTTTGACCCATTGCGAAACACAGGTCTATCATAAGGTGGTGTGGGAATGCTTAATTGCCACTGAAAAGAGAATGTATTAAGAGTATTAAGAATGGAATTATGGAGTGACTCATCCTGCAATAGGAATGACATTACAGGGGAACTGCAATTATGGATTCTGCTCCTGTGTGACCGTTTTTAAATTACAGGCCCCTTTTGGTGCCACAGTGTTCCTGGACTACATCTTTTAAAAAAAGGAATCAAATAATAGCCACAAGTTCGAGTAAGTGCAATGACGGTCTTCAGCCCACAGAGCCAAGTATCAATTATCATGCATGCCTGCCAAATGAGGACATTTATTTAGAGAGGTGCTGTGTAACAGGTTTTGGATCAGTCATGCCGTAGAAACGTCCAGGCCCAGCTTTTCCCTGAGCCTGATCAGTTTAAGCAGCTTTCAACATATCATGTGAAATCACAATGAATACGATTCAGGTTTTATTATTCTCTCACATGAAGCAAGTGCAATTTCAGGAAATCCCTTTCTTGGCATTTGGAATCCGGTCCAGCACAATGCACAGTCTTTATTCATCGTTCAGTATAGTCTGTGTGGAATTGAGGAATATGTACTTTACCAAAGAATAAGACGTCTTTAGGTGGGTTGGGACGGGTGATGAGAAAGTAGAGCAGGAACACAACCACCAGCACGGCGACACCAATCTCCAAGATCACGTAAGGCCTGTGGAACCAGAGGGTCTTTAATTGTTGTGTATGAAAGGTTCACAACACATGGTTTATGTTAAATGCAGCCTCACTGATGATGCCCTGCACTTTTAGACAGCAATCTCCCTCCGATTTTCTGCTCCATTCTCTTTTCTAATTAGTTTTTCCCATGGAAGTTCAGTGCTAAATTAGTGAACGATGATGAATGGGAAGTCAGGGGGAATGGTAATCATGCAACACCCCAAGTAAGTAACAGGAGAAATAATGCAAAGGTGTGAGGGGAGAGGTAGGGATGGAGTGGGTAGCAGAGGATCCAGAGAGAGAGAGAGAGGGAGAGAGAGGTACTGCTTGTGAGGTAATTAGTGATTGCTGGGAATGCGACTGTGTCACATTTACGCCTGTCATCTGCAGAAATGTCACGGTGCTCTGGCTTAAACAACAGATTGTAGATGGTGTATCAACTCATATTGCAGAGAGAGAGAGAGAGAGAGAGAGAGAGAGAGAGAGAGAGAGAGAGAGAGAGAGAGAGAGAGAGATAGATAGATAGATAGATAGATAGATAGATAGATAGATAGATAGATAGATAGATAGATAGATAGATAGATAGATAGATAGATAGATAGATAGATAGATAGATAGATATAATTTTGCTATACTATGTTGGTTTGTTATACTGCAACATTCCCTATCTCATACTGCTCTGGCTTTATGTCTACCAGTGGCTTTTGAAGCGAAAGCCTTACAAAGATTTAATCAATCACAGGCAGAGGAGTAGGAAGCAGCAGGGTAAGGGCATGTTAGTTCAGCACTGGCCTGCATGTTTGCTGGTCAAAGGTAGCGCCGCCTCGCAGTGGGAAAGATGAATGTGCCCGAGGTATCTCCCAGTAAACAACATTACTTCCTTGGAAGCTTGCGACATGTGCACACACGAGGCAAACAAATGCTGTGCTACGGGAAGCTCCCTCGCTACCTTTCCAATTCAGCACAACACCAAGATTTATGCACACAATCCTGCTTGTTGAGCACACAGCATATTGTATGTCAGGAGCAATTTATCAAATTTCTTCAGTGCAGTCTGTATTGATTGTCAGTGTCCACACACTCAAAAAAAAATGCCAGCAGAGATTTTCACGCTTGAGGAGTGTAAGTCTGTCGGAAATGAGAAATGGTAAAGCTGTGAGAGGAGAAGAACAAATGTTACCACGCACTCTGAACTACAACCTACTGCTGCCCATATCCCCTGCCTGTTGTACTTTCACAGGATTAAAACTAGAACAGAGTAAACAGGTATACACATAAGCCTTTAACGAGTACACATTCATTTTTGCTCTACGCTCATTCTCTTGCCACATTAAAAAGTCTATGGGTTTCATTCTGTCAAGGATTTAACAAAGCTTAAGACAGACAGTAAACACATTCTGCAAACTGATCTCAGGTTATTAGCTGTACTAATCATGACTGAGGATTTATGAGTTATTTACTATCCAATACACAAAGGAACATGGCTTCAGTTTTGAACTTACACACTGCCCTCAAGTGGTAATAAACTGTACTGTCTGTCATCTCATGATTCCATAGTGAGATTCATCTACATTATGCAGCATATTATAATAATTATGATGATTTAGCCATGAAGCTTATATTATAGTAGAACAACAATAATGTATGTGTCTTTTTTGTTTGGAATTTCTTTGTTGAAATTTGAACCTCAACATGTAGGCTAAAAGAATTCAGAATTTTCCAACTTACTCTTGAAACTCTGGAACGGTGTTCATGGTATAAAGGATTCCGAGAGCAGAGAATGAAAACAGAAAGACAAAAGTCTCCATCTTTTCATATGTTGTCCAATCCTTCTCCCTGTAGATTCACTGCTGAAAATAAAACAGTTAACAGTATTTAAAGTCAGTATTAATCTATTCCGGCAAAACTGTC
This sequence comes from Genypterus blacodes, assembly GCF_046128005.1. Lineage (NCBI taxonomy): Eukaryota > Metazoa > Chordata > Actinopteri > Ophidiiformes > Ophidiidae > Genypterus > Genypterus blacodes. Next base: position 293,545 of record NW_027466870.1, on the reverse strand, counting down.
TGTAAAAAAAACTACAAAGCAAAGGAATGAAAGAGCAACAAATAAATAAAATCTACCCAGCGTATGATATGAATGACTACTGTCAACTTAAACACAAATGTCTAACATTATACTTAAAGGTTGAAAAGAATAGAATGGAAAAGAAGCAGAGCGAGTTCTTACCGCCTGGCTTCTCTTTTGGTGGATTAATCCAATTACAGCTGGCCTGAGGCAGACATGGCCTTTACTTGGGAATTAATGCAGTGGAGACAAAGAAGCTTTGGGGAAAGTTGTGCAATTTAGTTTTCTCAGAGATTAACATAAGTCGTATTAGAGGATAGGCCAACATTCCACTTTATGAAGTACCTCATTTCAATACATACTGACTCCTATTCTTGAATGGTGTTTTTTTTGCTACTTCTTGTATATCAAGCTTGAGTGACAAGAATGCCATAATGTGAAGCCTTTTTTCCTCTTGCCCCTGAAAGAACATGCATCTATCATATAGTTCTTGTGCTTAAACTCAAAACACAACCTGATGAACTACAGTATCTGAATACACACAAAGTTTGAGTTCTCTTGTAGACCAAATTACTTTCTTTTAATAGAATTGACCATCATTTGCATGGAACATTGGCATACATAATTTGCACCCTTGACAAATAGCAAACCATCTGATATTGCACATACAGTATTAGAGCGGCATTATGTTTTGGCTTATTCCGAGCCCTTTGCTATCTATCTGTCTCTCTCTCTCACACACACACACACACATTCTGACATCACAGAGGAAAATAGTATAAACTTTGCGTAGCAGCTCCTTATAACAATGTGTCAGTGTTACGCCCCTGAAAACATAATCATGAGTGATGAGGTTATGTTTCCTCAATTAGAACTTAATATAACTATAACACACAGTGTATCACCTTTTAATTGTCACACCAATACTCCTATCACGAATGATGTCACAGTTGTTAACGGCATCACGAATGATGTCACAGTTGTTAATGGCATTATTCGTGTTGTCATATGAATAACACCACAGTTGACGCACACACACACCACTTGAATAGAGAAGTTCATACATTTTACACAAATACATTTCAGCTTCACAGAGCTGAATCAATCATTATTATACACATCTTTGGCATGTCTTTGTCACTCACACCTTTATTAGTCCCACACAGGGATTCCAGTCATGATCAAAACTGTTCAGAGGGAAACTATGTATGGTTGTATTTTGTCTGGGTGCAATGTAATCTGTGAGAATTACTGCATGCAATTTTTTATTATTATTATCTGATTATTAATATTTCTTTTTGTACACCAAAATCTAACCCAGTTCAACTCAAGCGTTTGCAGATTGTCTCCAGCAGGGGGCATCAAACTCAAACCTAAAGAGCAGCCATCTTTATGAGAAGGGAACATACAGTACATATAATACTAACAAAAAAATGTACTGTATACCAGCTTTACCAAGCATTACGCAATAAATGAGTGTATGACAAGTGATAGTTGTCAATTGTTGCTTTGTTGAATCAACTCTAGTGGAGCAAAGCAGATGAAGATGAAAATACCTGAAAATCTCCTCACTGAAGAGCAAACATGCATTCAGGTGAGCTGCAAACAATGTGCATTCATCATCATCATCATCATCACCTACTTTCTGTACCCTATCATCAATCTCCACCTTGTTGAATCAGAACAAAACAACAGTGTCAGGCAGGGGAACACAAAGCACAAAACCTGGCAGTGTCTTTCAGCACTACTTTGCACTCACGGGCTCATGCACATCATGCACACACACACACACACCTCATCGCCCTCCTTTGTTGGGAAAAGGGCGACTGATATACCAGGAAAGCAGTGGCAGTGTGTGTTTGCTGGAAAGCACTGGAGCTCTTCCAGCTCTCTCGTTCAATAAATTAGATCAGATGGGATGCCAACATGAGACAGCAACTTGGTGGAGAATGAATGCAAACTGTTTAACGTATAAAGCAAAATACTCTTTCAAACTCTTATCTGGTGTCTGCTAGGAAGTATTGGAAGTGATTTGCTTCTAAAATGAGATGCTGTGCATGGTAATGTCCAATAAAACACATTTGGTGGCAGTCACATAGGCGGTGAAAGAATAGGTCAAGCATGACAAAAATGTTTTAATTCTATTTTCCGTTTCTTTATTAATATATTGTTTGTTTCAACTCACTAATGCTTTCCATTTATGATTCTTATTGAGAAGTATATTTGCTATTACTGTTTATTAGGCCTGCTATTATTTCTATTACTATTACGTATTATGATTTAGTCATAATAGTTGTATTAATATTAGTAAAATGTCCAAATCCAAATGTGCAAATTGCGTAGACTAAATGACATGGAATGGCATCATTAGTTGACAGATTCGCTTGATGATCTATTTCTGGTTTGCTTTTTCCAGCTCCGTAATCAACATACGGCTCCGTGTGTGTGACGACAGCGGCGGAAATATCTGCTCGCTATTCAAAATGGCACCGTCTCAATCAGGAAGTGGGGGAAACAACTAGGGAGAATAAGTTGGATAAAATTCCTTATTTCCGTTACTTTGACGCGAGCCTTGGTTCAAATCGACCCTGTGAGCGCGGAGTCCGGATTGAGATTAAGAAACGCAACGACGGTGAGTGGAATTCGAGGGATTATTGTGGAAAAGACGAGCGACACATCGGCAGCTGCCTCATAACAAGACGCGTCCAGGGGAGCCTCTCCTAGGAAGCACACGTTTTAAAGCCCAGGCTGCACCGGAGCTCGGGCGGCTGCCTGCTCGACGCTACGGATAAACTTCGAATTAGTCGAGGTCGAGTTGAGTTTGGGCTTCTTTTTGTTAAATAAAACGGCGTTTCTTCTTGGTCGAGTAACCGTGTAACCCCGCAGCGGAAGGGCAGCTGCTGGTTACATTGTTAGGATACCGTATCGAACTTGCCTTAATAATGTGTCGCATCTTAACATTATCGTGCTACATTCTGGGTTTTTTACTGGTTTATTTAAACACTAACTGAATACACACTGTGGTCATCTGCCCAATGTTTCCCTTTTTTAACAAACGTTATAGAGAAATAATACAGTTATCGTGATAGTTAGCCAAGACGGAAAACGAACGTCCCCAAAGTCGGAACACATCTACTAGCTTATGCTAACCTAGCTAGCATATTTAGCTATCGGAACTAGATTTTCTACCACCAAACTACAGGATATTTATATATATTTCGTCGTCTGTGATTATGTAAAAACGAACTTATGTAAGCAGATTTGTTCGTGTGTCGTTTTCGAACGGCTTTCGTGTGCCAAGTGGTCGTTTGACGATTCGTCGTATCGGTTTAACGTCGGAGCTTCGGTTGCTCTCCTTTGTGCTGTGGAGCCCTGAACCTTTCTCACAGGAGGCCACATTTACTCAAGCACGCAAACTTTACCACTTCATGCGTTATTGATTGTGTATAAATGTCACATTAAGTCCACGATTATGTGAATTAATTATGAAAACAGTCGAACACAATGAAGGGACGACGGAGTTCGAAACGAGTTACGCTGTTGTAAAGTTGGCGTGTTTGTAAAATCACACGGCATGTTAAGTTATTTTAGTTTTACTATAATTATGGCTTTACTTCCAAGGCTAAAGGGATAGTTAACATCATCTTGTAGGAGTTCTTTGTAATAAAAATAAACTTTGGGCATCTGTTAGAGTAGTGGTGTCGTGGTAGTTACTGTATAATATGAAAGTGATGCAGCATCCATCTCTTGTAATTACAATTGTATGCTATATTTACTGTGTATTTGAGTGTGTACTCATTATCACTGTACTAAGTCGATTTGACTGAAGTGTCTGTGGGGGCTTCTTGTATTTTGGGAAACAAATAAGTGTATGACCTAAAAATGTTGGAACGGTGCGACGCTCAAACCAAACATCTTTGGACGTTTTGTGGAGATTGAGAAGAATAGAATCTTGCCCGGGAGGAAACAAACAGAGCTCCCACTAAGCGCTTTCCTCTCGCTCTTTTTCTTTCCTGCAATTTTCACTATTTAGTTTCCAGTGTCTGTGTTGCCTGCAGCCAAGGCTAGTCGAGCCTAACGCAAGCCTTGACATAGGTTGCCATGGTGGCTGGCTATTTTTCCAATTATGTCATTTCCCCTTTGTTGAAGGATACTATTGGTGATTGTGAAGTGAATGGCACGCCGTGTTTCTCCAGTCAGCTTCCGCCTAGTTGGGTGCCCTTAACCCTTGTGATATGGTCAATGGCCTTGGTGTCATTTGCTATCAAATCCCTCTTGCAGTTTGATCTCTCTCCCTTCCAGCGTAGACGTTTATAGCAGCAGACATTCTATTCGAGGCTAAAGCAGAAATACAGGCAAAACCACAACCCCTGCCTCTGTCCACTCCCCCCATCTGTCCACAGCCTAAAGCACCAGGACTATATGATCAATAGATGCCTGTTCTCTCTGGGGCAAGAGGAAACATGGCTTCAGTTTATGGCGTTATTTTTACTCAAGAGTTCAGAAGCAGGGGCCATTTTAATCAAAAGCACACCATTCAAACCTAGCCTTGACAACAGCCCACTATTCTCTTCGTTTCTGCATTGCAATTTTGGTGTCATGTTTGATAACCAGCTATCATTTCAATTGCATATCAGCATTACTTCAACGTCTTTCTTCCATCTACATAATATTGCAAAACCACTTGCAAGACTATTCATGTCACTGTCAGATGCCCTGAAATTAGTCCATGGGTTTGCCACCTCAAGGATTGATTACTGTTACTCAATTTTCTTTGGTCTCCTATGAAATGTCATCAGCAGACACATTGCCATTCTCTAGAACTTACACCAGCCTCATGTTTGTTCTTGTATTGATTATAAAATCCTCACACTGGCTGAGAAAAGCAATTTGCAGTTCTACGCCCATTTTGTGACCTTATTCAGGCTCACACTCCCTTCTGCTCACTTCGCTCAGCTAGTTTTGCTAATCTGCAATCCCCGTAGGTTGCAGAAAGCCGTGGGTGACTGAGCCTTCTGCAGTCTTTCCGGGCCCTGGAATGTTCTACCAGATGAACTCAAAAACACACCCGATCTTATTAGTTTTAAGACACTTCTTCACACCCACACAATTTATGTAGACCGTGTTTGTTACTACTTTTCCAGTTTTGTTTTGCTTTTGCTTGTTACCTTTTTAAGCCCCAGTGTGCCTGGACATTTTATAATTAATGTTCTCTATACCTTCTTGTTTGTATTCCTGTACCTTTCAAGCTGTAGTGCTTTGGGTTTTAGAAGCTTTATGATAGAAAATACTCGATTTGCATGGTAGTCAGCAAGACAACAGAGTTCCAAAGTAAATTGATGTGTGTTTTGAAGATTTGTTGTGTAAATTGTTGTGTGTGTGTGTGTGCCAAGGAAATTGTAGCTCAATTTCTTTGTACTTGTTTTTATTTAGATATTGTCTTCAGATTGCCTTTGTTTGTCAGCCATGACCCTTATACCCCTGGCTGGCCTGCTGGCTGTAACTTTATGTTGTGGCGTGCTCCATTCTCCCTCTCTCTGCCTATTTGCTAGCACTGCTTTTCTCCCCTCTCCAATTGGTGCCAGTGATAAATCTTATTTATGGCCTGTGGGTTGATTGGAGTGAGTGAAAAATGTGGAGTGGAGGAGGGTGGGACCAGTGGTAGTAAGGTGGAGGAGGGGCGACAGGGCTAGCTCACACACTTGGATCAGATCTCAGAATTTGTGCTCCATTCGATGATGTGTTACAATTGGCATGGATGTTAATCAGAAATGAGGAAATGGACAATCGTGGGAATATGTGGCTGTAGTGTTCCTGTCCATGTAAAATGGCAGAATGTGGCCTTTTCTGATGAGCTGATTGAGTATCCTAAGCCCCATCTAGCATCCAGACCTGCAGGCTATGTGGATCTCTCCCAAGCCACATACTGTAAGAGCTCTTTAAGAGATGACTGAAGTGTAGGAGGCCATGTTGCATTTCTCAATGCTTTGCCTCATGGTTGTCTGTGGAAAAAGCATGTCAACAGCCTTCAAAGAAAAGAACACACAGTCATTTTGAAACCATCCACCAAAGGAAAAGACAGTGATATCAGTGTCCACATTGATGGATGACTTTGAATATTTGTGCCTCAATTTCCTTTAGCTTGGATGCACCGTATAAGCAGCTCTGCCTGATAAACATGGGAAGTAGAACAAAGAAAATCATGTGTGGGAGGGCTGCCATACATGTCAGTAATATCGGTGGTGACATAGACTTGTATTTCTGAAAGACCTGTCAAGCTGTTAGACCTGAGCTGAAGCCTTGCAATATTCCCTTGTCAAGTCATTTACACAAGACAAGGACACGAGACATGGAACATGTCAGGCTGCGTGTTACATTGTTGACTGTTCTGTGGTGTGTGCAAGTTAATTGCTTGTCCTACATTGACCTTTTTCTCTGCGCTAACTGTTCAACAGCGATCTTGACACGAAACCTCTTTTCCCCCTGATGGTTTGCCTTTCCACATAAACTTCACAACAAGCTCTCAAAGGGCATTAATGATATTTGCACGCAGCGTAAAGGCTAAATGTATGTTTTAAGTATGATACTTCGGGCTTCGTATCTGGCACATCATTAGTGAGACAGAAAGTCATCGCTTCACTATATGTCACTCCAGGCTCGCCGTCTTTAAATGTTTAGTCACTACAGGGTCAAACCTAATGACAAATGCCCACGAGAACTTACCAGAGCCACATTTGTTTTGACTTCATTACTTAGCCAGATCAACCGTCAAATATTTACAAACTATTCCTTTCATTTACACGAAGTACAGCGTCATTATGTCACAAGACCACCCTGCAGGCATTTAAAGTTGATACTGAAAACGACTCAAAACCACATATTTAAATACTACGTAGTGGTAGCATACATAAAAGTGTACTCAACAGATGAGCCCAGCTCAGGCTGTGAGTAATATAGTGCATGTGTGTATGGAGCCATTAACCGTGTAATGCGACTGTAGTTTCCACTTTTTCTATAAATCCTGTAGCCCTGACACAAAGATGATGAGAATGAGACGATAGGCAATGGGGATGCTGGAGCAGGGAGAGCAACAAGTTGTAAATGCCGCGTATTTGTTTGCAGTTGCTTTGGGGACTTGCCTTGAACTGGTGGTGTTATCTAAAAGGAATATATCCTGCCTGTCTGTCACAGGAGGCCTCAGTTGAACCAAATCCATCAGCCAAGCGCAGAGAAAACTGAGCAGAGGTCAGGAGAGGTGAGTAGTAAAGACAAACATCGAACGGACGGACACAGACGCGTTCCTGCACTCTAAGCATGGGGTGCAATATGCAACACTGCTGCCGGAGAACTGAGGTCCAGCTGAGGATTACAGCACCGTCTAGATTGGGGAGCAGTAGGGCAGCGTTCATAAAAACCAAGCCTGTCAAGTGAATATCAGAGTTAATGCAAGAAGTGGAAGAAGATTGGATTGTTTTGCTCTACTTCCTAATCGGCTGCTGCAGGTGTATCCTAAATATGGCTCCTGTGTGCATCACTAGGTTTTGACAATTTAATTGCAGCTGTATTTATATATGGACCACTTTCTGGCAGTGAGGTCAAACGATGAGTAATCTTGTAGCGCCTCTTTTAAAAACCTACTCACTCTACGTCACGCCGGCCGGTTCATCGGCCCAGATCTTTGTTTCCTTCACTTTTGTCCTATGCTGACGGCGTTTGCCTGGTATGAAGACTGAATAATCATGGCTGAGAGGGGTCAAAGGGCGAGGCAGGAGGCAGCAAGCCAGCGTTCTTAAATCAGCAGCAGAATCCACATGACACACCAGGCGAGCGGCTGTTGAGAGGCAGACGGCAAATGCTGGGTGAGAAGAAAGAGGGACATAGAGAAAGAATAGAATGTGGCCAGGGACGGACAGAGAGAGAGAATTTGAGTGGCTGAATGTTGGGAATAGTTGAGAGGTGTATTTCTGGAAAGATCAGAGAAGATAGTTCTCTGTCATTTATTATTGTATTTACAGTGATGTGATTGTTAGTTTTGATCCAGTGCCAGAACAGAACAGAGTATAATCAAACATATGTCCCAAGTTGACTTTATATTTAGCTGCAGTAGTAATATTTCTGTCCCATTAATGTGATTTAGTATGCAAACTTTGTCAAACGTGGCAAGTAGAATCACACACATACAGTATACTGTCCTTCATGAAATAAGTACACATTACATTACATTACGATCATTTAGCAGTTGCTTTTATCCAAAGCGACTTACATTACATTACCACCCATTACAGAGGGGGGAGCAACTGGGGGTGCGGTGCCTTGCGCAGGGGCACCTCGGCAGGGACTCGAACGTGCAACCCTCTGGTTCTTAGGCGAGGCTCTACCCACTAAGCCACTGCCTGCCTGTACACAGGCTCTCTACATGCGGCAATCGGGGAAAACAAACTCCCCGTCACCCGACGTCACTGGTGCACTTAATGTGACGCAACTAAAACCAAATTTCACAAGAATCAGCCACGTCCAGCTTTTTTGGATTCAGTCAATAGTTTGCATAGACGCGTGTGGAAAACAGAGAGACGCACATAGCCAGGGCATGTCATCATCCCTCTGTTCAGAGGAAATAAGATGACAGAGGAACGGGCCAAACAGCCAGCTAAGTGGATTGTCTCTTTGATGTAGTCGGCCTTTGATCTATTTTGGGTGGGTGGTTGTTGCGGCTGGAGGAGTAGATGAGTTGACTCCAAGATGGGTGTCATCAAGCCAGCGTAAACGATTGTTTGCGATCCTCTGCTCGGCGCCCTCCGCCTCTGTTCCACTGCTGCTCTGCTTGTTTTCACCCATCACCCAACTCTCTGCCCTCACCTTGTGTAACAGGTTCACATTCTTTGGAGCCACAGAGAGATGCAAACAGACATGGCTGCAGGGCAAGGATGCACGCCAGACTTTGTTTTCCCATTTCGCATCACGAGAACATCACATAGTTTAGACGGGAAGAATGCTCCAGCTTTCTCGAGGTTACGATACAGGTGCAACTTTTCATCATTCCTCCCAGCCGAGTTCTGCCACTCCAGAACCTCCCCCGCTCACACCTTGCTTTTCTCCGTGTAACAAACAGATCCAGCGAGCCACGAGAGCTCCATCAAATGCCTCCTTAAAAGATAAATCACCTTAACGTCTCGTTCAGCTGGTGTCCGTTGGCACAATGATATTTATCATCGTGGGAATATGCTGCTGAATGGCCACTCAGACCAGGCTGGCGAGGGTGTAAGAACAATGACGAGCTGCGTAGAAGTAATTGTTTGAACCTGGTCTTTCAGTCGGTGCAAATCATTTCAATGACTAGCCTGTTTGTTTAGCGTGTTGATGCATATTAGTTACGGCGAAATGCAATAACAACGGCTTCTCTATTCCCAATTTATTTCCCTTTCCCAACTTTTTTTAAGGCAGCAGATTCAGGTTACATAGGCATCTGATCACTACTTCCTGTCAGTTGTCCCACAGGGTTTGACACGGGTCCTTTATGGAAATCTCTACAGCGTGAAATGAAATTTGTTTGTTGAAAGAGGAGCAGGAATAGATAGGTAGGTAATGTCTGGCTTTCCATGAATGTGCTTAAGGGTGTTGATTGCGTGCACGTGTGTGTGCGCATGTGCACGGAGGCAAACAGGCCTATTGTGTCAAAAAAGGTGCTGATTAATAATGCATGCTGTTTTGAATGACAGAGGCCCTGTGTTTCCCTGGGAAGTAACTTGTTCCTTTTATGAATATTTCATCACAGCAGCTAATGAATCCAGTTGGTCTCAGCAATCATAACCAACTAAGAGCCCCCTCACTGCTCTTGGCTATGGCAGCACGGACCTGATCACTTCTAATCTGATTACTGGGGATGTTGATAGGCTCTGATTAGTGATGAGTGACTGTTGGGCATAGGGTTGGATGGCTGCTGTTAGTGTTGAACACAGGGCATCAACAGATTGGCACGACTTGAGAAAATGGGAGCGAGTCCCGACCGCATTTGGACGTGTGCCGCATACGGTGCAGCTCCACACATCATGTCTCCTGCTGGTTTTGCTTTCCTGAGCCTTTCCATCTAGGCCACAAGGTACCGACTCTGTCAAGGTGCTTAATGAAGCCGAAGGAGAGCTACGTGTTGCATTTCCTCTGTGCCTTAAGAAGGATTTGGTGCCGGGCCCACAGAGAGAGCAGTGAGTAAATGTGTGTGACCGCCAGTGGAGGAATGCATGCAAGGTGTGGCGAGGCCATGATTTCAAACAGGATAAAGGGACGAGGTTCAAAGAATGAACATAATACCCCTGATTTATGTCTGCTGTGGAACAGAACAGACGAGTCTTTACCCCTCCATCTGCTGCCAACAAGGAAATTAAGTCATTGTGGAAGCACAAAGGAAAGCGTGACAATTATTTTGCTCCTGTGTTGAATTACAAAATTGTTAGTGTTTAGCCCTGACCTTTCTTTCTTTATTTAACACTGCCCTTGCTAAAGAATAGAAAATATTTCTACGTACGACATCACCTTCATGCCTACAGTGTGTGTTTGTTTTTGCAAATTAAAAGATAAAGCGAACTGCGTACCTGATGCCATTGTACTGCTTATGGATTCAAAAGTACTTGTAAATGTGTATTTGTGTGTTTGTGTGGCAGCACACATGCACAGCAGCGTGGTTGTCCTCCTCGTGAGCCTTAACACCATGACTTAGTGGCTTAAGGAAGTCACACTTTCCTGGATGATCCCCATGTGCTCCGTCTCTAAGGCCACCATACAGTCATCCACAACACCCCGCCCCCCCCCCCCCCCCCCCCCCCCCCCCCAGCCCCCCACACACACACACACACACACACACACACACACACACACACACACCCAATGTGTTTGCAAGCACATGTAGACTGTGAGAAACAACACACACATCTCTTTTTTCTGAAGTGTCAGGGCCATGTTGCTTGTTCACCTCTGCCTGCCTGGCTGGCAAACGGGCACAGTGAGTCACACAGCCAATGGGAACAAGCCGGCCTAGAATGTGGCCACTACACAGGAAACGCTCTTTTCTTAAACACAACAAAGTCTCCAGGCCCCCCTCAATCCCCAAATCAATCGCACATCAGTCTACACATGTTTTTTAACATCTTGGTCTTCAGTGTTTTGGTCTGTCTGACTTTTTCCATGAAGATTTTACAATCGCGTGAAATGGCCTGAACTTCCTACAGTTAGATTTTGCATCAGGCCACCCAGAGAGAGAGATAGATAGGGAGAGAGAGAGGGAGGACAGGGGGAGTGCACGGAACCCAGCAGTAACCTCCAAAGTAATTAACAGATTGCAAAAGTCAGTCAGCCTCTCCCCCCCCCTCTCTCTCTCTCTCTCCATTTTGAGTGTTAATTGCTGCTCTCCACTAAGCATTTTGTATGTGATCTCTTTCTCTTAATGAACTCCCTTGTGATTCGCTCTTGCCACCAAACTATGCACGTTTCAGTTTCCCTTTTCGTAAAACCTGTTCTGGACTTCTTCTCCCCAGTGATGGGTTTTCTTCATCATTACCTCTTTGTCTCTGCGGAGGTGAGGACTGGCAGAGAGTTTTTGCTGCTTTCCAGTAATGAGCGGCCTTACTGGAAGGGGACATCTGGGACCACTCTTCTAATGATCAGTATTGATTATCCCGAGAGACTTTGCTGGAGGGCTTGGGGAGGAGGGTGTTGGGGAAGAGGGGACTGGAAGACAGACAGGTTTTTGTTGCTAAGAGACAGGCGCTGTCACGTTTCTGTTGGTTGACATGACTTCAGGGTAGATAAGGCTTTGCCTGAAGAAGGTGGAGTAAAGGTATTGAGCTTAAAAAAAGAAACATCTAATCCTAGGATTTGGGAAGAAGAAGATGTGGCTGCGTTGTTTCAGTTTGCATGAAGAGCGAGTGTGTGTCCGCTGGAGCTAATATAAGGACCAAGACTATAGTCATTTGTCACACTGCCAAAATTCCTCGGGAATTTAACGGCAGATAACCCACACTCTATGCACACATGTACACACCCCTTGCAGGCGATTCTGTCAACCTTTCACCGCTTGAGCTCCTCAAGGCTGAAGGCCACAGTATGCTTCACCCAACACCCCGGAGGTGGAAGCCTCCTTTCCAAAGCCAATTTAAGAGATGCCTGTTAGACAGGATTGTAAACTCTCCAGCTCCACCGCTCTGCACGCAGAGGCAGCATACTCTGATTAAGATGTTTATATGCATGAATAAATCAATGAACAATCACATAATCAATGTTTGTTAGTCAGAGTAAGCATAGTTTGATTTGTGCTAATTTCTATCGCCCTTCAGTCAATCCTTTGACACCGTGGATTAACTACCAAATAATGATTCTTCTTTTGGGTCACACTCCCTCTATATATATACTGTTTATTACTGCTCTTGATCCAGCTGTTGTATAATGTATAAATGTCATTTAAATGTCAGTCATGTTGAACAAATTTGCCATGTCTTTGAGAAGGACAGTTGTGTTCAGGTCAGATAACGCACGTGGACTCGGATCAGATCGACCACGAATGGACATCTAACCTACATCAGCGCTTCAGCCTGAAAGGGCAATAAGTGTATTCCCAGACTACCATGGGCTCATTTAGCCTTGTTGAGCTTTGACTAAAGATGAGCTCCTGGGCTCTTACCTAAGGAGCCTCACAAGGCCTCCATTCACCCCCCTCGGCTGCTGGACCTTGCTTTTCTAGCCCTCATCCAGTCATCGGCGGCTGCAGTTTCACCGCACGTATTCAGACAATATCTATTTTTCTGGCTTCCCGTATATTTCCTAAAGGATCTCCTGCCTAGAAAGTACCCGGGACGGTTCACTGCAACACAACACCCACACGAAACGAGTCGACCCGTTCAAACAGCATCATATTCACTGCTCTCGAGTAAAATGAGAAATGCGAGCATATTGGTCAGGTCTCTGTCCCGCTCTCACTTTCACGTGCACGTACTGGAACACACAAAGGCCCCTCTTATTTAGAACCCTCATGAACTCTTATTAGGATTTATTGCCTCAGGTTTGTCGCTAGCGAACACGACTGGCCCTATGTTCCAGTTTGGGGGTGAAATGGAGGAAAGAATGAAGGAAGGGAGCGGGGAAGGAACGCATCAGTTTGATTAGTTTGGGGTGAGGTAGTGTGACTGACTTTACACAGACATGCATTGTGCGGAGCTGTGAGGTTGGATTTATTCGCCAGTCAAACCTGGGGAGGGCTCAGGGAGATTTGTGAGTGTTTCTTAAGCTTTAATGTGCCGTGACTACAACACATAAATAAATGCACTCATGCAAGTCACGCTCATGCTACTTTTATGTATGATATGAATTTCCCAGTTATGTGTTACCAGGAGGGAGGTTCTTGGCACGCGCCTGAGTGTTTACATGAGTGTGAATGGAGAGAGACAGACTGGAGGTGCTAACTGATCCTCAATGAGTCAGGCATTTGTTATCTACTGACCTTCAAGATGAACATTATTTGTTTTCATCTTGGGCTAGGAGTTATTTTCTCAGTGTAAACGTCTGCGCTGGTTTTGAACGTGGTATCTGATAACCGTTGCGCCACACTTCTTGCCCAAACCTGAGAGTTTCACTTTCAGTTACAAAGAGGTCAAGGCTCATAATGCTGTAAAATTATTTTTAAGTCTTGAGGAAAAGTCATTAGGAAAAGTCATTAGAACACCAAGAGACTCGTTGTGCTGCGACGTTGCTGTGCGTTTGTATGTATTGTACTGCAGAGTTTGCAAATACAAAAGGTCTTGTGACTGCATGTCACTCTTCCCTAAATTCCATTAATCAGTAGGTGTAACTGCTGATTTCCACCACTTCTGCTGTATGATGGAGCAAATGAATAATAAGGTGGAACACGAGCGTGTCAGCAGTTCACGTCAACCAAAGGTATCCAGCTTGATTCATGGTCCCCATGTTGTTAAAATCTGCTGCCACTGGGTATTTGCACATAATAATAAGAGTGATAAATAGAGGCTGACGCTTTGGACTTCAATCTGTTATGAACACGTTTTCAAAATGAAACAATCGTCTAGTCTACAGCCACAAAGACTAAATTGAACCCCCCGTGACACCAATTAGATATTCTAATGTCAAATATTGCTTCTCCCATTATAAATCATCATATAGCGCTTATCCCTGTTCTCCAGCCCAGGCTGTTGACTGTTTGTACGCCCCCTGCTGTGAGTGTAATGAGTTATCTGATGCGTGCGGAACCTTCACTGATGTCAGATGTCATCCAGCTAATGAGGCCTGTCAATCAATAAATATTAAATTCACTCTATGCATTATAAATAAGAGCCGGGTTCACAGTCTGCCTGGTGACAAGTGTGACTGGAATGCCAAGAGGTCAAAGTCAGCAGAAATGGTTGTGTTCAGTAAACACAATCTGCAGCCTTGTTAGGTTGAAAACATCCCTGTCAGTGTGAACCATTTTTATTGTGCAATAATAATAATTTGCTTTGTAGCCCAGGCTGATGTAACAGCTCTCTCTCTGGATGTTTACTTCATGCATGAAAGGAGGCATTGCATAAGTGGCATTTCAACAGCTTCACCCTCTCCCAGTTTTAGCAACAATTGTGACATGACTTTCGTGGTATTTTTCGCTTGAACTTGTACTGATTCAGGCCAGGCACACGAGCCTCAGACGTGTAGCATAACCATATCTCCTGGTGTTTACACATTCCTCCTATGAGATTTTGCTTTGTTTTTACCAATGCCCGTCTTATCTGGAGCTGTTCTGATATGGCTTTGCTCTTTCCCTCCCCCTCCCCAGGTCATGGAGAGCTTTTGCCCCTGTTAGACGTACTCACGCGGACACAACCAGGCAGTCGGAGTGTGTGCAGCCCAAGTCAGCTGGTGGTCATGTGCGACGCTGGGATCTGATGCCCACCCTACCCTCAGCGCTGGCCATGGACGGGGAGAACTACCTGCATCCAGAAGGCCCTCAGCTGGACACCAACTTGTTCACTGCGGCCTCCCCTAACATGGAGGTATGTAGGGATGATGTTGTTTCTCTATATGTAATAACTGCAAAACAACATCGTCTGTCAGTGGCGGTTCACACTTGTGGTGCGTAACAGAGAGAAAGTCACACCTTATAAGTTCATTTCCCTTCACATTTTTACGGGTGTCGAGTTACGGTCGGTGTTCAATATCAAATTCGATAAGGGTCAGATCGCCTGGTGAAACATGCCACGACCAGCCGGGAAAATTCTTTGCAGGCAGAAACGCATCACGGACACGCCATCGGTTGGTTTGTCGCACAATTTGTTCACAAAACCTGCAACGACCATCTATATTCCCTCGCAAGTCTCTCACTATCGTCTGCATCAGGGGCCTTTTTAGTATGACGACATTTCACCACAGTTTGTGCTTTGTGCATGTTTGTCATAGCGCAACTGCCATCACTCGCCAGTTGTAACCAAACACACACACACACACGCATACCACCTCATGTACTTTTTCATAGGTTGATGTGTGACACCTCTACAGCAGGACAGTCATTTCCAGATCTATATACACACACTGTGGAGGAAGTGCTTTCGTAGTTGTGGTATCGAGTGCTGCACACAGCTACTTTTTATTTATTTCCAACTGATTAAATGTGTGAAATTCTGGTTTATTTTACAGTGAAACATCGTGCAGCAACGATGTGGGTGGATGTTAACCTGAATTCCATGTACATGTGGTGATATTGAGTGGATTTAGTGACGTGTATTCATAGAAAATGTCATTTTTTAGTGTTAATCTTGCTGAAACATACACCGGGTGATCATTGCCCTCAGTCCAACATTAGAAGAAGGCTCTTGCATTTATGATACTCGCAGTCATATTACATTTTCTTAAACTATTGCATGTCTTCATTTCTTGTGTGTTTTAGAGTTCAATCTTTGCCTCCTCTGGTACCTGGGGATCCTTCCCTCAGCAGACGGGATACAACATACACTGCCCTATGCAATCTGGAAACCAGTAAGTTTCTGCACACTCACACACTTAACATCAGGAACATCACAACTATGTTTAAGGGTTTGTGTTATATTGTGATGCGTAGCACAGCCACAGTTTCAGTAGGTGTGTAGTGGCTGCACAGTGGCTTCTACGCCAGACATGATGACTGCTGGACTGGCAGAGAATGTTCCCGAACAAATTATATGGTTGGTGTTCAAGCGGGCAAGATGGCATCCAGTTTGAAGACAAGTGAAGCTGCCAGGGCTAGAAAATCATAGCATCGGTCCCGGCGTGTACACGGACAGAATGTAACCCAACAGGCCGACTGCCTCCACACATTAGTGGCCTCAGAATGTGTGGGTGGCGGTTAGACTCCATTATCAGAGCTCCTTCATTTCCTGTAGCAGGTGGCCTGGCATCAGCCTTTCCAAGAGAATTAATCTCAACATCTGGTTCCCCTGTTCAGCGCCCCACGCTGCTGAACGTTAGGTACACCATGTGTGGCGCCTTGGCTCCCACGAGAGCCGCGTGTGTGTGCAGGTGTTTGTGCCATTCAGCGGTTTTGTTGATTTGCGGTGACATGACACGGCCGCTCTTCTCGTCTCAAAGGAAAGGAGCGAGATAATCACAGAGTGCAAGGGTGTGAGCACAAGATAGCACGAAACGAGTGCTAAACAAGCTTTTGCGATTTTGTAACATGTTTGTCTGTAATTGTGTAATGCTGCAGTGTGACCGGGAGCCAGCAGAGTGTCTGAACGTGTCGAGCAGTTACTAAATCCTGAGCACGTTGTACATGAGTTTACAGAGTGTGTTTGCTCTGGGCTGAGCTCTAACTGATGATATTGTGACACCCTCCTCTATTATCATAAACTAGTTTTATGTAAAATGTAGTCAAATAAAAGCTAAATTGCACTAAACTACACAAACATAAATTTGACTAGAACGTCTGAGTTTCAGCAAAACTTGTACTCAAGTTTTCTTAAAATAACATTAAAATGATTATAGTGGATATCAATCACAGCTCTGTGTGTTCATGTACCTGTTTTTCTCTCGGTTTGTTCTTGCTTGTCTGTTCTTTGAAATTGGAGGCAAACGATAACGTCAGTGAGAGATCTGTGGATTTCAAGTTCAGTCAAAGTGGAGTTTTATGACATCAAGCTTAACCTTTATCTCACATCCGCTCATTTTACGACTATGTTTGATCAAGAATCAAGACTAGAGATTCTTATTTTGGTAAAACGACACTGAACACCACACATCTATCAAGAACACGGTCTTGTGATACTGGCAAACATCTTCTTCATATGACAATCAGGAC
Organism: Genypterus blacodes; assembly: GCF_046128005.1. Lineage (NCBI taxonomy): Eukaryota > Metazoa > Chordata > Actinopteri > Ophidiiformes > Ophidiidae > Genypterus > Genypterus blacodes. The sequence goes on along the minus strand of NW_027466870.1, from coordinate 276,246 downwards.
CATTATGTCAATTTATAACTTTATATCCACAAGTTTGAGTTGTTAGAGCTCCATTTGTTGGAAACTCTGTAGCGTTTGTTCTCAGTTCAGTTGTAGTTGTGACACTCAGTCTTTGTGTGCCTTTCATATTGGATTCTGTTTTCAGGCGTCTCTCCTCAGCAGAGCTTCACTTCTGGCTGCGCTTGCTGCTGCTGCCCAGTGCGATTGTGTTGCACAGAAAGTTAGGATATAATTGATTGAACTGGAAAGCTTTCGGTTGCCTGCTAACACGGCCATTCTGAACGAGCAGAGGAGTAAGTGGATCACATGACAGCAGCGAGGAGGAAATGTGAATGGGCCGGTGTTGTGTTTGCACACACAGACGCAGCGCCTGCCTCGCTCGCTCACCTACAAATAGCAGAAACTCCTCTTGTGAAACGGAACAGGAACAGATCTATTGCGCCGCATCATAACAGCGATCTGCAGGACACAGACACCAAACACTATCGCCTGTTCAATCCACCATAATCAATATAACATTCCTTCACTAAACTACTTTTCTAAAGCAGTTCTGTAGAGGCAGAATCAGAAATCTTTTAATTTAATTCACTGCTAACTTTGACGGCGGATGTATTGTTTTGCTTTGTCTTGTGATTTGAACCATTTTAAAGAAACATACGCGTGTTTTCACAGGAACATTTACAACATTTACAATGCCGGGAGACTGGAGGGTTTGCCAATTTTATGACTCAAGATAATTTGATTGTGTGCCACTGATAGGAAGTGAGGAAAAATCTCGTGATTATTTTTCGCCCAATAAAAGGGAGTGAGACATTATTGTAGCGCTGTGAGTCACTGTTTGATCTCCTGTTTCCATCGAAGTGGCGTGATACAGTGTCAGATTTCATACTAGTATATGTAGATTGTAAATTACAATGGGCTGCTTCCTTTAAAATCTTCTGTCGAAATCCGCTGGAAGAGATGAGTTTTGGTGTGGATTTTGTTTGCTTCTTACCCACACACTCTAACTTAATACAACTAACAAGTAAGCATGGTTACATCTAAATTCCAACATGCCTACACATAAATGACCAAAATGCTTCTATATACATGAACCTCCCTCACAGCTTAATCAAATACAATACAATTAATAATAGAATACATAAAAGCAACATCACATATTGGAATTTCCCCTCAAGGGGCAAGAGAACAGCTTGTTTTGAATCTTGGTCTTTCCCCTGAGGGTTTATGCTTAAACTCCCTTTATATAGATCTGTCAACAAATAAGGCATCAGGAAGTAAGTCATGAAACATACACTGATAAACATCACTTAAGCATTGCTAATAATAACACCGTACACACACTCGGGGAAGCACATAAAAGTGACTGATACGCTTTTGCGGCACAATAATAATGTTGATATGACGACGCAGGCGCAAGTGTGAGTAGTAGAAGGAGGCTACACACGACACACACTCTAAGCCAATCAGCTCCACTGGCTTAAAGCCCTTAAGCAGCTTTGTGTTTTTGGAAAGCAGCTGATGCCAAGATTTCTGCTGTCGTAACATCACTGTCATATCAGTGTTTGCTAAAGGGACACAGGGGGGGATTTCCAGTGTGGAGGATCCTCACAACTCGCCGTGCTCTGATTTTTCATAGAGTTGAACAGAGTGCGCGACAATATCACTTATCACATGACCTTTGTGCTATTAACGTTTATGGTTATAATAATTTCGCTGCGTTTACCGAGAATTGCGGGAGGATGACACACAAGGCAATTGCCGGTTTGATTCCAAAGAAGCTGGCTGGAGTGGAGTTAATGTTACTCTGGCTCCCACCTACATACCTCAGAAAAGCAGGCGGAATTGAACGATGTGAAACTTTACATTGCCTGTAGGTATGAGCGTTTGGCTCATAGGCTCATAACCTGAACAGCATGTTGGGAGAGGCTTTGCAGTGATATTGAAAAAGGACTTACTTGCAAGAGAAAAAAAGAACTACTGTAGAATCAAATCGAATTGTGGCTTCTTCTTTCGTCAGCTTCTTAGACATCTTAGGTGGAATTCTTACTGTTGTCAAATCTGTCAACACAAAATGTCAGGAAGCGTGTTTGGGCTTCGGCACACTGGCTTAGGTCGGCCCTTTGATTCCATTGATGCCTTTTGATCTGGAATCAATCTCCCCAGTCTCTAACCTGTGGCTGAGGACACCGAGCCAAATCCTTTGAATAGCTTTGGCCGAGCTCAATCCCGCTGAGCCTGAGCTGCAGCACGTGATTGGACGGGAGAAACGTGGGACTGTTCTGTTCTGATGTCGGGCACGCCGGTTAAGTTTTGCTTTCATTTTTCATGCGAGATCACCTTTGCAACCGTAGGCTCTGTTGCATTATGATAGTTGTTACTCAGAAGGAAACTGAAAATAAAGGCTGTGGATACCAGATACATGGACTTGAGTATTGACAGCCGGTGAAAGCAGAATGGTTAGTATCGAAGGAGAACAGGTAGAGCTTAAAAAAGGGTAAGAGTTTCCTATTTCACTATTGGTTTTAAATGTTTTCTGTGCCCTAGGCATCTGGTTCTTTTATCCTTCTTGTGTCTTTGATGGCAGAAGTTGCTGCTTGGTTTCTTGGCTTTGAGCTCTAAATCCCTGGACAGAGCGATACAGTGATCAATCTTTCACATTGACTTTGAATGTTAACAAAGTTTGTAGACAACCCCTGAAAGGTTCCGTCTTTGTATAGAAGGTTTTAGTTGTGACAGCTCCAAGGGTACGAAGGTAATTTCTGAACTAAATTAGGAGAGACTTCATTCCGAACGTCTAACAAAGAGGGGCCCAGAGTCCCTGAGAAGGTTCCTTGTTGCTGACATTGTTCCCTGCAGTTCTGAAAGGCTGAACCATATCAAAGTATGAAAAAAAGCCCTAATCCGTGACAGTTATTAAATAAACATCCCGTCTTCACTCTCCTCCAGGCAATACCACTTGAACAGCACCACTACCACCAGTCCAGATGTGCACATGGACATGTATTCGGGATTCTCTGATGTGGACTTTTCCAGCCTCAATCTCCCTCGGAATGGAGACTTCTCCCAGGTTTGTTCTGACACGGATATGAGTTATTGTGCTTTGGCTTTTTCTTACATACACACACATCCCCCATCCCCTCTCGCTCTCTCTCTCTCTCTCGCCCGCTCCCTCCCTCACCTATCAGAAGGGAGGACCATGCCTCCCACCCGCTCCTTTCATCTCGTCTTCCCGTGTGTAATCAGCTCTGCTTAATGTGCCATAGCGCTGCCTGATTAAAGCTTAGTTTTGTCTAGACGGTGCTACAGTACCTGCCTCGGTCCAGCCTAGGTGTGTCATTAATGCCAAACTGCTGTAATTTCACATGCCTTAGTCTTAGTGCCTTGTTTTGTTAGTGCACAGTGTGTACCATTACTCTACAAACGCTTCGAGACGAGTGCGCTCATTTGGCGAGGGGACTTGCTTATGTGTGCAGTTCAAAGTAAAGTGGAAAGTGCAGTTTATTCATCACTTTATAGCTGGATTACAGTTGCCTTCAGAGACGCGTCCCTAATTATCAGCATTGCGTTTAGCTTGTAGTACGGAGAGGACTCAGTTCTAATGATACGGATCAGTGAATTTTTGATTATGAAGCCCTTTTGTGTTGAGCTGATGAACGCCTCTCCGTCACCGTATTAAAACCCAAGCATGCAAAGATGAGTTCTAAGGAAAGGCAGTCATGGGTTACGAGGTGGACGGTCATGATTTGACTGTGTGGGCAGGGCTAGTTAGTAAGATTAAATGTATACCGCAAGGCTTAGGCTGGAGGTTTGAGGTTTAGCTAAATTGCAATAAGCCTCTGCAGATCTTTGCCTCACCCCTTCAGCCATGCAAAACTGATGCACTGAGTAAAGACACCATGTAAATTCACACCAACCACTGACCTCTGTCCAGATATAATAATCTCAACTAATACAACTTGAGCGCCTTCACAATAAAGGCCCTCATCAGTTCTCCTTCCTCGATGGCTAACACAACATTCATCATTTTTCATGATAAAACTTGTATCATAGTGATGAATGTAGTGTCATGTAATTTTATGAATGAAGTCAGTGAGAAGATATGATTAGCATTAGTTTAATGGGAACTACAGGTACAACCACAAAACCACCTGCAAGATTCACTTCAATTTGAAACTAAACTTAGCGGAAATTTAGAGAACAAAATCACAAAGACAAGAATGACTCATCGTTTTTCTTGTATAACAAAAAGTGATTTGATCACACGTGTCATAGCTGAGGTGATTCATGTGGGATTCCCCTCATTTCCCCATCTGCGTGTTCCTAAACATGCTTTGTGCGGGCATGTATGTCTACTTGTCCGTGTAGAAAAGTGCATAAGTTTGTAGTTTGGTGCGATTTCACCTTCATCATTGTCGCGTTTACAAGCAAGCAAGTTTGCTTTCCTGGCAGCGGAGACGTGGAATGTCTGTGCTTGTGTTGTGCTTTCTCAGCTGTTCTCTTGCGGACGCTGCCTGCCACACGAGGCATGCAGAGAAAATGTAAGTCACAGGGTCATGGTGACTAATCCTCTGCCACAGACTCGGCCCCCTTTTTCCATCCTCCAGCTTTCACCCCACCGCCACGGCATACCAACCCTGCCCACGTCTTCACTTATCTATTCACAATCCGAAAGCAGACTCCCTTGTTTTCTTTTCATTGTGGACACATGACAGTACACGAGACACGTAGGCATGGGTGCCTGGCCGGAATCGCTGATGTGCTAGCTGTCAGGTGACTGCCGTGTTTACTTCAGCCATGTTCCTGTTTCGGTTACTGCTGCGTGATTAGTGAAATGCGGCATGGTTTGCATGCCGCCGCATACTGCATCGGTTTGTTTATCAGGCCAGCACAGCTCCTGTTGAATATCCTCAGGTTGATAGAAACCCTGTAATAGCATGTGGGCAGGATGTTTACCTTCACGCTGCTGCTGACTTGAGAGGGAACGGCCGAAAGTTTGTTTGATTTAGAATCAATAGACTCTGCTTTGAGACCCCGAAACTCACCTTAGATTATCAAACAATGACAGTATGATAACAAATAATAACACATTTATATTGTACGGAAACGTAGCTCAAAATCTTTTAACACTTATTTCATATGCTTTAAAAAATGTATCGCATAAGCCGGTGACTTTTACGCATCAAAATGTCATGAAACTAGAAGAAAACTAGAAGAGTCTTATCATTATGAACTGAACCCCTTTGGGTGATAAGAAATAACGTTTTAGACCGCACATAGGTCCCTTTTCCCCCAAAACTGCTGCATCATGTTTACTGTGATGGTCGTAGTGTTTAAGTAATGGCTTCTTCTGTGGTTATGAAAATGAGCCCTGATGTCTCTTTTAAGGAGTAACCAGGACAAACGCCTACCAGTCCCTGCTGACACTTGACTTTGTCCTTTGAAAGGAGCCGAAAGGACGAAGTTGTTCATGAAGTTGTCGGTTAGAATTTTGAACAGTGTGTGTCGAGACATACATAATCACTTGCACACCTGCACACACACGTGCTCACTTGCACACAGCTAGATTTGTTGATTTGTCGGACTGCCGTATCAGCAACTTCATGCAGAAAATTCAGAGTGAAAACACGACTTACTGGAAGAGAAAAAAACTGAGCTCATTCACTAACCACAGTGGCTAACCTCAAAGAGTGAACAGCACTTACACACACACACACGCCCTCACAAACACCCTCACAAACATGCATGCATTACACACATTACCTGGATTATGTTCTCTGTGTCTTACATTTAAGTTTAGGTTTGCACTTTATTGGAGTAAACAGACTTTGCTTCTAAACTGTGCTGACTGTCGGGAGCTATTGCAAACATCCTACAGCTCTCACACACCAGTTAGTGCCTTGCACAGTGGCAAACCCAGAGTAGAGCCTACGACTATAACTGGATCGTTTGTCTGTTCGATCATTTCTACTATTGACTCCAATCTTGACAGAAAATGAGTTCAGGTACATTTGCATAGGATGGCAGTGATAGAAGATCACCATGAGATTTGCGTTACTAAAACATTTTTTTTGTGGGATCACCCTAGCAACCCCCCATAATGACATCACAAAGGAAGTAAAAAACCGTTCCAATTTCAAGAGACACCAAAAATGACAATGCCTTTCCAACAGTGATGTCAGATACACAGACAGAGTTGCAGCAATGAGGTCATCAAAACTTACTAAAGTTGCAGCAACGATGTCACATTACTACATTATACATTGAGGTATAATATGAACCTGGTGAGTTATTGTTCAATCCAGTTTGTCTTCGGCTCTTGAATGCACCATGCCAAAGAAGTGACCACCGTCACTGTCAGCAAGGAGCCACGATGCAGAGTACAAGAGTTTGGTTCAACCAAAAGAACTTCCAGAAAATTCTGGTAAGATTAAAGAATTTAAATTAAATAAATTTGCTAACATTTTCTCAATTCAAACATGGCCTCAAATGGCTGTGGGACTTTGTTTTTAAACTATCTGACTTTTCATTGTAATAAATATGCTAAATGTAGCAACATCGTAGCCCTTTGTCACGGTTACTCAGAAATCCATTTCTCGGAATAGGCACCATTCCACTACTTTATTTGGGGAGCGGTTTGTCTTCTGTTTGTCTGGAGTCTCAACGTGCAGCGTTCTTTCAACCACCTCCATAAAAATGTGTTCAGGGGTCATTTGCCTAGAGTGCTTTACAGTTCCTTTACACAAATACTTGATTATTGAAAGGGCGCTTTGCCTAAGTTCCAATGATCCTAGTGATGCATGCTTGGATCTCTGAGCCTCTGCAGTGTTACAGACCCTGTGGCCTGCTCGCCATTACACAAACAAACTCTGTCCAAACCCGCAGGACTTTAAATGCTTCTTAATAATTCGAGTGAATCCCATGTTTTCTAAAGAACCAATTACTGTTTTACAGCAAATTCTTATAAAAAGTTAATAATTTTATCTGGAATGGGGCCCCATGGTGATCAGTGGGACCATGGTAGATTAGTCATAGGTCGTAGGATAGTTTAGAAACACATTAAGACAGTGTTGGAAATAAAAACCCTCTGAATTACTTACAAGCGCAACTTCTCAGTCTTGATTTTTCTTTCAAATGAAGGCATGATTCTATACTGGAATTCATTCTAAGATTGTCTGTGTTTCTGCAGTAATCAGCAACCAACAAATGTGGCAACCAGGTTATGATATTGTGACATAAACAATGCAAACAACATGCATGCCTCTCTTATAAAAAGTGTATAATATATATATTTTGTCATAGATTAATTAGTTTGGGAACATAATTGTAAAAACATTTATTTTATTTATTTAGTTATTTTTGCTGTGTATGTGCTATGTTAAGAAAATAATACCTGATAAATTCATATTAAAATATACATTTAAATGCCTGTCATGCCATTTTCTTATGACCAGGTTGAGGCAGGGGGGCACACAGTCTGCTTTGGGCCCCCAAAATGCCAGGGCCGGGCCTGAGTGCTTGCAATAATACCTTTAGATCTGCTCAGACAGCTTTGACATCAATCTTACTTTGGAGGAAGTGGATTTATTAAAAGGGGAATTTTCAGAAGAGTAAAGTTTGGACGGTTAATAAGATTTTCCTGTTTTTCTTGATTTTTTTTTTAGGTCAGCCAATTTTTTGATCAGCGATTTACCATAAACTTGTTTATTTTCTCGGTTACTTCCTTGTCAGATGTTGATACAGATTGTCACTTGGATGACCTCATTTCTATGAGGAAGTAAAGTGTTGATTTGAGGTGTTGTTCAAATTTGCATTGCTTTCTGTTGGAGCAGATGCACTTTGTTGTTACTTCCTTTAGTTTTTGGTCGGCTCAGTCTTAAACGTTCACTCACACGCCTGCAGCTACATAACGCATCTTATGTCACCGGTGCTGCATGTGTGCATAGGAACAATGAGTGCGTGAAAGGGACTTGTCCATGATGTGTGTGAATGTGTGTGTGTGTGTGTGTGTGTGTGTGTGTGTGTGTGTGTGTGTGTGTGTGCATGTGTGTTGAATGAACTCACACATGGATCCTTCCCTCTTTACGTTGTGATGCAATAACAAGGTGTGTTTGTGTGTATATGTGTTCAATGATTCATCTCTTTCCTGATGGCCTTGTACGTCCCACATAACACACACACACACACGCACAGACACTCTTACACACACGCGGACACACACTAACAGAGGATTCCCACTCCTACTAAGATGACACCATGGACAGGCGCCACTCCGTCTCTGAGAGTCTGTCTCCCCCCTCAGTCCAGCAGAGATGGACATTACAGCAGCCTACCTCACCATCCTGGGCTTGATATCATGTATTCCTGGCAGCCGGGTGCAAATGGACCCCCTCTTCCTGAAGCACAAAATGAGATAAACCATTTTTAAACAGCACAATTTCCTCATTTGTGAGTGGCTCCTAAACGGTTAACAACTGCTCCCCTGTTAGAAAAGCTGATGTTACGACATAGCCGTCTTAAGAGTTGTTGAAATAAGCTATTTGCCATCAGATTCCCAGAATGATTTTTTTTAAAACTATCTCACCCATAGTTCCAGTAAGCAGGAATGATCATTTATAATGAGGCATTTGTGTGTGATTGTGTGCAGACAGACGTCCCCTCTGAAGGCTGAGACATGCTGAATAAGTGTATTTGAAGCCTGCACTTGATGTGACCTCTGAAAGCATTTCTAACCTCTCTGCATCTGTTAGGGGACCGAAGGGAAACTGTAAATTCTATTGTCCAAGTTCCCATGCAAGATTAATTCCAACATGACCGATTGAACTTAACAGGGGAGGGTTTCTGACACGCTAAGTAACAAGTCAAATCTGCGGGGATCTGCCTCTGCATTCTCATAATTGACTCCTCTGGCATTAGCTAATTAACCGTCTTATTACCCGTCCCTGCCATTAGCTTTTACACCTCTCGGCTCACCGGCGCGGAGCAGCCGATCAATTCCACGAATCGGCATTCAGCTCGAGAACAGCGAGCTTGCGAAAGTGAGCCGGGCGCAGACAAATAGAAAGACAAAGGGCAGGAGAATTAAATAAGACAGGAGTCAGTCTCTAAATATAATAATCATTAAATAGTGGCCCAGGCCCATTAAACGTAGCGGTAAGCAGCAGGGTGTGAGGAGCAGCCGGGTCCAGAGCGCAATACTGTTTACACTACAAATGCGGTTGAGTTACACCATGTACAGTAAAATGGGCCTGACTGCCAGTAACTCTAGTCACTTACCAACAAAAGCATCATTTCCTGAAAGCTCCTCCCCTCCTCCCTCCCTCTTCTCCCCACCGCTCCCCTCCCCTCCGCTGCTCTCTCGCTCTCGCGCTCCAGCAACCTTATTGAGAACTGAGGAAGTAGTCCACAATCACTATGAGTAAAGCCCTCTATGCAAATACCTGACTGCCCTGGCACAGTGGGGAGTGCGTTTTTAGAGTTGCCCATTTGTGTGTGTGTGTGAGAGACAGATAGAGGGAGAGAGATAGAAGGGAAAGATAGAATGTATGTGTAAGCTCAATGGCCAAGAGCATACCTGGGGGTAGAGGCAGATGTGCGTGTTGAGCCAGAGCGGAGCGGTGAGAGGACACATGGAAGGAGCCGTCTCATTCAGGGAATCAAGGTGAAATAGGAGCGTATGTCTGTGTGTGTTTCCCCCCACACTGCAGCATTTGGACCCATGTCTCTCATGCAATTCTGGACTAAATGGTATTCACAACTGGGACGACCTCTTCCCAAGGTACGGGTACAGTTTGTGTCTTTTTCTTCTTAGATAGTGAACTGAAGCTGCACGTTGTTTGACTGAAGTGCTCCCTGTTGCTGTAATTGTTGTTTGTTAAGTATGTCAGCTGTGTTGTTGGTGCTTGAAACGTGTTCGACAAGGAAGCTGCGTCTGTGTGTGTGTGTGTGTGTGTGTGTGTGTTTATCAACCTTATCTGTTGTCCCCTGATAAGGAGAACTACACACTAAGAGTTGTATTGTTTTGTAGGTATGGCTGTTTTCAACTTTTGCTTCCTTGAATGAATTTCAAAAACACTTCCGTCTGATAAAGGCCTGCGTTGTCTTTGTGGCGTCATCGTCTAAACCGGACTTCTTCATTAAACCTAAATTAAACATCTCTAAATGACAAGTCCAAGCTGTGCAAATTTTTGTTCTATTTTTAAGCAAGTCGCACACATCAGTGTCTGTATTGCGTTGTTTGAAGGACACAAACAAAAGCTTTATGGCTCTGGCGTCCACAGTGCAGTCGTAATTTTTAGTTGAGATTGACAATTAAAATAGTTCTGTCTCTTAAGTTTTGTGTTCCTGCAGGATTAATCATTGTTTTTGGAAAGCCAGCCACAAATGTGTTTTCGGCAATAACCCAAGCTTACGACTCGGGGCTCAGGGTTGAATGCTGTCTTCAGCCAGCTGGTCAGTCGGACCTTCAGCTGTCCTCTGACTCAATCTCATATTTTAGTAGAATGTCAGTTAAGCACATACACGTAAAAAACTCAAAAAAGTGTGTGAAACCCATTTCCTCAGCATGATTCCTGATTAAGTTGCCACACAGTTGTCAAGTCTTTGTCATGCGGGTCTGAAGGGAAAACTCAACTCCCACTGCTGCCCCACACATCCATCACATTTCTGTGGGAAAGTGCTGGAGCTTTTGAAACTGTTGTAGCTTTTGGCTTATCAAGGAAGGGAACACACTCGAGATGTTTCAAAGTACCAGGGGCCTTCGACGTGTTGGAACTTAGTTATTTTGGTTGGCTGCCATGCGCCTGCAGGGTTTTGCAGACCACAACAAGAATCTTACCTTGGCCGGCATGCTAATAGAATGGCATGGATTGTTTTGGTCAGATTGGCTCCTGGATCAAAGCTGTTTTAAAATGCATAAACTCAGAGTTAAACTGAGTTGAAAATCTGACTACCCGTGTCCTCGTTTGGCAGATCGGCTGAAGAGTCTCTGATGAGGTCAAAGGAGCAACAAAGAGAGCTGTGCTGTTCAAGTCGCAGCTGAACCGACATGTCAGACAGCTCGGCAGAACAGACACACACACACACACATTCTCTCAGACTCTCGGCTCAGTATTGAAAGTTGCCTTTTGGGCCTTTTGGTGTCTTCAGGTAGTGAAGGATCCTTTAAGTTCTTGTGGGGTATTCTTTGCATTTTTCCAATTTACGGGTTTATTATTTTGAAAAGTCAATAGTTCCACTTCAAACTTCCAGCCCTGTATCTCAGAACCTTGTCTACAGGCAGATAGAACATTCTACTGCTCATGCCAACGCTGTGCCCACTGGCGCTGGCCCTGACTTTCAGACTCCAATTCCCAGCCAGGAAATATGACAAATGATTGTCTGCCTCACTCTTTGCTTCCTTCCAGTAAGTGCTAGAACCTGATACCTTAGCACGGCCCAAAAGCACTCTTCTCTGTTTTTCAGCGCAGTTGTTGTTGTTCTTCTTGCAAAGCAACCGGGACCTTTTTCTTTTTGCTTTGTCGCCCCGATGCACCGTTCCACAATGGAATCTGACGCCGTTCTAATCAGATGACTTCATCGCCCCTATCTGGCCGAGGCTCATTTCCCACTCGTGGCGTGATCAAAGACGACCGGCTCATCTCGGTGTTGCAGCAGAAACGTTTGACTTTGCAAAATATGAGGGCGTTTGTTTGGCTGCTCGTCAGACCGCAATGAACAAAAAGCAAAAGGGAACAAAAACTGAATTATTTGATGAGAGAATATCCTTACACAGCACAAATTGAAGTTTATTATATTTATGATGGAGAGCTTTTGGCGCCGTTTTTTATTTCTGTTAGACAAAGCGGTTAGCTTGCCGGTGCGTCGGGGTCCATTTGAGCTAATCTCCCTACAATTAATATAACTACATTCAGTCATACCACCTTAATTATAGATATATATGTCTTATGTTTTAAAGTCTACTGTCCCTTTAAGGGTCAGGGGGGTGGGAAGCCTCTTGGTGGGCTGCGTGTCGCCAGTTTCCTGGTATTACATCAAACTTGCAGCAAGCCTTGGGTTTGCAGCTTACGGGAAGAGGATGAGCAATGGTGGAGAGGTTGAATGAGCGCATGATGGGGAGACTGATGAGCGGCGGGAGGAATGAGTAGACGACGGGTGGGGGGGCGGGATACTCCTGCAAGAACCGCTAACGTTAAAGTGAAGTGTGGTGAATGCTGCCGATGGTTCTCTTTTGACTTCTTTGCAGGGCGTCACACATTTCTCTTTATGTCGCTGTAGCGCAGTGACAATAGCATTTGTGTTCTTTAATCCCCACTGATTTGGGCGTTAACGCACAGCCACACACAACCCAAAAAGCATGAGACACCTTCAATATCGGTTGTTAATGTGTGCAGGGGGTTAACCGAGCTGCAGGCCGCTTAGTGCCAGGATGAGAAGTACGCACATCACACGCCCGCCGCCAAATAAATAAGAACAACAAACATTTCCCCTCAACTTAACATTTGACACTCAGCTAAGACGCAAGACATCGACTTACTGGCAACTGAGCCCACCCCCCCCCCCCCCCCACCCCCCCCACCTCCCCCCCCCCCCCCCCCCCCCCATCCTGAGTCACCGCACGATCCTGCCTCCCTGACCACAGGTGTGAGTGTGTGGGTGTGGGTGTGTGTCACGCGCATGACAAAGAAAGGAAAGGTTATTTAAGGTAATGAGCCAAGAAGCCGTGTGATGGAACTTTCCATGCATCGTTTGATTCTGCAAATAAGTTTGATCTTTCTTTTTTTTTTCTTAGATAAGCCTTTAACTATTTTTTTTGTCTCACAGAGTACTTTTATTTTCATTTCAAGAACTCCAGTCCCTGCTCTATGGCGTAATCATGCCGCTTCACACAACAGTGACTCCACTTCTCGCTGAAGTACAACACTGTCTAAGCTGTTCTCAACATTATGATCCATTTCCACTGTAAAATGATCAGCAGCTTGGCACTTTCTCCGAACTTTCCGCCATTTCTCCACCACTGGCTCACCAGATCATCCTCGCACGTCCTCGCACGTCATTGTTATAAACACGGGGATGAATCTCCCAATGCAAACAATGTGTGGCAAGCGAGCGGTGTTGTAATCTCTGCATTAGTGAGACGTCATCTTGCGTCACTGAGGACATCGGCCTCACACATGCAGGCAGTTAGTCACACAGAAGGGCAAACGTGCAGATTATGCACTTGTACCCACACACGCACAAGCAGGCACACACACACACACACCCACACACACACACACACACACACACACACACACACACACACACACAGATACAGATACTAGTGTAAGTGTTTTTGCATGTAGCGCCTCATACGATAACTTAATCCCCGCCCTTCACGGCTTTATCAGGCTTCGTTCCTTTGTCTCCCGTTCGAGCTGTTGCTTCACGCAGCAGGTTCAGCCGCTGTGAACGCCAGCTCATCTCCTCGGCATCCCTCTTGCGAGTGACTTCCTCTTGGCTCCGACGCAAATGTTTAACCCTATTTTGTGTGGCCGGTGCACAAGAGGGGGAAACTTTCCAGATGGATTAGTCTGCACACACGGCACTGTTCAATCCCTCCGATTCTGGTAACTCTCCACGCTAACAGGCAGAGCTGCTCCTTTTGATGGCGCTCTGTCATTGCGTAACATGCCAGGGCACTTGACGCGGCATCCTTTTCTTTTTCCAGCACATATGAAAACACTGGAAAATTCCAAGGATCTTGTTAGCAGCCCGTCACCCCTGGCTTGCTCTGCTCCGACTTGGCAGGACATGAAGAGAGGCGCCTGTCAGGTCGCTCGGCCCGGGCCCGGAGTGGTTCGGTCAGGGACGGGCCAGACTGGGCTTTTTTGCAGGCCAGACGAGGCTGACACGGTTGTTTCCTTGACATTTGTTTACTCCCGTTCTGGAAAATTCCCCTCGCAGCTGCAAATATGCGACTACAATGAGAGTGCACCATATCTCCTTCTCCGTCTTCATTCTCAGCTCATTTTCCCCAAACAGCAGGATTTCTGATTAAAATTGCCACACAGTTTGCGTCTGAGGGAAAACTAAACTAGCAGCGCCGCCCCGGCACATCTAACAGATTGCTGTGGGAAACGGAGGAAGAATCTGTTTTGCATCGGCGGAGCTTTTGAATCTCTTGTAGCTTTTGGCTTATCGATGATGTCGTTACACTGAAGCCTTTTCACAGCACTTTGGGTCTTCAAAGTGTTGGAACTCTACTTATTTTGGTCAGACGCCATGTGACTGCAGGGTTTTGCCGACCGCAACAAGTCTCTACCCCGGCCTGCATGCTAATAAAACGCCTGTTACTTTGTGTCAGATTGGCTCCTCGATCAAAGCTTTGTAAACACATAAGCTGGTTTACTGACTCGGCGCAGGAGGACACACAGATTTGGTTTGCGTTGTGTCGACAGAACACACAGTACAATTAACTACTTACACAAACGTACGCGGGAGTAAAACATCCGACTGCTCGCCTCTGCCGGTAAGTTTGGCACATCAGCTAAAAATAATGAGGTCAAAGGAGCAAGCAGAGGGAGCAGCGCAGTTCAAGCCGCAGCTGAGCAGACATGTCAGACACACACACACGCACACACACACTTACATATATGTGCATGTGGGCGCAGGCCATGTTGACTGTATTAACAAGGTCAACAGCTGACCCCACAGGCTGCGGTGGGGGGTTGTTTCAGCCAGGAACACACACACAAAGTCACATTGTGTTAACGTCTCCGTGTGCTTCTGCCTTCACTACGGTACCAACAACGCCACCGTATATGCCTTAACGCCCGGCCTTTAGATGTTTACTGCTTGTTCTCTCGCTCCCGTCCGTATGACCTGTACACTGGCAGGGCGGCGTTTCTGGAGCGGGTGAGGTGTTAAAGGTTGTCCCGTTAATCCACCGCAGCAGTAACAGCTTGTGGCCTCTCTCGGTGTTACGCCGTACAGTAGAGAGCAGCAGGATTACAGTTAGAATAATACCGTTGATTTACATGCAGATTAGCGTCAGGGAAAACAAGCGGCGGGGTGAAATGGAATCTCACCCCGTCGCAGATTTTCTGTGGGAAAGCAAAAGGTTGGGGTGAACACACACAAAGAGAGGCTGAGAGGGCAGAGAAAGGAGATGGCAGATGAAGGGGAAGAACAGGGGAGGGGTAGAGTTTAAAAGATGGAGGGAGAGAACAAGCTAAGAGATGATAGAAATATATCAGAGGTGTCGAGGTCATCCGAGGTGTGTGTGTGTGTGTGGGCGTGTTGGGTAAGCGAGAGGGGAGGAGGGCGGCTTTGTTTCCTGGCCCGGCCTTGGAAAAGCAGCCAAGCCGGCAACACGTAGGAGGGGAAAGCCCTGGGCCCCGGCCTGCCCGGCTGCCGTCCGGGCCCTCGGCCTCGGCCTTACACGCAGTCAGAGGGGTGAGTGAGTTTAACAGGATGGGACAGGAGGCGGGGGAGGATCGCTACCTGGAGCTGTCCTTGTTTTGGAAAGCAGGAAAAGAATTTTGTCTCTTAACTTCGGGGCGGCGGTGCGATTACAAAACCAATTCAGACTCAATGCAGCACATCGGGAAACACAGGTTGGACCAGCAGCACGCGGGGTTAAGCCGTTACAGTCACATGCTTCATAAACATTTCCACACAGTCTGATAAACCTCATTGTCTTTAATTATGGCGATGCGCCGCTGCGTTTGATGAAATCTGAGATTAGAAACAAGCTTTTCCTTGAATAGGACACAGACACACACACACAGATCGGTGGCCAGGTCACATGAAGAAGAAAATGAGCTCGCTGGACTTCTTGTTTGGCGGCGGCTGAGCTTATCTCACGGGCAGCGACGCCGCAGCAGTTTTTATGATATCGGCACCAGCTGTTCCTCCCTTTCTCTGCCTCCTCACCAGGCAGCAGACGAGCACACAGCAAGAGCAGATAAATACTTTTCTAGCTGTTTTGCCTTTGAAAATATTTGTTTTAGCCCTGGTGAACGTGGCAGCGTGTTAAGTAGAAATAGGAGCGTTTATTTGGTGCATCGTGGCCTTTACTTTATTTTGTAGAACAGCTTCTAATGACATATTGTGCTGTAAATATCTCTTTTGCTCTTTGAGCCATTTTCCCCTGCAGTGTGCCACCATTAATCAGGCAGGCAGGCAGACAGTTGTCATTATCCAGACACTCAAATACAATTTACCGCCTCTGTGGACCCATGGTGTGATGTGGCTGGCTGAGTGTGTGTGTGTGTGTCTGGGGTGTGTGTGTCAGTGTGAGGTTTCTTCCAGCAGATTTCAGAGACATCACCACCACAGTAGCGGCCTGGCAGACAGAGGCCTGCATCACACTCAAATTAAGGCAATAAAATGTCAAAAATCGATGTTTGTTTACGCACAGGAAATGACTTTGATGATGTGAATTCAAGGTAATTTTACCAAAGCACATAATTGCTCCATTTTGTCGTCTCATAATTGCAGTACGCAATCTCTGCACTCGTTTCCTCACCTGCCACACTTCCCCTCACACACGTTTACTGTGAGCGGCGAGGCGCCTGTGTGTTCCCCGAACAAAGGAACGCGATCGTTTCTCCCATGCAAACATCTTTTGTACGTCGCCGCATTTCTTTCACTGCTTTTATCGCAGTACAGACAAAAAATCGTTAATAGTAATGTAAACAGCTGTGTGTGTGTGTGTGTGTGTGTGTGTGTGTGTGTGTGTGTGTGTGTGTGTGTGTGTGTGTGTGTGTGTGTGTGTGCGCGTGCGTGCCTGCGTGCGCGCGTGCGTGCGTGCGTGCTGTTATGGAAGGATAAAATGGCTTCCGCAGAGATGCTCATTTGAATATGTATTAATGAGACACACAGAGAGAGAGAGAACGAGAGAGAGAGAGAGGGAGGATTAGAAGCTGTACGGCTGTGCGGCTACGGGCTGCAGGAGGAGACGGATTACCATCAGAGCAGTTGGAATTCAGGTCTTATCTCTGCTTGGCAGGGCCGCTCTTAGGAGCAGCAGATGAGCTCCCCTGGTTCGGGCCTGCCAGGTTACAAACACTGCTTCCTCTGTTCCGCGTCGCTTAACAACTGCATTAGTGTGGCGCCGAGCGCAGCCGCGGCTCGGTTAAGACCCGGCGACCGACCGGCCGGCTGGCCTGCCGCAGTTTTATATACTTCTTTGCGATTCCTCTGTATCAACAATGACACAGCAAAGCGACACGCCTTGTTACTTTGGTTTACACGATGCAGAAAACACAGATGTCACGCTGTCGCCAAATGCAGACAGAAGCTGAACAGGAAACCATGAAGGCCTGTTTGCAGAACATTTTGAACAACATCTTGCATTGCTCCATTGTGATATGGTTCATTAAAGTCTGAAGGGCTTAACCATTCGAATTTTACAAGGAACTATGCATAGCCCATAGCTTTGAACCAATAATGAGGTTTATGTCTGAAGCAGCCGTTCCTTCCCTGTCGTATTGGAGTGGAGCCTTGTGATTTACTCTCCCTGCAATAAAATATGTCCTTTATTTTCCCAGAGTAAATAACGTGTCTATGTGTTGATCAGTGCACGGCCACAATGGCCTGTGTGGAACAGTGCCTCCGGTGACACCGTGTCCCTTTTTCTTTGGTAGCCTTGTTGTTTACTCATTCCTCCTCAACCAGAACAGCCCAGAAATGTGCGACGGGGGGGGGGGGGGGGGGGGCGAGGGACGAGTGAGTAGAGAATGAGTGAGGAGGTGGGGAGGTGAGGGTAAACCATGAGACAAAACTTAGGTAAATACCGGAGAACGCGGGGCTTGTTTTTTTAGATAGTGGTAGACAGATTTCCTCACGATCCTGTCCGCTTCTTACCCGGGCCGTCACCCCGGAAAAGGGTGGTTGTTCCACTCCTCCCTATAGAAGCTCATGTCTGATCTTGCCCCTGAGGAACAGACACACTCGCTCTTGGAGAAAGCAGAAGGGGAAAGGTGGGAGAGAGCAGCCGCAGCCACCGGCAAACCCTGCTGATCTGAGTGCTGCGCTCTTTCCTATAGGCAGAGCTCCACTGGGGTCAATGAGTTGCTTTGTTCTGTAAAAAACAAAAAAGAAATGTCCCGTACACACAAATCTGTAAGTAAACACAGGGTCAGACTGGTGTCCTTCTCACATGATGCATTCATGTTTACACTGAGAACACTGCATTTTGTATTCTCATCACTGTGAAACATTTTCAGATGAACTGTGACTAATGGGTAACAGGCCGCTACGACAGAAGCCGCCGCTCAGCATTAATCGGCGGCGGCATATTTCTGAGATTGAGTCACAAATGTAATTTATGGGTTGTGTGTGATGTGTTTGTACAGTCTGTTTTCTGCCTGGGGTTTTCACAGCACACACTGCTGTGCTTACTGTTTGTAATCCTCCATCCAGTGAGGAAGAGCGTGCCTGCAGTCGGCCTGGCCCGCAAAGATTAACTTGCACACTGGCTGGTAACATCTGAACTGTAAACTATTTCTGGGTTCTTAGAATGCAGCGATCTGTATTATCCCACTGTTTTCAACAAGCCCTCCATTTGGAACTTTCCCAAAACCTATTTTTTAACACACGTCTTGCAGTTTTTAGTACATGGCAGCGCTGGACCAGCCCAAAATAAATGTTCTGTCTGGGCCTGTGGCAGCTCTGTGGGAGGGGCCGGCTGCGAAAGCTCCTCACTTAACCAGTTACCCTTGAATTGTACCAATTACAACACATTTTGCCAGTAGTATTCCTCATCTTTGTAGTCTTACATGTTCATCATATCCTAGAAGTCATTTTCAGACATGATTTCCATTAGTTGTGCTTAAAACGGTACTATAATGTACTATAATATTCTAAAGTACTATAATATTTGGCAGCAGCAGTCGGATTCTGAAGCCCCTGTTGGTCTCTGGATGGTTCAGTAGAAACACAGGGTTGTGGGAAGCTCCACTTGTGGCCCACGCAGCATAACTACCAGCACACTGACTCACACTCAGGGTTAATCACATGGACACACGCTCCCATTTCCAAAAATCATTTATCTGCCATGTTCACTCTGCGTTCTCCCTGTCCTGCCCCCTGCCCCCCCGATTCCCATATCCATGTTTATAAGTCCCTGGGGGCCCACGGGTGCCTGTGGGAGACTAGTTAAAGAACACGGCATGCTAATGGGTTGGAAAGGATATGAATAGGGGGGCGACTGGAAGGCAGCCATGGCTGAAGTGACACACACACAGATACAGCACAAGCGTTCTCATTATGCCCGGCGTCTCGCTTTCTCCTCGACGTGCTCACACTCACATGTCTGCGTGTGATTAGATTTTGTTTGGACTCGCGTTGCTCCCAAAAGAGTGCGCGTTGGCCGGGGTCCATGAGAATGTGCCACCTTTAGTGTCCAAGGTTCACCAACACCCACACACTCATGTCTCACCATTTCCCCCGGAAGGTTTAAGTGAGATCTGGTGTTTATATACAAGATATTCTTCGGACTCGTTCTTTCTTTCCTGTGCAGGCTGATGGTTAAGTTTGCTTTTGACTTTCAGGACACTTTAAAGTGCGAGAGAATGAATGAGTCATTGGTTCTGCCCTACTTTCTCTGCTGCTTCTGAGGAGAAACCTAACGCGTCCCCCCTCTCTCTCTCTCTCTCTCCCTGCCTCCTCCAGGACCTGTCCTGCATTGATGACCTCTCCAACAATTCTCTGTTCTCCTCTCCGGCCGACTCGCTGTCGGAGTATGCTGATGCCCAGTCCTTCATCAGCACAGATAACCTGGCCACGGTGCCCACCCTCTGGGACGTCAACACTAGTACCACCACCACCACACCAGCACAGAGCCAGCTAGAGGTCAGTAGCAGTGAACGCACACAAGCACACACACAAGCACACACACACACACACACACACACACAGACACACACACACACACGCACACACACACGTGCATCAGCAGGACGGACTCCCATACCGATTTTCAGCTCCTCTTACAGCTCTTACGGAGCAGAAACGTGTTTTAATCGGCACATGCGTGTGTGTGTTTAGGTGGGGGTGGGTATCAAACATCAGCACGCAGGGTCAGATATTCATCCATGTTGTGTAAACACTAACGCTGACCTGGCACACCGCCATGTCTTTCTTCTCAAAAGGGACATGACCCGGTGGAGCCAGTTGTTTGTATACACTTTCTATAGGATGTGATGTGATTCCTTTATTCTATGGCTGAGGAAATGCAGTCTCTCTCTCTCACTCTCTCTGTGCGTGTGTGTGTGTGAGTAGCGTTTACATGCCCCAATAAATTCACTTACAATCACATAATCTAGCTCTGTCGCAGGGTGGTTACACATTGTTTTCAAATAATATATTATTAATGGCAGGCAGTATAATCTAATCTTAACGTACGTGTAAGCATAAGCGAGCGACCTCCACTGCAGCGAGCAGCAAGCTGAGGTCGAAGGAGCTCACATTCTTTCCAGCAGTCACTCCCGGCAGAATGGGCAAAATGTGAATTTTATAAACTCGCCGAGCCCAAAATGTCCACTTATAATAAACTACAGCAGAGTGGACGGCCAGCTGAGGATGAAGATGAGCAGGAATGAAGCAGTGGAAAGAGCACTAAGCCTCATTTCTGGTCGAACCGGTTAAATGCTCGGATTGATATTTAATGGAAACCAGATATTTTAAAGTATGTATTGAATCGATGCACTAAATAGACTCTGCTGCAGGAATACACTGCACCTCACCCGTTTGTCCCCTGTTTTACCGCTGAGCCCTCGTCTTCGGGGGATTGAGGGGATGGGGGGGGGACATGTCCTCTTGATATGACTCAGAGCGAGTCATTTATTACTCCTGCCTTTTTGAAAGCCTTTTATCTGTCTCCTTTCTCATTCCCGTCCTTATTTCATCTATTATGTCCCACAGACACACACTGGCTTTATCTGCTTTTTTTGTTGTTGTCGCCCGGCTTTTCACCGCCACAAAACAAATTGCATTTTGTTGAGTGCTGCTCAATCAGACGTCCCGAGAAGTGCACACATGCTCACACACACACACACACACACACACACACACACACACACACACACACGCACACGCACACGCACACACACACAGTCATTACTCCTCATGTTGTGTTTTCTCTCTCTTTCTCTCTTGTCTTCTGCATTTGCCACTGTGTTTATTTGGGTCTGTATGTCTTCATGTTATGTTTTGTTGACAGCTGAATGGTGGCAGCAGGTTTCAGGGCTTGGCCAGTTTGGAGGATATAACTGCTATTATCAGCACGCCCCCTCTGGGAGGATTCCAGGTAGCCACGTCGACCTCTTCAGTCTTGAGACAAATCAAGGGACACGTGGCAGCTCTCTGTTCACTTCCTGACTCACGCACATCATGTTCAAATGTCTCACGCCGCCCACCAGATTGTCTTCTATTCAGTAATCGCAAATCACGAGACAGTTCAAATCTCAAGAGGGTCACATTTTGACAGTGCAGTATAATGTTATATTGTTCTTTATCACGGACCTGAACCTGTGTCAGGATTACCACAGATGATGAAAGTGTTACCTCCTGTTACATGTACTGTGCATGTCGCATAGAGGACCGCTAATGTCTTTTTGCACTGGATATATGACACAGAATGAACATTTTGTCTGCCAAAATGGGACCCTTTG
This sequence comes from Genypterus blacodes, assembly GCF_046128005.1. Classification (NCBI taxonomy): domain Eukaryota; kingdom Metazoa; phylum Chordata; class Actinopteri; order Ophidiiformes; family Ophidiidae; genus Genypterus; species Genypterus blacodes. The sequence continues at coordinate 254,587 of NW_027466870.1, read as the reverse complement.
TAATTCTCTGACATCTCGTACATATAGCTCTATTCATATTAAAGTGGTCAGAGGAGGAATTAGATTTATTTTCTCCAAGATCGTGGGAGGAAACAGACGGATATTGTTGATTCCTGCAGCAGCATAATCACAGACATTCACTTGTAAACGCTGCTATTACCTCCTGTTCCCTTGTAATACATTTACCATCCAAATAGGGCCTGAATCTGTCATTTGCATTGTTTTTGTCTGCACTTTAACACTCATTCTTTCTGCTTTTCTATTTGTCGCGCTGGTGAATATTTCTCTCTTAACCCAAGATCCTGTGTTTGTGCCGTACTAACTTCTTACCAACCCGCTAACCCGAACTCTTAACTTTCAGCTTCTCCTTCCTCTATAATTGCTTCTCGTTTGGGCTGAAAAACAACGTCAACGCAACACGCGAACTGTCTCGCTGACCGCTCTCTTGTCTGTTTGCAGGCACCGAGGATCCAGTCGCAGCCGCCGGAGGAGGAAGAAGATGCTGAGGAAGAGGAGACAGAGGAGTTGGGACACGTAGACACATATGCTGAGTACAAGCCTTCCAAATGTAGGCAGCCAGACTTAATGTCATCATCCAATTATCGATTCATCCATCTGCCCTTTGCAGTTTCTCCCCTATTGTTATTAACATGGCGGTCAAACTTTCCATTCCTTACATTTCTCTTCTGCTTTTTCCTTCCTCCAGCCACTATAGGAATTTCTCATCCGGACATAGTGGTGGAAACCAACACATTATCCAGTGTCCCTCCTCCTGACGTCACATACACACTGACCATCCCAGAGCCGACCATTAACAGTGGCATGCTGTCCGCTTTGCAACTAGAGGCCATCATCTACGCCTGCCAGGTACACATTCACACGTCACCGACAAAGCCTCGTCCTTCTAGAGCCGCAAGTTCTGAACTTCTTTCACTCACGCCTTCTCTATCCCCCAGCAACACGAGGTGATCCTCCAGAACAACCAGCGGGCCGGCTTCCTGATCGGAGACGGGGCCGGGGTGGGGAAAGGGCGCACGGTGGCCGGAATCATCGTGGAGAACTTTCTCAGAGGAAGGAAGAAGTCGCTATGGTAAGAGTGCTGCAGTGAGAGGACAAAGCGTGCGTGTCGGAACTGGTTTGTGCAGCACTAACGTTGCCGTCCTTGCCCTCAGGTTCAGCATATCCAATGATCTGAAATATGACGCAGAGAGAGATCTCAAAGACATAGATGCACCCAGTATTCCCGTGCACGCCTTAAACAAGGTGAGCCCTGAAGCTTCCCTTCCTTCCCTCCTTCTATCTCGGGCGCACGTTCGTCCAAACATTTCACTGGTTGGATGTTAAATGTGTTTTACGTTGCAGATTAAGTATGGGGACACAGCTACCTCAGAAGGAGTCCTGTTTGCGACTTACTCTGCGCTGATTGGAGAGAGCCAGGCAGGGGGGCAGCACCGGACCAGAATCAAACAGATCCTGGATTGGTGCAAGCCAGACTTTGATGGAGTCGTATCCTTTCACTTTAACAGCCTAACCTTTGGTAAATGTGTCACTCGAAGTAAAGAGTGTGGGTTCTTCGGTATTCGGCTCGCTCTCACACTGCTTTTCCTCTGTATTAATATCTAAGACGGCTTTTAAGGATTAAAGCAATTCCTCCGCTATCTCTTCCATTCCATATCTGCGTTGTTCGCCCTTGACCTCTGCCACTTTCAGATTATTTTTGATGAATGCCACAAAGCTAAGAATGCCACGTCCACGAAGATGGGTAAGGCAGTGCTTGACCTGCAGAACAAACTGCCCCGGGCCAGAGTGGTGTATGCCAGTGCCACAGGTAAGGTGACACGCAGAACCCTGCACCCACACACACACACACACACAGACAAACTGCCATGCAACAGTGGAGTTAAAGATATATGTATTTCTCAATTTTCCCTTTTTGATTGGTCCTTGTTTGTCACCCTTTTTGCTCCAGGTGCCTCTGAGCCAAAGAACATGATCTACATGAGCCGGCTGGGAATCTGGGGCGAGGGCACACCCTTCAGAACCTTTGATGACTTCCTGCACGCCATCGAGAAGAGGTCTGTAGGCTGACATGATGCAAGAAAGGAGCTTTTGAATGACGTTTATCTTTTAATCACTTCCTTCCGTGGTTCCGTTCAATCCTGTTGTGGTTTTGGCTCGATGCCCCGTCTGGATGTGGAATGATGTTGAATAGTGTACATGTTCCGTCTTTGCAGAGGTGTCGGGGCCATGGAGATAGTTGCCATGGACATGAAAGTTAGCGGGATGTACATTGCCAGGCAGCTGAGCTTCTCAGGGGTGTCGTTCCGCATCGAGGAGATCGGACTGGATAATGACTTCAAATTGGTCTACAACAAAGCTGCCAGACTGGTGAGGATTGTGTAGCGCTGCCTGTTTGAAGTTGCATACGTTTAGCCTCGCGGAGTGGGCGTTGTGCAATGCTTTGCTTGAAACTGACCTTTCACATATGGAAACTGTTTCCAGTGGGCGGAGGCGCTGCAGGTGTTCATGCGAGCAGCCGACGATCTGGGCCTGGTAAGCAGGAAGTCTCTGTGGGGGCAGTTTTGGTCGTCGCACCAGCGCTTCTTCAAATACCTCTGCATCGCTGCCAAGGTCCGCTGCCTGGTGGAGCTGGCCCGCAAAGAGCTGGAGGCCGGGAAGGTGAGCGCGCCGCACACTATGGCGAGAAGGGGGAGAGAGCACGCCGCAAAGCAGTGAAATAAAGATTTCATAAATCAGAGGAGTAGTTGCGAAACAGTGAAGAGCTTTCGATAGAATTTCTGTCTAAACGCGTAGGGCTCAGAAAGATAAAAATGGCCAGAGGAAAAGCCAAACAGGAAGTGAAATTTACCACTTGAGTCACGAAAGGACATTTGTATAAATCTAAATGTGTTTTAGAGCAACTTAGTCTAGATTTAATGCTTTTTTGGTAGAACTGGCAGAATCAGATTGTCTTTGCTGGCCTCCTTCTGATTGTTTTGGTTGAATCAATCATGCGAGCTAAACAAAGGAAGCAGCCCACAATGGAACAAACTGTATTTCACATAACAAAATGTGGTGTTCTGGTGTTTGACGGTCACTGTTTGTGTTTGTTACGCCACAGTGCATCGTCATCGGGCTGCAGTCCACCGGAGAGTCCCGCACCAGAGAAGTCTTGGATGAGAATGACGGACACCTCGACAGATTTGTTTCTGCCGCAGAGTGAGTGGGCAAAGACGTGTGTGTGTGTGTGTGTGTGTGCGTGTGTGTGTGTGTGTGTGTGTGTGTGTGTGTGTGTGTGTGTGTGTGTGTGTGTGTGTGTGTGTGTGTGTGTGTGTGTGTGTGTGTGTGTGTGTGTGTGTGTCTCTCTCTCAGAATGACCGTGCACAGCTAATTTTGTATTGGTTTTTTAATATCTGTGGTGCATTTGTGTAATCGGTTTCAAGCTCCCTGAAGTTGCGCAACAGGTTGATTAGAGAAATAAAATCCCCCAAAATGACAAAATGGGTTTTCTGGGTTTCAGAAGAAGAGAAACTTCTTTTTTTATTGAGGTATTCAATAAATGATGTCATTGCAAGTGATTTTTCTTCTTTGTCAGCACCAGCAGTCGGACAAGGGATGTTCTAAATAAGAGATTGGTTTCCTCGCATTCCATTTAGTGACTTTGTCAAACTGCCAAATGTTTACCACAGCTGTAGAGAACATACAGAAGCACGTTTGACCCCCCCAGCGCCTCCGAGCAGACATGCCCGAGTGTCTGGCGACGTCACTCTGCAGACAGCGTGCCAGTCCGCCCGTCAAAAGCCCACGACTATAATTAGGACGGAGCAGCACCGCAATCTGTCGGCGCTGTCAGAGCCGCCCTGTGTGCCGGACTTGATTGCTTCCCGCCGTGAGGGCGAGTTTCTTTTTCTCCCTTCCTAATTTTCTGATTTTCCTCTCTCCCTCGCTGCTGCAGGGGAGTTTTCCAGTCTCTGGTGTTCAAACATTTCCCGTCAGAGAAGCAGCGGAGAGAAAAGGGTCCAGGGAATAAGAGGAAACGTAAGTGAAAAGGATGCATTAGTCACACCGTGTCAGCATTGATACCCTTTAATAATGCCAAAATCATTTCCATGTTTCCGCTGTTATTCGGTGTAACCTGCATTTAGCTGAGATGTCAAACCTTTCCTTCGCCCTTCAGTCTATTTCACAGTTAACGACATGCTGCGTTGTATCAGATCGTTGGGCACCATTTGGCACCGTTTGCTCACAAAGCAGCATTCCGTTGTGCTCCACATCTGTTTTCTACCCTCTAATCACGTCGCCTCATGTTCGAAACCATGTTGTTGCTGCCAATCAGGTAAACCGAGAGGCCGCCAGCCCAAGTTTCCAAAGCACGCGGTGGTGGACAGCGGTGGCGTGATCAACATCAGCGACGACAGCAGCAGCGACTCGGACGGCATGGACACAGACTCCAACTCCTCACCCGACTCCCTGCTCGACAACGATGATGTCATCTTTGTGAACCACACTAGCTGCCACACGGGTAAGAGAAGCAGCGAGGAGCGCTCTTTCTTTCCTTTGTGTTGTCGGGGAAAGGTGATCAGTCTGCACGTCAGAGGATTTGCCCGATCTTGATCAGACACGCACGTCTAGACGGCTAAAGCGATGTGTCAGCGTTCTCTGCTGTGAATGAAGTTCATGTTTACTCTTACTTTCTGCTCACAGCCAGGATCGAGGAGATGAAGCAGGGCCTCCTCAATAAAATAGCCGTGCTGGGAAAAGAACTACCTCTCAATACCTTGGATGAGCTCATCGATAAGTTTGGAGGACCAGATAAAGTCTCAGAGGTATGAGCATGAGCGCCAACCTGTCAGCTAGTCGGTGTGGTGCTTTACCTGCCGGGCTTCCATTCATTGCAGGAGTTTGTCTCTTTTGTCACCACAGATGACTGGTCGCAAGGGTCGTGTTGTGCGGCGTCCTGACGGCAGCGTCCGTTACGAGTCCCGGGCAGAGCAGGGCCTCACCATCGAACACATCAACATCAAGGAGAAAGACCGCTTCATGGGCGGAGAGAAGGTCAGGCACCACCGCCATCAGTCGGATCGTAAATTGGCAGCTACGTTTGTTGTCCAATAATTGTAAAGGCCGTAAGAAATCTCACCTCAACCCCTCTCCCTCCTCTGCAGTGTGTGGCCATTATCTCGGAAGCGGCCAGCTCTGGGATTTCTCTGCAGGCAGACAAGAGGATAAAGAACCAGAAGCGCAGGGTCCACATGACTCTGGAGCTACCCTGGAGTGCAGACAGAGCCATTCAGCAGTTTGGTGAGTCAGAAACATTGAGCGGGATTAAATGCACGAGAGTGGAAAGTCATTTAGAAATGACTTCTCCTTTCCCAGAAAAAGTGCCCGTGTTCCAGGAGTGGACTGCATATCGTTTAATTTAACTCAAATAAAAGCCTCAGCCGTGATCTTTGGCCTTTGAAGCGCATTAAATATAATTACAGCATCTGTGTGAAATTTAAATGAGACGGCAGTTAGGTGCTGGCCTTACCTTCTGCTTCATGGCCTTCACTCACAATCACAAATGGCTTCTCTCTCTAGTTTCCCTATGCAGAGGGGAAGAAGTGCTATTCCTGCACCCATTCATATTTCTGTCACTTATGTGACTTAGGTTATATTAATGGCAATTGCTCTCAGATCAGCTTCTCTTCTTTCATTCATTCTTGACTTACATACATGCCTGTGGTTAGAGGGGGTGAGGAATCATGGCAGACGGATTCCTAGAGGAGACATTTTAAAGCCAGAGGATCATGTCCGCCGCCTTCCTCCACTCATTTCACTGACGTGTAAAGGCCGCAGATTCCCACACGCGGACAAATGATGCAAACCGAGTCAGCGAACTCTGACTGTGGGAAGATCCAAGGCCGTTATTCAATGTCTGTGCTCAGGACAATCCCACGCTAGTCTCCATTGAAATTGAAAATGGAAATGTTACCATCTCATCCCGTGCTATTTGTTTCTAATTTCATGGTCATTTTCTAACAGGTTGTGTTGTGTAAGCACTTGCTGTGTCAGCAGTATTAGATTTGTTAAAGAACCACCACTGCTCTCTCTCCATCAGATATTCATTTTCAACTCTGCTTCCTGCTCATGTAAACACTCGCTTGGTCAAGTACATGAACTTAATTAAATTAATTGATAAGCAAAGGCAAAGTAATTCTTCCACTCCGCAGCCTCCCTGCTAGATGGAGATTCATAGTCTTAATTGTGTGTGTGTGTTTGTGCTTCATCAGCAAGTCACTGTTCACACACAACACAACACATCCTGTGCCAACACGCACAAACAGCCAAGTGGTATTTAATTGCTTTCTTGCGTTGCACTTGAGTGACAGCGGTGGATAGATAGCGTTGGATTAGAAGCTCCTTCAGACGGGACTTCCTCTCAGTCAATCAGAATATCCACTTCATTTCTTTCAGCCAGTTACCATGGTCAGCCCTCTGTGTGTATGAAGCACATGTGTATTGTATGATGCCGTCTTACCTGCGCGTCCTTCCTTTGTCCTCCCAGGTCGCACCCACCGATCCAATCAGGTCACGGCCCCGGAGTACATCTTCCTCATCTCGGAGTTGGCAGGGGAGAGACGTTTCGCCTCCATCGTGGCAAAGAGACTGGAGAGCCTGGTATATACCCTAACCTTATAGATAGATGTGTGTGTTTGTGCGTGTGCGTGTGTGTGTGTGTGTGTGTGTGTGTGTGTGTGTGTGTTTGTGTCCCTCCCCATCCACTTGTGAGGAGCGTAATTGTTTCCATGTAAATAGAGACGATCTCTCTTTCGCGTTTATTGATCTCTGTCCTGCCGTGGTCGAGCCCGTTTGCGTCTTCGCCCTCTCTCCTTCCTGTTTCCCTGGATATTCTCCCCATAGACCCTTTTGTTGTTTCCAGAAAATGCTAAACCTCAAGTAATTCCTGTGTCTTTGCCTCTTGTCATCGCAATCATTTATTTATTAATGTATTCAGCATTACGAGTCATTTATTTTCAACGGTGTCACAATGTGGCAGTTGTTTGTCGCGAGGGGACGGCAGTTCCAGGAAGTCGACCTCCATGTTTGCCAAGCCCGTTCGGTAATCTGCCACGGGAACAGGGCTCCACATGCGCGCACACACGCACACACCCGCTCCAAACTCGAAGGACCGAATACCTCCGTAATTGCCCGTCTCCAAATGAGCGATGAAGTCATGTTTGGCAAGGCCAGTCTTTGTTTTGGTGCCTGGGGACATTTGTTTGTGGGCAGAGCCAGCAGCCGGTCAGATGTCGGCTCGGCTCCTTCCAAACTTTTTTCCTTGGCTTCCCTCGCAAAACTGAAAGGTCAACAGAAATGCTAAAAGTTTCCTATCGCGGCCCGAGCAGTATCAGAACCTGCATTCATCCCTTCTTTGTTAAAGCCAGATCACATTACACTGATACTGATACGGAGCCTTTTGGAATGACTGAAGACTTAGATTTGTCCCCACGTTACTGTATACAAATGCTGTGTGTAGACTGTGTAAAACTAACGGTGACAATGTTGCTGCTTCTTTTTCCAGGGTGCGTTAACCCACGGGGACAGAAGAGCCACCGAATCCAGAGACCTGAGCAAATACAACTTTGAGAATAAGGTCAGCAAACTTAATAAGCACCACACATAGAACATATCTGATCTTATTACATTAGAAAACCCCTCTCATTTGTTTCTCATTAATTAAGCATAACTTTGTCTTTCCTGGCAGTACGGTACCAAGGCTCTGGATAAAATAACCAAAGCCATCCTGGGCCACATAGAGAACAAGGTGCCCCCTCCTAAGAGCTACCCCGGGGGCGAGGCCATCTTCTTCAGAGGTACGTCCGATGTTCCCCTGCTGGACGTAAAGATAATTACAGCGGAGTCACGTTTAGGAGCGCTGTTTCACCGCCGCTCACGTTGTCGTTACCTTTCTGTGTTCCAGACATGAAACTGGGAATGATGGACGTGGGCATCTTTTGTAAGGAGCCTCGCTTTGGCATCAACACAGAGAAAGGTAAGTGTTCAACCTAAAGATGAGTTCAGCCGCGTTCGTTCCTGCAGCACGCCCTCTTTAACTCTACCTGCGTCTCCTTTTGTTCCCTCAGACTGCAGCATCACCAAATTCCTGAATCGGATCCTGGGCTTGGAGGTCCACAAGCAGAACCACTTGTTCCAGTACTTCACCGACAACTTTGACTACCTGATAGAGAAGGACAAGAAAGAGGGCAAATACGACATGGGGATCCTCGGTACGGAGCCCACGCAGCCGCTTAGAGCTTAGAGTCTGTGCGTGTTCTGTTCTGTTCTCACACTTCTTCCCTTCCCTCACTGTGGCCCTGACAGACCTCGCCCCAGGCAACGACGAAATCTACGAGGAGAAGCAGGAGAAGTTCTTGACAGTGGGGAACCCTCAGGACGGCCAGGTGGTTCTATATAAGGTAGGCACGACGTCGTCACTCCATTATTCCGCATTATTCGCACACCACTACACGATTTCTGCCGCATAAACTGAGAATTGGTGCGGTGTTGTAGTGCGTTTACATCACTGGAACAGATATGAGAAGCATCTAGTGGTATCAACAGGTCGACTGATGGACAGGCACAGAGTGATTTACACAATTACAACGTAGTGCTGTGACTTATTTGACAAAACATGCACGGCTTTGTTGTGCCTGCCAAGAAAGCTCAAAGTTTATGTAGACAAGGCAAGGGCTGATTTGTAGAATTTCAACAGACGTAAACAAGGGAAAGCTCGTCTTTGATAGCAAGTATTGAAAATCAAATCAATTCTTTGGTCCAGACAGACCAACAGCACGAGCACGACACGCTGTAACCAAAGAATCGCTACGACTGTGAAGATTAGCCGCAGCTCAGTTCCACATGAGCCACATTCCTCGAGGTGGCTCTTGTAGCAAACTGTGAGTTTTGATTGATGCCATTTTGCCAGCAGTTAGACTGTGATCATACAGGCTAAGCCCGGGGCTGAGGAGGCTGTGTCGACACTGGTGGGAGGTGGGAACGGGATAATTACCGGTATCTCCTGCTTTTAGCTGTCGGCTGCAGGCTAACCTACATTTGACATTTTAGACTTGGCAGGCGAGCAAAATGCTGCACAGCTACGACCAGTTTAGCAAGAAGTGAGAAAGAGAGAGAGAGGTGGAAAAGAGAGAGAGAGAATGTGGGTGAAGGACTGTGTTGTGAGTTTTACACAAATCTCTGTGTGTGTCTGTGTATGAAAGTAGGACAGATTCAAATCACAGCTTCCTATGCATGATACTGTATGTCCCTTAGGCCAGGAGTGTGCGATTGTATCTCTTTGTCTCTGGACAGCTGCTCCAGCCTCCATGTCTCTGTGTGCCCCTGTAGATCAGCGTAGACAGAGGAATGCCCTGGGAAGAGGCCTACAACAAGTGCCTGAAGCTCAGCGGCCCTAACGAGGGATTCTACCTGTCTCAGAAGGTGAGTGCACTCTGCTAATCCACTAACAATCAGCTTTACTGTCAGATAGGACATGCAGAGGACGGAATGAGACGTTTGCTGCAGTGATTTAGTCCCTGTGTTGTAGGTACATATGAGAAATCCCTCTGTGTGCGTTTGTGTGTGTGTGTGTGCAGCTGCGAGGGAACCACCCGTGCGTCCTACTCGCCGAGCAAGGAAGAGGCAAGAACTTCATCGTCTTCAAGCCCAACATCGGCAAGCAGACGCACCCGGAGAGCCTGGACAACCTGCACACGCGTTACAGGAAGGTGAGGACCTGTTCGCCCCTCTGTGGACAAACCCAACAGGCTCGTGTTTGGTGTGTGTCTGCACATGGGAGCTATTCGGTATTTGGCTGCCATCTTGTGGACGTTTAAGAGTATTGAACCAGATTGTTGAAGGACGATGGCGCAATATAGCCCGGGCTCTTACACGAACACCGGGAGGGTGAATGAAGTCTTACATGTGGCTCAGCCGCCTGATGAAACGTGTTTGTAGTCACGCTGTGTATCTCACATGTACACACGTTCCCCTCCACCACATGAACACAAAAGGGGCTTGATTGATCGTATTGATGTGTTCTCACAGCTGTGCGTGTGTCCCTTGTGTACGTTCGGCGATCTTTGCCAGAACTGTTGCGGCCTCTGTGTGTGTTTGTGTGTGATAAATCCCTCACCCGTTGCGATGTGTGTTCCTTGTGTTCCAGGTGACTCCGGAGGAAGCCAAGGACAGCTGGGACAACCAGTTCACCTTCTCCTTCAAGAAGTGCAGCCACGCTAACTGGTGAGTACAAAGCTGCAGCCTCCATTTGGATTCAAGCCTTCATGCGTCCAATCTGGTTCTTATTAGGATTCAGTCTGGGTCAGTTCTAAGGTTAGATGCCATTCCAGAGGTTTTGCTGGAATTGTGGAGAAATGGTTTCCATGTGCTTCCTGTTGAACTCTGTTGAAGTAGAGTTTAGCCGCTGCCTGTGCCTGTTTTGCCAGTCAAAAACAAGTAAAAGCAGTCTTTGTATTTAGCAAGTTTAATCAAGCTGTCGCCATTATCCCTCCTTCCCTCCCCCTCCCTCTCCCTAGGAATGGGAAATGCAAGAAGATTGAGGAGGGCAATGAGTGTTTGCAGGGCATGCGCCTTCGCCAGTACCACATGCTGTGCGGCGCCCTGCTGCGAGTGTGGAAGCGCGTGTCCGACGTGGTGTCAGACATCACCACCTCCAGCATCCTGCAGATTGTCCGCCTCAAAACCAAGCAGCATAACAAGCAAGTCGGTAAGTACACGGCCCCGGGATCACACTCGATTGAAGCTGGCTCAGCATCGTATGTGTGTTAGAAATTAAAGAACGGTCAAAGCTGCTGGTGTATCTTTGCGTCCAGTCTGAATGTTGACTTTGATCATCACCAGTGACACACTTTCCGTCTTTTCCAGGTATCAAGATCCCAGAGAACTGCGTGGCCCGTGTGCGCGAGGAGCTTCTGGCCATGGACGAGGAGGTGAAGAGAAGGCGCAAGGAGAAGGAGCAGCAGGCCGTGGAACAGCGGCTGGCCGACGAACGCATGCGCAAGCTGGAGCAAGCGAACAAGCACCTCCTGGCCAACCTGTTCAACCCTAACCCCGTCCATAACCAGTCGTTGACTCAGTCTCTAGCCCAGAACCAGAACCTCAACCAAATACTGAACCAAAACCCGCTACAAAGAACACAACCCCAGAACATCACCCAGCTACAGAGGGCGCAGGTGCAAAACAAGTCCACGTTACAGCCGCTCGCCCAGAACTTACCATTGTTGCCCTTACAGAGGAATTCCAGCCAAACCCAGCAAAGGGCCCACCTCAACTGGCCCAACAACTCCGGCGCCACCCCGACAACAAACCAGGGCCCCCTCCCGAGCGCCGCCAGCCTCAGCAACCACTTCTCACAGTTTTCCCAGCAGCATTTCTTATCTGCTTTCCCTCCTCTGAAGAGCCTGTCGCGCCCTCTCCATCAGGCGGCCGCGTTGTCTCCCACCGTGTTCTCCAAGAACCCCCTGAACGAGATCTTGGACCTGACTATGAGCTCGCCGACGCCCTCCCCGGACAACCCGGAGAGCGGGCTGACTCCCGACTTACTGTCGGCGTTCAGAGACGAATACCCTCTGGAGTCTCTGATCCCCCGGAGAGTAGCGAACACCCAGCACAATGCACAAATACAGCAGCAGCCGTCGCCTCTTTCGCTACAGCAGCCGCAGCAGCAGCAGCAGAATCTGCAAGTGAGACAGCAGCAGGAGAGCCAGAACTTGTTGACCAATAGCCACCCGCCAGACTTGTTAGACTTCTTAGAAATACCCCTGTCCTTCCAAATGTCCACACAGAAAGCCAGTCCTTCGTCCTCTACCTCGTCCTGCTCCTCCTCCGCCTCCTCCACCTCGTCCCTGTCCAACAACTCGGTCTCTCAAGTGTCCAGCAGCCTCCTCTCCGCCTCCACCCTCATCCCCACGTCGTCCTCCTCCTCCTCCCTCTTTTCCAGCCCGTCCCCCACCTCTCTTTTCTCCAACTCGCCCTCCTCCTCGCTCTTCTCCTCCCCCTGTGTGCTCCCGCCGGCCGAGTCTCTGACCCTGCCCAACGGCCACTGCAGCACCGACGCGCTGGACGTCCGCGAGGCTCTGAACAGCATGCTGCAGACCGGACCGGACCGCAAGTCCGTCATTCAGTACCGGCTACCAGAATGAGAGGTTGTGTAGCAACGACTCGCCTGGATGGTTTGCTTTAGGTATTTTTGTTAAGGTTGTTTTTGTTTTTTGTTTTTTTTAAAGTAGCTTGTGTCTTGTTCGCTGCTGTCTGTGAACACACTCTTGGACCTACTCCCACTCCCCTCAGGGCCTATAGTCACATCACTGCCTGTCCTGTCCTGTGCTTAGCTCGCCCACATCTCCACCCTCACTGTACCCTTCACCTCGCCCCGGGACTCGTAAAGTGACGGGGGAGGGGGTGGGGGCTCGATCCATAACAGATTTCTGTCACCAAAGTGTCTCCTTGACAGTGAAAGGCAGCTGTAACAAATTTGGAGAAAAACGACAAAAATAAGTGTGTGTTTTGCGTAAACATAAGAGCTGTCCGAACAAGCTCATTGGCCCAGGTACTTGTAGGAATCTCACACCAGTAGTAGATCTCCCCCTGCTGGTTTCTTTGAGGTATGACTAGTGAAAATGCTGGAACCCTCAAACGCCTTTCACAAGTTACAACCACATGCTCGGACTTTCCTTCCCCCCTCCCCCCTCCTCCCCGTTGCGTTAATTTGCTTCTCGGCCATTTCACTCGTCTGAAACGAGTCCATATGCAAGGCTAAGTTTGAGCAAAACTAAGGCTGTATTCAGACCTGGTCCGACTTGGGATGGCAAACCCAAACGGACCCATCTAGGGGGGCTAAAGGCTCCCGGTGTGGGAATAAGTGCTCCAACGAACCAGGTCTGACTGCGGCCTGAGGTTTCAGTCAGAAGGCGGCGTCGGAACTGGAAAACGGGATCTGTGTTTAGCCGTGAAATGCCTCAGTTTTCATTTCCCTTCACGCAAACCTTGTGTCTTCTCTCCATGCTTGTATGAACACTAGTGTGAGGGAAAAGCGAGAGGAAGAGCAGTCTGCTGTTGCAAACAGTGCCTTTGGAGAAATCTATAAAAATGCAGTCTTTAAAAATCCATGTAGGCCTAATGTATAGATTTGTACTTCTTGGACGTGGTTTGGATTTTAATTTAATATGGTATATTTGTATTTAACATGTAGCCCCTCAGTCAGTGGTTGTTGGTGTTACACTATGCTGGTGGTGGGTTTCAGGATGACCCCCCGCTGAGCCTGTACGTGCTTGTATGTTTGTCTGTGGAGCCCATTGCAGGAGACTTGTCTTTGAACTGCGCCCCACCCACCACACCCCCCACACACACACACACACAAACACATACACAGTGTAGTCGGGGTAGGTATGACAATGCAGATGTTGCAAGAAGAACTCTATTGAGCAGAATTGATTTTTAAAGAAAAAAAAAAAAGATTCTCCCAGTTTTTTTAAAGCTGACAACATTTAGTGATGTGACTCCTGGTTTGCTTTGATTTTGAAGTTCTCAGGAAAGTCCACAATGCTTGGTTTTATGTTTTTTGTGTCATTTTGGCCAGCATCAATTGAATTGAATTACAGTGAATAACAAAGACCTTTTGAAATCCAGCTTTTTATTGTCTTGAGATCTCAAACAATTGACGATTTTAGCAAGAGCTTTGCTTTGATAAGTCTGGTGATGTCGTTCCAAACTACACGTGTCTGAATGAATTGTGTTTCCAGGCATTGAAAAGCAGAGCTGTTAAAAACAGTGTGTAGACCTGTAATATCCACTGTGTATGATGCATAAATGAAAAACCTGTGAGATCTGGTCGTCTTTGTGTGAAAAGAAAATGCACTGTAGTTGGTTTATGACAAAATGCCGGGATACGTTCAACTGATCAAAAAGCAATAAAAGTATACTCTACATTTGTTATGAAATAGAAATGCCTAAGTACTGTTTTACTCTCACCAATAGGCAAGGCTTTGTGATTACCTTTGCATGGTATGAATCAAATTCTTATTTTCTGTTGTGCTTCATAGTCTATTAGTTCAACAGATTCTGAAATGCAGACGACGTTTGTACAGAAAGTTGCTGTGGGCTGAAAGCAATGCGTTTTTGATGTTTTTGTCATCCTTATTATTATAAAAAAAAAAGTTATTGTTATTTATATTTAAGGGATATTTAGATTTTAGATATGTTATCCTGCTTATTAGAGTAGATAATGAAATGTCTGGTCAGGGAAGATTCTAGTTTTCAAAATTACTATAAAAACAAACATGAAATATTATAACCTGCCACCAAATAAGATTGCACTGTTCTGTACTGCTGTACAGTGTCTGGTTGTAATTTCTGCTCATTCTGATTTTGCTTTTGTCAAGTAGAATTGTTTCTCCAACTTGCAGACCTGTTCAGGCCTTGAGTTTGCAGAGAGATACCAAAGTATTCCAAAGACAGCCCTAAAGTTACCGACGCTATATCAGACCTTTTAACAATCTCAGGAAGAAACTTTAAAGAGGTGTATTGGTGGGGTGTTAACAGAAATATGTCATTTTCCCTTCTAACAGTGGTGAAACTAACCGATACATGTGCGACTTTTCTTAATTCTGTGCTGTGACTCTTGCTGTATTTATGTTATAAACTTAATGTGATGGGTTTGTTGTTTGTCCTTGTGAAAATGTCAGTGATTCTAAATGTTTATGCCTTCTTAGGGCAAATATCAAAGGCTGTTTCTTTTTTATGGAACATTATTTTTTATTTGTGTGACATTTAAATCATGTTAAAGCTGACAGATTTTTGGATTTTTAGATTCGCACCTGGGTGAAACTGAAATGTGCAAATTTTTCTGTCCAAGCCTTTACTCCTCGGATTGACTCTGGCTCATCACACACAGCATCTCCGTTTCTTGTAAATGCTTTTTTAAAAAACTTTTTAATTTGCGATTTAAGATTTATGCATGTTTTTTTGTTTTTCTCCCCTCGTGTATTCCTTGTACCCGCTTTCATTTTGCTTCAAATATTCCCCATCAGGCACATTCCAACATGTCAGTCTGCAACACTTTTTGTCTCTTTTTTTTGTCACATAAGTAAAGCTTTATGCATCAGAGGGAAATGGATATGGACAGCATTTGTAAGGAAACATCCATTTTTTTTCAAGAGCCCTGTTACTTTTGTCGATTAGTGTAGGTAGGCCTTTTTGTCATTTTTATCATTTTGCACTAAGAATGGCATAATCAAGTTACTGTTCTCTTGTTGGATATGATTGAGAGTTGCAAGCTTGTCGTGTTCTTGATCTTTTGATGGATTGCTCTGTGTATACTGTAACCATCTTCCTTGTTTCTCCACTGTTTGCATATTATATAAATGTTATCACATTCAAATAATTTATTGCTAACAAAAAAAATGAAACAAAAAACATGCTACTGATTGTATGTATTTTTAAACAAAGCCTATTTTTTCTGTACAAAAAACAAAACTGTGTTCAGCACTTTTATTCTGGGTTGTGCTTTTGTTTTCTATATATTTATAATTTGGATCGAAATGTAGATATTGTAAAAAATTGTGCCTTTCGACTAATTCTTTAAAAAGGTTTTCTACTTATTAAAGGAAGGACTATATCAAATTGCAATCTTAACTTTGTAAACAAATAAAAACTTGAAGATTGCTGACACCGAGTCTCTGAATCTTCTCCTTTCTCCCCATCTAATCCCTTAAATTGAATTTTGGGGATTAATACATAGTGTAAGCATTTGTAACATCACTCCTCATTTGTCTACACTGTACACTGGATATTAAGAAATTCTAACAAAGACATAAAATGGAACAAATACTGAATAAATATTAGTATAAGCATGATCAATATCAGGACTTAGTTGAGAGTACTTCATCAACAATGTACTGGTGTTTCACAATAAGAATGATCAACAAAAATTGAAGCAAGCACTTAGCAATAAATAGTAAAAAAAAAAATAACTACCAATGACCTGGACAACCTGATATTTTGTGCCAGTCACTGGTAGTTTGTTCCTCTTCCAGGGACTTTTATCCTGTTGGAGGAGTGATGACCTGACACTGAGGCAGGACTCTCTGACACTGGGCAGTATGTTTCCTCCAGGTTGCCTTGATAACCTTCTAATTTCATTGTGCCCTGCACAGGTACAAGACTCCCTGTGCCAGAAGCACAGCAGGGATGGTGTTCCTTTCCTTGACAGGTTCATTTTCTCTTCTTTGAACACAAAAGTGGGTGTGACTCACCAAAAAGCTCTCATTTCTTTTAATGTGTTCAGGGAGGATGGCTATGACCTTAATCTTCTTGAAAACATTAGCAACCTTTACCTTATCTTCTCAAATAACTCTTCTTTCTTTATCTTGTCCACACAATGATGCCAACCTGCACAAGTAGCACCACTCTTCATCTCAGTTTACATACAATTACTGGTGATCATTGATATAGAGAAATACAAGCACTTTGTTGATCAAGTAGTTAAACTAAGCCCTGATATTGCTAATGTATAGACATGTATTTTATTGTATATTTTTTATTTTATTTTATACTAATTTTAATCGACCAAAAATGACAATATTTTCAAGCTAACACACAGTAAAACTTTAAAGAAATAAAACCAGAAACATAAAATAGGAAGCAAATACCGCAAATAAAGCAAGCAAAGCTTAGGCGGATGAGTCACTTCCGGTGCTGAGGCACGCTACGTGCGTGATGACGTCGTGAAACCTACCTGTACGTTGAACCCTCTCGGCCCCGCCCCTTCACCTGTCTTCAGTCAGATTACAGGGAAACTTTCCAAACAGTGGAAACGCGTGAGTGCGAGCCAGTCCAAAAAAGATTGAGAAGCTCGTTTTTCCTCCCTATTTCTGCGGGGGTTTGTTTATTTTTAAGGGAGTGCCGAGAGTGACGCAGACGTTTACAGGTAAGAAAACCGACAAAAAGGGAAGTGAACAGGTGTGGTTGCTAACTAGCTTCTGTAAAATATCTCCAGGTGCTACTGAAGCCCGAGGAAGGGGAGGAAAAGAGAGACGCTTTAGTCAAACAGTAACTTAAAACAGTAAATTAAAACAAAACTGA
Source organism: Genypterus blacodes (assembly GCF_046128005.1). Taxonomy (NCBI): domain Eukaryota; kingdom Metazoa; phylum Chordata; class Actinopteri; order Ophidiiformes; family Ophidiidae; genus Genypterus; species Genypterus blacodes. The sequence continues at coordinate 237,448 of NW_027466870.1, read as the reverse complement.
CGTTTTTTGTGTAACTTTCTTTTTGTGAGCGCAGCGAGTTAGTCACAGAATTAGCATTGAGCGGCTACTATGGTGTGCTACTATCATGTGAAACTGCGTTCTGTGGTTTGGGGTTTCAGGGGGCTTTTGACAGCAACCAGTGTGTGTGTGTGAGAGTGTGTATTCGCTGTGTGTGGGGGATCAGCTGCAGGTCCAAGTTTCTTTACCCTCGCCTTACTGGTTCTGCCACAAATACAAGTTTCTGCCTGCCTGCCTGTGTGTTTCACAATAGTTTCGACTCTGCATTCCCAAACAGCTGCGCCTTCTCTCCTCTGGACAGCTGTTAGATGTAGCTGAAACACTGTTTGGTTCAATTTGAGGCTGTACATTTAAGACTGATGGTGTGTGTGTGTAATGTTCAAGCTTTTACCATGGGCAGTACTGGATTATCTCTGAGGGTCACTGTCAGGTTCCATCACTGATTGAATGTCTGAGGGACACACACACACACACACACACACACACACAGAGAGAGAGAGTGTAGGATGGATGTGGGCTCAGATAGTTACAAAGTGGGTGTTTGGAATACAGTGTTGACAGTACATGCAATAAGTAACTCAAGTGTTGAGTGTAACTCTAAAAGTGTGTGTGTGTGTGTCTGTGTGTGTGTGTGTGTGTGTGTGTGTGTGTGTGTGCGTGCGCGCGTGTGTGTGTTGACAGTGGGCCTCTGTGGGCTCTGTAAGCCTCTGGAGTGTTTGTCTTCCACAGCTCTGTATTTACACAGAGACACTTTGCCGTTCATCTGTAACCACGGCCCAAAATGCAAATTGTCAGTTTATTCATTGATTACACCCTCCAGCTTCATGCCTGGGATCACACAGTTAAGTGTTTATTTAACAACAACAAATACCTAGACACAGAAAAGTATGTTATTACTCTTACCTAAACGTTAATTGCATTAAAATAAGCAGTAATATACCTGGACTGCTTTATATAAACAGGTGTTTTAAAGCTTTTCTCCCCCCCTTTTACCTCAATCGGGAGGCCATCATTTTAAAATCCACAGTTTGTTTACAATATAACTGATAAACTTGTAACTCTGTCTGTATTTATCCCTTTGGAGGCTTATTGTAATAACATTTTCCGGGCGTTCTTAGAGTATCTAGTTTGCATGAAACACCACCTGAAGAATTCTAGGTATGTGTCACACCAAAAGTAGGTCACTGTTGTCTTGGTTTGACTCTGCGTTTAGCCTTTAACCAGCCAGTGGGGGGACGAGGTGCTCGACCGTTTGGAATAGGATGTTGTTTTCAAGTTGCTAGACTGGCAGGAGTGGCTTTAAGGGAACATGAAATGAGGACAGAACAGCGTGCGGAGCTGACAGGAATGAGGGATTGTCTTCCGCTCTGAAGGGGGCACACCTTTGCTTCCACTGGCAAGTGTTTGCATAAGTAACACTAGTGGTTCGCTCCTGTTTTGGCCTTGCTCTGTTTTCCTTTGACCTATAAATATTTCATTACTGGTGGCCTGACTGATCAAAGGCCGGCTGTTCCTCTCCGAGTATCGTCAATAAATTCCTCATCTGCTGCGGAGCTACAGCCTCATTTAAATATGACCCACAAAAACAAAACGCAATCCTGTCGCCCATCTGTGGATAAAGGCTCCAAGGCTGAAGAAGTGATAAGCTGCTGATACATTGTTATCATTTCGTACACACCCTTCTGGTACACAACTTCCCTACAGTAGTGGCACCTCCCTTTTGTTCTTCCACCGTGCCAGCATGTGGGGTAGGAGTCAACGTGTCGCGCTGCACTGCAGTCCTGACGGGGCAGGGCACCGATAATCACAAGCAAACAGAAGAGAATGCAGCTCGCAGCTTTGATTTGTTGTCATGCGTTACCCGTTACAATGTAGAGACGACGCAATCAAAGCTCTCTGTTTGTCCGAGTACCGTTTCCTGATGCCTAAGCACGGCGCCGGACTGTAAAGGAACCCAGGAAACTTTACTCAGGGCAAACCCTCGGTGTAGCAAACACTCCGTCAATTATTAACGGCCCAGTGCTCTCATTCCCCCAACGTAACCATAGCACCCAGTAGACTGAAACTCAGCCAGCAGCTTGGGACCTGCTGTTGCGTTGTGGGAAAGACCTCGAAGTTAAACTTAGACACACACACACAGAGGGACAGAACTTATGATGAGAGGGAGAGGACCTGTTCCACTCTCTGATCCCATCAACAAGGGGACAATTGAGGACTTAGTGCAGAACTGGAATGGAATGATGGACTTTAGAAGCACGGAATTACTTTTTTCAAACACTTTTATGCTGATTTTCTAAATTTCTTACAGTTGTTGACTCTCTTCTGTCCATTTTGTAGCATTTTGAGGACTTGTACAACTGTGTTTACCGCCCGGTTCAATTCTGGAGTTTTTGAGTCGGCCCCAGACAGAGAAGAAGCGGGTGTATTTTAGTCCCAAGGAGACTTTATTCAGCAGTGTCATCATGAATCTGACCCAGAGAATCAAACTCATGAAGCACTTTGGCTCTGTGCCCCCGGAGCCTCGGCCGCCTCTCCTCTCGGTGCCTGTAAGTGGACGCAACCTAAACCAATGTTTTCTTTACCACCTCTCACTGCTGCTCCATGCTACGTATGCTGCTATAGCCCAGAACATTTGTAGTGGAGCTTTTGTGTGTTGGTCACTAAAGACAACCAATCCAAGGGACTAAGGAATGTACCTGGGACTATGTTTAACCCCTTCAGTCCCGGTATAGCATAGACTAGGATCAAGCTAAATCATTTAATCGAACGAATGAACAAATGTATAGAAAGTTAAAGGTTGACAAATGTTATAATTACACGTATAATTTATTCCCACATTTGCAGCGCTTCTATACGTACCTGTGACAGCGTGTCACTTCTACGATACTTGACCCATCTGGCTATATGAGATGTTTTTCTTGCCGCTCCACCTTAAATCTCCTGGTAGCAAAGGGCAGGATCCAGTGGCTGTGAGAGTGGGCAAAAAGCTGCGTGTGTGGGAGGAGCGCTCCAGGTGAGTCGGCTCCCCACAGACGGAGCCACACTGCGGTTAGTCATATTACATTCATTATATCTCCAAGAGGATCGGATTTCCCGCTGGACGATAGCCACCATCCACGCCGAGGCGATCCGAGGAGGACGTAACCGGAGCAGGGTGAAGCATGGGAGCTGTGATTTCTGCTGTTTGCGATGCCATATGGAATATAAAGAGCTGGCTGCTCAGTGAGCGCACGAGGCCGCAGGTGTTTTGTTGAGCTTAGAGAGCCCCAGCTGGGAAATGGAAGTCAGGTTCTCAGACGAAGTGGTAAGTGGAGAGTGAGTGAGTGAGTAAACAGGGGCCTCAAACCTCAAAGTGTTAAGCCAGGTAAAGATAACTAAGCTATTACTGATTCATACTCGCCTCCAGCTTCAAGGTTCCTTTGAATCTGGAGGGCGAAAAGCTAAAGGCTACAGGTTTGGAGCCTTGGCAACTGGTTACTTCCTGGAAATCACATCCTATGTCTATGAAACACCTGAAACCGCAGACTAATAGCATCACGGTTTGTCGCTCTCCTTCCTTACCTTCAGAGGGAAATGGATGTTATGTCGGCACTCAGCGTTTGCCTTTCTCTTCATCTTTGGCCCTGGTCACACAGAGACATCGTGTCCTTAATCCAGGGGTGAAGTGGAGCAGATTCTCTCATCAGCTGTGATTCAGCTAATCCTTTTTGTCAACCACTCTGAATATTGATCGCTAAGCAGCTAAGTCTCCCAGTATTGGCAGAGTTGTCTTCCCCTTCAATGTCCTTATTACCACAATCTTGTGGTCGTTAACATTGGTTTGCTCTTTGCTCTCACTGTCCTTTGATTCCTTCATTATCTCAGCTAATTATCCTTGTTTGTCTCATCTCCTCTGGGTGATCCATGTAAGGTGGAAATGCTCCTCCCTATTGATCTTCTGCTTGACTGTTTGGCTTCTTATGGATTTGTGATTTTTAGATCAGCACACACACTTATACGCTGATTGACATTTGGTTTATATCCTATCAGTCTCAGCCTGTCACACCTAATCACTATCCCATCATAGGATACAGCTTTCTCACAGCGCCTGGTGCACCCTGAAGCCACGACTGGAATAAACAACGCCGTCGAATGGTAATGGCCTCGGGTCTCCACGTCAGTAAAGATTCACATAGTCAGAGAGTCCAGAGCCAGTTCTCATTTGAGCGAACAGATCTCTGTATGTTCAGGTTCATCATTAACCTAGTCAAACAAATGGCCTACTGTTCACAGGTCAAACATGGCAAACAGTACTTCCACTCATTGTTGCCATACCTAAGAGTTTATGAGCGCACGCAGGAGAATTTGATCCCAGACGTTTAGCTTTAGTTTGCAGGCAGGGGTTGAGGGATTTTCGTATGTTCAAAGGATCCTCATAGGTTCAATAGATTAACTTCAAATTGGATCTAGGCTTAAAGTGTTTGAGCTCAGATTTTGCCAGGTGTCAATGTGGTTATATGTATTTGGTCACGCACACACACACACACTTATTCTTTCCTGTCCTCAGTGTTTGAATAAACCAGTGTCAGTCTTTCATGGCCGGGGTGCAACACTGCATCTCTGTATTGTGGACCAGAGTAGCTGGCTCTACCCGTCCTGCAGTGTGTGCAGTGCAAGTGTGAGCAATCCTCCACACACACACTGTAAATTACAGCGTATGGTCCGCCTACATTTCTTTTGTTTTTAAAAAGAGCTGCTATGTTAACAATGACAGTCACGAGTGGCATGTTGTTATCTTTGCAGCGAGTAGAAGTTTGTGGTATGAAGTGGTTTGGTTTGTGAGTTGCAGGTTCATGTAAAAATGTAGTCTTGTCAAATCAGGTCATGCAAGTGGAAGAGAAATGGTTAAAAGGAGGAAGGGCAGGCAAAATTTAACCTGATTTTTGTTTAGATAGGGAAGGAGCTTATTGATGTAAAACTGGAATGTTCATCTCTGAGCAGAAGCTGTGACACGTTGGTCGGTTGAATGGACCTTTTGTTGGAACCCTGTGCTATTACTTCAAGGACAAGCAAATGCAGCGGTCATGCACGACATAATAAAAGCTAAACATATCGCGTGTGTGTGTGTGTGTGTGTGAACAACAAACAACAAACCTAAAGACATAAAAAAGGAAAAGTACATTGTCTTGTCAGTACTTGTCGATGTCGTTTGGTTAGGGTTGGTAAATGTTTACAGTCTTTAGAAAGGCTGAAGGGCCGAGGTCTTGACTGTCTGCAACTGCTCCACTGATCATGAACCTCCAGGGACAAGTGATTTGACTGTGGCTGTTGACAGAGCGCAGAGCATAGAAATGCATCACATAGAACAGGCCCAGCCTCTCCCTGCCAGGTGAAGTGTTGCTGCGCTTTGCTCCGTGCCTTGTATTTCTATGTACACACTGACTGCACAAGCCCTCGGTGTTGTATGTCGTCAGTGCCACAGGGTCATGGGGACACACACACAGGCACAAGTAGCCCCTCCTCCATACCGGTCGGGCAGGAATGAGACAGGTAACAGCATGCTGGGATCATGTTGATTCAAACACAAACTGTCCCTGCTTAGCTGTGGCTCAGCTGTTCTCACTGTAAGAGGTTACACAGTTCATTAAGTTTAATTAACAATGATTCATCAGTGTTTGATATTGCGTTGCCAAAGCATTTAGTCGTCGTCTGTCCTCAGGTTCTCATTATTGCTTTGTCTTTTTTTGTCTCTCTAGAAGCCAGGCATGGAGGAGTTGACAATATGGGAGCAACACACAATAACACTGAACAAAGTAAGTGGTTCACTGTTTAATAAGGGATCACCAAAAAACGTACAAGTTTCCTGTTTCATCTTTAAAAATCTGCTCATGAAAATAGATGGATGTAAAGAAAATTCAGAGTGTGAACAGCTTATATTGTTAGTCTTTGTTTAGAACACAAAGGTCCTCAGGCCAGTTGACAAATATAGAAGTGAAAGTGGAGACGCGTTGTGCGGCAGAGAGTCACAGTTTCAGCTTTGTTTGCGAGGGCTTTTGTCAAGTATTTGTGTGGGTTGAGCTGCACCAGACTTCAGGCCGATCGGTGTCTCAGCCGAGACTCCGGGAGGAATTCATAGTGACACACCCTGCTGCACTCCAAGAGCTGCTCACCAGCCTACCTGAAACGGAATGCGCCTTGGAATGGGCTGTGCCTCCATGTCACCGTCTCCCACACACGCGCCTACACACTACACTTCTTTTATGCATTATCCCCGCTCTTCCTTTCTCATCTCCCCTTTGTTTAATTCTCCTATCCCAAGGATTCCAAGTTTGGGTTTGGGTTCGCTTTATCAGGAGGCAAGGACAAACCTCACCCAGACACGGGGGATACAGCTGTGGTGGTGTCAGATGTGCTGCCAAACGGTCCGGCCATTGGAAGGCTGTTGTGAGTTGCTTCTCATGTTCTTACTGACATGACCGCAGACACCTTTCAGACTTGACTGTTTGTGTACAAAACACATGATCATGTCGTGCCTACACTATGTAAATGTATCTTAAAATTCATTATGGTGTGTTTACCCAGCAACAGAAGCGTACTGATTGTGCCTTTTAATGACAAGATTTCCCTGTGTCCTGCAGCACCAAAGACCTAATCGTGATGGTCAATGGAGTCTCTATGGAGAACGTCCACTCTAACTTCACCATTCAGAACCTCAAATCATGCGGGAAGACAGCCAACGTTGTGAGTTTAAGGACGCACTTATCCAAACACCGAAATCCTTCTACTCTACAGTTCTTGTGTGGTAAACTAGTAAAACTGATTAACTCTTCACTGATATTTGACATCACTCCGTCCTCCTCTGTCTGGTTGCAGACAGTGAAACGCCCTCGAAAGATCCAGATCCCAGCAACCACCAGGCCGTCTCGAGCTGGGTCCCACTCCAACCTGCTAGACGTGGAGAGTTACACCAAACGACCAAGGCGCTACTCCGACGGCAGCGAGAGGGGCAGAGATGCTGACCGCTACCGCTCCCGAGCCCGCAGCTCAACGCCCGACCGCAACGGACACACTCTGCCGCTGTCCTCGGGCTACAAGAAACTGCCGATCAATGATGCTGCAGACAAACCAATCAGAACCACTCTAGTTAAGAAGAAACTCAACGATGGTAAGAAGGAAGAAAGAAGGACAGTTTTGTTTGTGAGAGAACTATTGTATGAATGCTTACTCTTCTTACCGCCATCTTGTTGCCTGGCTTTGTCTGCAGAGTATGGATTGAAGCTGGGCAGTCAGATCTTTATCAAGCACATGACGGACACAGGCCTGGCTGCAAAGGAAGGGACGCTTCAGGAGGGAGACCTCATTCTCAAGGTGAAAAGATTAGTTAATACTAACACAAGTCTAAGTTGATTCAAGAAGATGTAATCGGCACAAAGTGATCACATGAAGGATGTCTGTAAGTAGTTAGTCTCAACTGATTGGTCTCCATTGACCAGATCAATGGTATGACGACGGAGAACCTGTCCCTGCTGGAGACCAAGCACCTGGTGGAGAAGAGCAGAGGCAAGCTGACCATGACGGTCCTAAGAGACGACCGCAAGTTCCTGGTCAGCATCCCAGAGGTGACGGACAGCGCCCCCAACAGCGATGAAGACCGCCGTGGAAACAGCAGCTCTGAACTGGAGGGTGAGTCGTGGGGGTGGGAAAGGGGGAGAGGAGGAGTAAGGAAAAGCTGCGACTGGTGATGAAGCATCTGCTGTGACATTTCTAAGCTCCTTTGAGTGGGTTTGCAGGCTCAATAACCACAATCCGTCTCTCTCCCATCAGACATTTCGGACATCGACACAGACCTCCCGTCTCTCAGGGCGTCCCGTGCCCCCACCAGAGAGAAACGCACACGAAGGTACAGCTCATATAACACCGCCCGCCTGTCCCACCTAGCATGTCTTCACTTTATTTTCAGTATTTTCTTACCTCTATGGGAACACGTAATGGACCTCTAACATCCTCGTCTCACTGTTTGGTTACCTGATGCTGCCACCTGAGGCTTTGCATGAGGATTGGATTGGATTTTAATATTCATAATAAAACATTAGCATCATATTTGTTCAGAGTTTGTACCTAAGTCACACCACCACTTCAAATGTATCTACTCCCTTTTCTCTTAATCCCAGAACCAGAGCTGAACCATTACCGGTAAAGTCCAGAGATTCGTCCCCCATCCGCTCCACCCTGCCACGGCCTTCTGCAAAGGCCTACGCCCCCCGCAGAGGTCAGTCCAGCAGGGAGCGCTACACTGTTTTCTTTCATCACATCTTCCAGCAAATAGCTCTCACGTTACACAGGTTTGAGGCGATGTGGAGTTTAGTAGGAAGTTTAGAAACGCCATCAGAAACACCCATTTGGAAAAAATAACATTGACACAGCAGACGTGTGTTTTCTGAGAGAGAGATGATGAGTGTTGTGGTTCGCTGTGTCTCTGTTGCTGTTGGAAGTCAGCCTGCCACTTCAAGAGGCAGGACAGATGTTGTGTGCATCAGCAGAAAATGACTCAAATAAAAATCTGTAATGACTTTTCTCCAGCTCCATCTGAGTCTCCGTCCGACCACAGTGCCTCTCCTCCCCCTGCCAGGAGAGACAGAGATAGCCCCGACCTCAGGGACAAATACAGGTCTTTTTCTCCTACATCATGATGAAAACATGTTAATCAAACTCAGTTGTTGGGCAGATTACACACTAAAAAACTAGACCTTAGTACAACATGATGAAGAAGTCATCCTGGTTTCTACTCTTTCTCCAGAACAATTTCTGGAATGTCCACCCTCCCCAACCCCAAAGCCTCTCCTGCCCTGCAAAACTGGACCAGCTCTCGCGCTTCGTCCTCCGCCTCCAGGCCTCGCAGGCCCGTGTCAGAGTCGGACTCTGACCGCAGCGCTTCCCCTCCCCCAAGGAGAGCGAGCCCCCGTCCAGACTCCAGATACAAGTAAGGGACAAAACTCGGATGAACTGGAAATTAACCAAGTTTCAAATGTAGGCGCTGTTGTATAGTAGCTGACTGAAAACCTAGAAGAGATGTTAATTATCACTCCTCGCTCCTTTCTCCGTTATTCCCCATCAGAGTTCTTCCTGATTTGACCCATTTGGGTTTGAGAGACTCCTCCATCACTGTTCGCCCTGAGCAACCAAGGAGAGTCAATTCTCCTATCAGAATCCCTCCCCCAGGTCAGTATGCAAGCACACGCACGCAGAGACACGCACAGAGACACACACAGACACGCGCAAACACACACAAGAGCTATTGAACTGTGGTGGTGGAACACGAGCAGCATTTTGCCTCATTCCTTCGGGACATTTGTTTAACCTTTTAGTGTTTGCAGCTGTCTGAGTGACAGTGCAGTATTGCAGTCATATACAGTTCAGAGCAGCACAACATAGGTGCTGTGTTTAGCCTTTTTAAGTATTAACACGGCATCGGCAAACCACGTGAGACCATCGTGGGGATGACTGGGAACTTTTGTCTCACATAACTGCCGCTGTTAATGACATGGTGTAAAGATTGCTTATGAAAATTATACAATGTCTGAGCCTGAATGGCGTTCCTGTTTGGACGGTGTCTCTGCCGCGTCGCCATAAAAACACTGTAACCGCAGGAGAGCAAACGCATCCATATTTTATGAACGTGCGACTGTCTCTGCTTTCTCAGACTCTGGGTCGGAGTCGGATGGCAGCTCGCCTCCTCAGCGGCAAGGCACCCCGTACAGCCAGGACTCCCGCAGCAGATACAGGTACACATGAAGGCCCACCCCAAAAACCTCCTTGCCCCCCCTTCCCCCTCCCCCACCAAACTGAAACCCTACAAGACCTCAAGGACTGGAACACAGCAGGCACACATCGCCTGTTCTCATCTTTAGCATCAGCAGCTAATCATTATTTTTTACTAATACCATTTTAAAATATTTTTGTGATTTTGATTGATTCATTTTTTTGCTTCATTCTTGCTTTATTTTATTTTGGTTTGATTTTCTTGTGTTGTGTTTTTGTGACTGTGTACCAAGTCATGCAGTTTGTGTTTGTGTTATTTTATTTACCAATGAAATAAAGTGATTTGCGCTGAACATGTCCCTCTACTGTATGTGGCTAAGTGTGGATGAGACAAAAACAAGCAAACAAAACAAACAACATACTAGTATTAATAATCATAATCCCCCATTTCAGCCATCAGTTTTTATAAATCTGCATTGTACATCAAGCAGCTCTCTTACTTATTTAACACCACCAGCAAAGATCCACTAATTGATTTTGTGATCAGTCGTAAAGCAGTTAACCATCAAAGAGAGAACTTCCCCCCCTCCCCCAGAAGCTAAGGTGAATATTCATCCTTTCACCAATAATCATCATATTAGCCACAGCCCCTCCCCCCCTCTCCAAACGTAACTGAGATTTGTTATTTTCCTCCTCCCTCACTCCCGCCTCCCTGTCATCTCTTCCAGAGTTCTCCCCGATGTTTCCATGCAGCCCCAAGTGGAGCCGCCGCATTGGAGCCCCCCCAGCATCACCGTCAGCAATCCACTGCAGAAAGGTGTGTGTGTGTACATAAGTCAGCTGTGTGTGTGTTTAGTGAGTGTTGTTTGAATTTGAGTGTTTGCTGGCAAAATGAGTTCTTGGTTGAGGATAGACCGCATTAATATTAGTTAATCTTTGATCAATCTTTTTTAATATTGACTCATGACATTCCATAATTACTTAAAATTCATGAACTGAAATGTTGATTATAATAATAATGATTCATTGATTAATATCTGCAGACGAAACTGAGTCTGAGGCCAGTTATGCATCAGTTCCTCGCAGAGAATCGCCAGAGCGAGACAATCGATACAGGTGAGATATACTCACTCACTCACTCACTCACTCACTCACTCACTCACTCACTCACTCACTCACTCACTCTCTCTCTCTCTACTAACATAGTAACATTATAGAGGAGGAATAGCATGTGATGAGTGAACCTGTGGGTTACCGCGTCAGTGCAGAGATGTGTGAAGACATACAGACAGGATGCCCGACTGGTTCATCTGCTTCATCTGCTTAGTACAGATGAAGCAGATGAACAAGCGCGTCATCGCATGACACTCTGAACACACACACAGGTGCACATGATAACTGACTAACTGCAAAGATTGCACAAGACAATGTTTACAATTACTCATGTGCAAGTTTATTTTAATGAATGCTGATACAACACCCTTATCTGGATGAATCATTCAGTTATACGATGTCTTATTAGTTTTCCTTTGCTTCTGCCAGAGTGCTTCCTGAGATCAAGGCCCCTTCCGCCGCTGTGAAACAGGAACGGCCACGTCGAGATCCAACACCCCCCAGGCCACCTCCTGAGGGTCAGTCTGTTCTTCAGTTTGACACATCCTTTCCTCTTTGTTATAGTTTTTGGTCAGCCACCAGTTTTAAGTTGGTCTTCACCACCGTGTCTCTGCTGTCTCTGTCCTCAATCCAGATTCCTCCGAGTCAGACCAGCTTTCACATCTCAGGAGGTCTGGGAGCTCTGAGCTGGGCGGCCGCAGGTACAGCAAAGTGATCAGTCAAAAGTTTCCCCTTTCACTTACTGTATGTAATAATATCAGTGAATGAACATGTCCCTGTTGTTTTCCCCTCCTTGCAGCGCTCCTCGTGCCGCTAACGGAGCCACGCTCAGGTCGGGAATATCAGTCAACAGCAACCCACCGGTCTACTGTAAGGCTCACCACACACTGCTTATTTACCTTCTATTATATTATTTACCGTTTAAATGTTTGCTTCTCAGGCACAATATGTTATCAATTAATATTGAAAGTAGCTGTAAGTAGAAGACGTGCTTTACTTTGCACTGCAGTGTTGTCTTATGTTGTACTAGAAGAAGTCTGATCAGTGCGATTTCCCCTCCAGCCAAACCTGCAGAAGAGCCCATCTACTCTCTACCTCCAGACTCTTACCCTACAACTACACCAGGGTGGGTAACCTTACACATGTTTATTCAAGCCCATATCAATAAATACACCTTCCCGTCAACACATTAGGTCACAGCAACATTAATTCACATGTGATGTCATTCTCAGGTACAGCTCAGATCTGAACAAAGTTGCGTTTGTGAAAGAGGGCAGTGTGGGTCTGAGGCTCGTAGGTGGCAACGATGTTGGTATCTTTGTGGGCGGAGTTCAGCCAAACAGCCCTGCGCACCTGCAAGGCATGAAAGAGGGAGACCAGATCATGCAGGTGAGATAAGGCTACAGCTTGTAAAACTTCAATAGCTAATTATTAATAGCAATTTATTTGTAATCTAATGACCGGGAGCACATTAAAATTGACATTACTGCTGTGTTGGACCTAACTTTGTTGCTTTTCCTACATCTCATGTGGATTTCTGTCTCATTTTAAGGTAAATAAAGTTGATTTTGGCCATTTCACAAGAGAAGAGGCAGCCAACTTCCTCCTGAATATCAAGAATGGGGAGCAGGTGGAAATCTGCACTCAGAACAAGATGGACCGTAAGTGCTGTGCTCAGCCGATCAAAGGATAATTTTCTTCTACTCATTTCAACCAAATTTCTATCTGGTAAATAAACCCATTACAGCATGAATCTCAACTTTCTGTCTTCTCAGTTTATAAAAAGATCATCAAGTCAAACCTTGCAGACAACTTCTACATCAGGACCCACTTTGATCACGAGGCCGAGGGCCCCGTCGGCCTGAATTTCACCAGAGGAGAGGTGTTTAGGGTGGTGGACACAATGCACAGAGGGAAGCTGGGCAACTGGCTGGCCGTCCGAATGGGGAATGACCTGCACGAGCTGGATAAAGGCACCATCCCCAACCAGACCAGGTCAGTGAGACGGAAAGAGAAACACTGACGACGTTGCTGAAATCCTTTCCGTTCGGCTCCATTAACCTAGTTTGTCGCCGTTTCCTGCAGGGCTGAGGGTCTGGCTAGCACGGAGCAGGTTCAGAGGACCAGCGGAGATAGACAGGTGTCAGGACCCAGAGCTGAGTTTTGGAAACTACGGGGTCTCAGAGGAGGCAAGAAGAACGTCCGCCGGACTCGCGACGACCTACTGCAGCTCACCATTCAAGGCAAATTCCCAGCCTATGAAAAAGTTCTGCTCAGAGAAGGTTGGTGCATCTTTCGTTTGCTGCATTATGTCTGTGAATTAATAATAAATGTTGTCCCGCTAGCATCTGATCACTAATTTTTGCTGATTTTGTTTTGTCTCCAGCTAACTTCAAACGGCCCATTGTCATTCTGGGTCCTCTTAACGATATTGCCATGGAGAAGCTGGCCAGAGAGATGCCTGATGACTATGAAGCAGCAGGTTGGTTGTCCTTCTAATCCATGGTGATACAAACCTAAGGCTGATTATCAATGTAACACAGTGCTTTGTCACTCATTCACCATATTGGCTTCATTTCTCCCTGTTTCGTTTTGGCAGAGATGGTTCCCCGCAGCAGAGGAGGAGACAGCGCCTCGACTGTTATCAAACTGGACACTGTGAGGAGAATAGCTGAGAAGGTGAGCTGTATGAATTTATTGAAAACATAAATGGGGCTTTGTCCAGTAAAATTATCAAATCAAACTCTAACCCTGTTCCCTGGTCTTACTTGTGCCTCATGAACTTGTTTCTTCTTCTCTGTTCCCAGGACAAGCACCCCCTGCTGGACATCACCCCCACTGCAGTGGAGAGGCTGAACTACATCCAGTACCACCCGATGGTACTGTTCCTGGACCCCCACAGTCGCAAGGACGTGAAGTCCATGAGGCACAAGTACAACCCCGACTCCAACAAGAGCTCCAGACGCCTTTACGCACAAGCCCTCAAGTTAAGGAAACACTGCAGCCATCTTTTCTCAGGTAATAAACAACACATGCGTCTGTTAGACAGTAAATTCAGGCTCAGAATACTGGATAGTTTCTCACAGTTTTTCCTTTTCCCCAGCACGTATTGACCTGCAGCCCAGCTCCCACGTTTGGTATGAGAGTCTAAAGGACAAGATCCGCCACCAACAGTCCAAACCTGTCTGGGTGTCTGAAGTTACGGTAAGACACACTGCTTCTTTTACACATTCAATCTCTTCTCTCACACTCGGAGGCTCAAGTTAACACATTGATACAGTCACATGAAAGATGTTAGATGTTCAGGAAGGTCAATTTTCAAATATTAAGAAATGAAAATAAAAGAAAGGAAAATAGGGCAGAAGTACAAGTTTTAGAAAATGTAACCAGTCCAAAAAATACCAAAAGTTAAGCACGAGATTTGATTTCTGATCACACGTTCTGAGTTTGAAACTGACAGTATGCATGTTACTCAAATCTATTTCCTCTTCTATTCAGTTGGAGAGTGGTGGTGAACAGGACCTGGATGCACTGGACCAGACCCAGTCTGACTACCTCAGTGCTGCCAGTGACCTGGAAGACACAGATGGAGAGGGCTTCACAGACGGAGAGGCCTACACTGACGAGGACCTGGACGAGGCTTTCCCCGGTCAGGATGCAGCGCCAATCACACGAAACTCCAGGACAGCCGGAGCGGCTCTCGCCCGATCGTCTGAGCCGGCTTCCGGGCACCACAGCCCCGGCGTGGAGCCCGGCGTGGAGCCCGAGTCTCGAGCTGAAAAATACGCACTCAGAGAACTCCCGCCACTGATGCATGTGCCGGAGCCCAGGATGCCCCGCCGTGACAGTTACACTAATAGTGCCGCAGAGGAGGAGGACGTACCTCCGACTCATCATAGTCATTCCGACTCAGATTTCAGTGCCAGCGAACGATTTACACCCACTGCTCCATCGGAAGGACCCCCAGATTTTATAGCTCCTGACCCTTCCGTTAATAACTCTGTTGTTGAGTCTTCACTTCCTGAGAGGCGGTCTGAGAGCCCACCACACGCACCCCTGTCTGCCATTGAGGAGAAATTGCAACAGGTAAGCAACGTTTTTGCTCATTAAAGCATACAGCGACTTTGAGGATGTGATCTGATGGCTGCTAGCTAGAGGATGCACTGTTTTGTATGGTGCACTGCTCCTGTTACTGTATCGTCTGTGGTCAGGTGAATACAAACAAACTTTTAAATGTTGGAATACAAAGTGTTCCACCAGAGCTCTTTTCATAACAGTCTGTGATTTCACTTTCAATACCACACACAAATAATGATGGTCACTGTGATGGATTACTTATTTTCAAGCCTCTGTATGTTGTTTTGATACTGTACTAAGAGGAACTGAAACCAGTTGCCTAGCAGGTATAAAGACCATTCATCATCCTGACAAAAACCCCTGTGTGCTTTAGAAAATGGTGGGCAGCATTGTCAGGTACACATTACCTGTAGTAAATAGTATTTAATAGGCTAGACACTGATGTGACCAATTCAATTCTATTTTCAACTTTATTTATATTGCGGAAAATCACAACAAAAATGATCTCAGGGAACTTTTCACAAAGGTTTCTCTAAATATCTTTGGAACAAAATCATTTCACATTTTGTTCTTTCTAACATAACACATTGGTTTATAAAACACAAATAACTCCTGTTTAAAGTTGCCTTGTCCTCTCCTCCAGGCTCGTGTGGCAGAGCCACAGGCTCAGACGGAGGGAAGGAAGACCCCACAGTTCATTGTGTAAGTGCTCTTTTGCCCTCTGTTGTCTTCAGAGTGGAGTTTGACTGGCTAGACAACAAAGTTTGTGTTTGAAATGTGACCTTTCTCTCTCCTGCTCTCTGATAGGCTCGCACATCACCAAGCACTCCAGTACAGACGCACGCAGATCAGAGGCAGCGACAGCTCAGAGGACGAGGAGGAGGTAGAAGACGACTTTGAATGGGGTCCGGCAACAGAACTTTAAGCACCGTTCGGGGCGACGATGAAAGCTGTCACACGGCAACCATTTCACTTCCATTCCTGGCAGTCGTCCGTGTGAAACTTCTGATTAATTTGTACATATCTTTGGCATCACCATGGTTTTGCTGGTGTTGTAGGTTGGCCTGCACTCAGGGCCCAGTTCAGGTGTGGGATGTTGGATGCTGTTAATGTTGGTGTTAAAAGATCACTGCACCCTTTTACTGTTTTAATTTGAATACCTAAAGAAATCTTACAATGTATGTGAACGTCAATGAATGTCAACCTGATGTCTTTTCATATTTCTTATTTAATTAACCCCATGGGAAAATTCTATCACATTATTACTACTTTGTGTATGTTTTAGGTCAATTAGAAAATGTGCTAATTGTCAAAGAGTTGTCATTGCTTTTAGTGTC
Organism: Genypterus blacodes; assembly: GCF_046128005.1. Classification (NCBI taxonomy): domain Eukaryota; kingdom Metazoa; phylum Chordata; class Actinopteri; order Ophidiiformes; family Ophidiidae; genus Genypterus; species Genypterus blacodes. The sequence goes on along the minus strand of NW_027466870.1, from coordinate 221,165 downwards.
GTTGTGTGGAAGTATGACTGTGACTGTGTTTATGCATGGAGAGCTATTACATTTATGAATGCTTCTAAGTTTTTCTACATTAAATAGTTTTCCTGATTTTTAAAATGGCTGCAGTCATATTCTGTGTCTAAAACCTGCACGTTCTCCTTTGCTTTGTTTCATATTTGCCTAGTTTAGCATTCACATTAACCTATTCAACAGATGTGAGGAAGAACTGACCCACAAGGAAGCAGAAATGAAAACAACTGAAGTTGTGACACAAGCTATGATCTAAATCATAGTTATCAAATCAATTTTAAATATATTCCACATCTAAAGGTGAGTGTGCAAAAGGGACTTAACTGTGCCACAGTGCGACTCTAACATGACTTCAGACACACCTGAACTGAACAAAGCCATGATAAAGGTTATAAATTAAACCTGTGATTGTCCTGCAATTAAATAGTACAATCACAACCTTATCATGACAAAGTTCTGTCTGGCATTTTGGTGGAAAATCAGGTAAGAAGATAAACTTATTAAAATTGAATTCTATTCTATTAAAGAGGGATGCTTTATATTTTTGTGGGGTTATTTTTTAAATGACATTTATGGGCTTATTGCTTTTGAAATTAAGTGTCCAACTATACATAGGGCCTAACTGTAAAGCCCTGTATCTCAAAAGGTCACCAACAGTAAACTAAATATATAGTGTTTAAATAAACGTCCCACTACAATACAATACTCTAATAGACTGAATAAGATTCACTTGAAATTTAGTCAATTTTTTTAAAGGTCTTGGGTTAAAAGATGACAATAGTCCTTGTCCCTTTAAAATTATTGATTTATTTACATGTGTCATGCATCAGTAATGAAATTCCCCAACATAATGGAAACAAAACTTCTATCTAAAACTTTTAGGATGTTGCTGTCAGTTGAACGACATCATGTTCACGTGCATTCGATTTAATAGAATTTTAAATCCTAATCTCGATCTCAGATGTAAATGAGTAAAACGTACAATAGGCGGAAATATTCAAATGAGGTCCACGTTGCGCCTGAGTAAATAGTCCGTGTAATCCGCAGCTGAGAAGTAGAGCAGGTGCACAGGAGGCGGAAGGTTACAATCAAAAGCCACACGTGCGTCAGGACCGCGCGTTGATTGACGGTGAAGTGGAACAAGACAACGGGGCGCACTGAACTCTCCATTAACTCTCCGCAGTTTGTGTTCAAGTTTAAAGTATTGTAGCGTATAAATACTTTATCCTTAAACAACACGAAACAACTTTAACTCATGTTTATCTCCTCCTCCCCTTGAGAAATAACCGCCCAGAGCGGATGCCGGAGGCGCAGAGACAGTTTGCGGTGAGCTGTCTGTCTCTCCGTCAGTGAGCCTGCGCGGCTCGATGTGCGCGAGCAGGAGGAAGACAGACAGTCCGCTACCGTGGCTGGAGGTCGGGCGTGATGTCACCCGACTCCCTGTGAGCGTTCGCGGCGGAACACCGGCACACAAGTGGAGAGTGACGGGGTGGGCGGAGGGGGTCCGCGTCAAATTCAAAGAAGCCGCCATGGACGGCAAAGGGACCCTGAAGATGTTCAGGAAGAAGCGCGAGCTCATCAAGACGCCGTCCATATCGAAGAAGAGCCGAGCAGGAAGCCCCGGGCCACAGAGCAGCGCCTCGCCTGTGAGTGTGTGTGTGTGTGTGTGTGTGCGTGCGCGGGTGTGAGTGTGTGTAGGCTGAGCTAATTAGTGTGACTTTTTTACTATCTTTAGTGTGTAAGACCCCGAGGACAGCTGTGTTGATTTTGATATCGTCCCACTTCACTGTGCTGTGGTGCCTTGAACGCAACACGTATAACAGTCGTCATTTATCCATTATCGATTAGCAGAAAACAAAAAGATGAGAATTTCGAAAAGGTATTGGTCCAAAAGTCTTTCAAACTTTTAGATATTTATCAGTTCCAGCTTCTTTCGCTCATATTTCGTATAACTCAGATGCCCTTTGGGGTTTTGATTGGACAGAGTATGCACTTTAAAGGGATCACTTTGTAGGGAACTCCCCTTACTTGCAGCACCTGTCTTTATATTTGGACGTTTTCAAGATGAACCAACTAATAAAGACAGTGTCATTAGTGCAAACAGGCCTAAGTTGCAAGTAAGTTCTTGCATTTCCCTGCTAGAGCTGTTTGTGAATGTCACAGAGCAGCAGCTTCACACTGACTCACCCGCTGCTCATAGGAAGTATCGGTCTGAGGGTTTGTACCAACAAGCAGAAGGAGGCTGCTCTGTGAAAGCTAGTTTCAACAGTGACTAATCACATTTAGAATAGGGACAAAGCTGTAGGGAGAGGAGCATGCTGAAACGTGGCAGTAAAAGCAGCTACGACCCTTCCTCTACCAGTCAAAGAGTAAAGAGAGCCGAGTCAAAAGGCAAGGAGCGGCTGGACATACTGCCCAACAAACACAACATATGGCTCAAGCAGGTATGTTTGTTTGAACACGTAACATCTTACGTAACTATAAAGTGGCAGATATGCAGGTGTGTCTGAATGTTAAAACCTGATTGGAGTGGAAGTGATGCTCTGGATTTGGGTTTAAACCAGACACGTCAAGGTTTTACAGAGCGTCACCTGCCACAGGAGGCAATGACACACATGCTAGAAACGAGCCGGGGCTGCTGCAGGAAGGAGCTTAGTGGATTTGTTTGCCTACACTCCTGACTTGGACCTGTTTTACTCGAGCAGATGAGAAGGTCACCTTGCTTGCTTACTCCAAACAGCTTTAACACGTCACTGTATCTAAACTCTGCAGGCTCCACCACACCCTACGGGCAGCTTGGAGTCAGGAAGTGTTGCGCAACCCAACCCAGTATCTTGTGAAAGTCTTGTTTTTGTGTGTTTACCAACAGCGGTACAGATCTCAGGGAATAAGTAATGATGATGTCCCCAAATCTGTCGCTGTTTCTGTCCCCAGACCAAACTCTTGAGCTACAGTGAGAGAAGGAGTTTGGTTTCCTTCACACATTTTTGAATTCTCACTTCACAGTGCAGGCTGATGGAAACAATGCTACTGTTTTCCTGCAGTTTGGGCTGAGTTGGTTGGAATGAAAGAAGTAAATGAAGCGATCCTTTTCTCTTTGCACGACTGAGCGTTTCGTTCGTCCCGTCTCTCAGCTGTCCATTCTCCAAGAGCTGCCTCGTAGAGATGCTGCTGACATCACCCTCTCCTCTTCACCCTCCTCCTCTTCCTCCTCCTCTACCCTCACCCCGACCTCTGCCGGACTCCAGGACCTGTCTTGCCCGAGCACCCCCAGCCCCCATCACATTAAGCTGCCAATGTTGCACGTGGTGGGCTGCCCGTCTCCTGTGGCCACCCTGAGGAGGGTGCCGGCCCTCAGTAGGCATGCCAGTGCTGCAGGTCTGTAACAGAGCGCCGCACCAGAGTCTATCAGCTGGACTCCACGTGGACCAACTCCCACTTTTTTTCTGCTATTTGAGAAATCTGCTGACTGTTTCCTTGTGCCAGTGATTTGTGTCTCGTGTCCTCTCAGGATTCCCGCTCCAGTCGTGGGTCCTCACTAAAGGCCAGGGCAAAGGGGCCCTGACCCCAACCGCCCATACCGAGGGTCCGGACAGCACAGCCATCGAGGTGGAGGACATCCCCGCCCTGCTGAGGGATGTGGCGCGCTTCGCCGAGGCTGTGGAGAAACTAAAGGACGTGGTGCTGGCCGAGGGTAAGAGGAGGGATGGAGAGCTATGATTGATTGTGTTTTCTTACACAATACAAGCTTCCAGAGAGTGCAGTTCACAGCAGGGAGACGGGGTGATGTATGTCTGTGTTTTCTGTCAACCTGTGAGAGACGTTTGGCTTGGCTTGTCGTGTAAGCCGGGGGCAGTTTTGCCACAGAGTTGAGTTTGTTTGGCGACACACACTATGGTTGGATTTGGATTGAGACCAGGTCCTCTGGGAATGAGACTTGAACCACCTTCTGCTGGTTGAGATCCCAGAACAGAAGATATGAACAGGACTTGTTTTCACATCTGAAGAGGCAAACCAAAGGTCTGTGCATGTATGATTAATGATCCTTTGTTTGTGGCTTGTTATGATTTTTGGCTGCAGGGTGGTGACAGTATGTCATTGTTTCTCTTTAGTGTGTGTGTGTGTGTGTGTGTGAGTTTGAGACAGAGAACTTGCAAGTCCTCCTACTTGATGGAGCACATGTTATCTTGTGGTTACAACAATACTGTTCGGCCTCCCCCCTTCACATGGAATGCTCAGATCCATTTTGATGAGGGGTTACTCCAAGAGCACATGAGGCATCCACAAAAGGGTTTTGTCTTGGACCAGCATAGATCTCGCTCACACCACGTGTGTCTGTGTGGAGGGTAAAGGGGAGGGGAGGGGAGAGGGGAGGAGAGGAGAGGAGAGGAGAGGACAGAGGGCAGGACCAAAGTGCATAAGTGAACCAACAAGTGGCTCAGAGCTTCTTCTCTCCAAATGCAGGGTGTTTCCGCTGCACCCACAGAGCAGACCGCACTCCAGCAGGAAGCCAACTTCTTGTTTACTGCAACCTCTTACACACACACACACACACACACACACACACACACACACACACACACACACACACACACACACACACACACACACACACACACACACACACACACACACACACACACACACACTCTTCCCCTCCTGCACTGTGCAGCAAGGCTCAAAATGGCAATACACCAGAACTTTTATCCTGGAGCAAACAGATAAGATAAGCCTCAGATGTTAAGCTGTCTGTTAAATAAATGTTTTGTGATATAAAGAACTGATTCGACTAGATTTTGAGTCCTGCACTCTAAAGCTGTTTTCTCCATTTGTTTAGTTTATTTCAGAGAAGACTTCTACACTGAAAGTTGTGTATTTGTTTTTGTGTTATCTGGCTTTGTTCTGTCATGTTCTCCACCCATCGCGAGCACTCTAAACAGGAAGCCGCGATGGATAGCCGCTGACAAAAAGGCCTCGTTCACACTTCCTCCTACGTCAGGCCGGCTGCATCACTGTGACGTCTCCTCCTCTTAATCAGAACCGCAATCAGAGCATTTGTCTCCTCCTCGCTCTGTGTCCAGTTTAGCTTTTAGCTCCCGCATGATTTTCTCCTGACATCCGACTGCAAGTATCACCGCACCAAAATTAGCTTTCATATTTTGCAAAACAATGAGAGCGATCACATCCTCTCCCACACAGCCGTCTGGTCACTCTGACCTTACATTGTCTGCCGTCGCTGCTGCACAGACAAGCTGACATACATTTTCAGACAGACAGTGGGTGGACAGAGGACAGGCTGCCCTCTGACCTCCTCAGTAGAGAAAGGGACACTAATGCAGAGGAGGGAAAGGACGCCTGTACGTACGTGCGTGTGTGTGAGGAGGAAATGAGGATGAAGGCTGCAGATGTGTCATCAGTGAGATCAAAGCAGAGGAGCTGGAATGAGCTGACATACATCAGCCTGACCTGTCTGACTCTCTGTCTCTCTCACTCGCCTAATCGCCATTCTGCCCATCTGTGGTAGACAGACTTGTGTTTCTTGCAACAACATATAGTGTTCAATACTACTGACCTGACACAATGGGGGCCTTGGAGGTGTGATCAGGTGCCGCCATGATCCGTTACCCTGCTGTACTCACACTGCACTAACATGGAGTGTGCATGGGGTGCTGTCATTTGCAAACCTATATTGATCCTATATATTTATACTGACTCATATTGGTTGAGATGCATAATGCTCTGATGGTTTCAGGTAAGGAGAACCAGCGTCCCGTGGCCCATGAGTGTCTGGGGGAGGTCCTGCGGGTGCTGCGACAGGTCATCAACACCTACCCACTGCTTAACACTGTGGAGATCCTTACTGCTGCTGGGAAACTTATATCCAAGGTCAAAGGTCAGTGCGTTGTCCAGGGTGACTTTCATCTGTGAACACACATTAAAGGGATTTTTTTTTAAATATATTTTTGGGGTAAATTTGCCAAGCACAGTTGATGAAATGGGAGATACAGTGTCGCACCACACATCTGTCAAGGTTCTGTACAACATGACAGCTGATGGCCCTTACAATACAAAATGGGCTGTTTCCACTGTTTCCACAGTATTGCGTTGTTTAAATGTTCAGCATCAAGCAGTTTTGTTTATTCTGACCACAGATGGGAAAGGACAGGACCTAAATGCAGGTGTGGTTGTGATTTAAAATTCTTTTTTTTTTTAGGTTTCCACTATGAGGCTTGTAATGAGGCAGACAAGATGGACTTTGAGAGAGCCATTGAAACCATCGCAGTTGCTTTTAGCAGCAAGTGAGTATCTGGTTCATCTTTCTTGTCATGTCTGCCCTCAAATTACAGCCCATTAGGTCTAATAATACTGTGTGTGTGTTAATGTGTATAAAGTGTTTCTGTTAGGTAGGGGAGAAGTGCAGCAATCATGACACATTTGCATGAGACAGAGCGGAAAACAGGAAGTGGTTTTCTTCCACATATGACACAACACCCAACGTGAAACTGCTCACTGCCTGCTAGACGAACAGATTGATGTGAACTGGAGAGCCACACACACACACACACACACACACACACACACACACACACACACACACACACACACACACACACACACACACACACACACACACACACGGAGAGAGAGTTGTACCTGAAAGAATGCGTTGATGTCAAAGTGAACAACACGACTGCAGCTCATTGCAAGCTTCTGTGTCATGTGGAGGTTTTGACATCTGCCATCAGCTTGAGGAAGTGAGATGGCAGACAGTTGAAATCTGCCTGACAAGACTGTTTCCCCATTCTGTCCGTCTGTTCCTCTGTTTGATGCCTTTCTGACACAAGCACCAAAATGGAGTTTGTTTTGTAAAGTACAGTACTAGTAGCAGACAGCGGTCAGAACAAACCCATTCAGATGAGGCTCATCACAGAGCCTCTTCCTTTCTCTCATTTAGTAGCCTCTGCTCCACATTTCATTTAGGGCTGTGAATCTTAGAATCTGAATCAAATCTATTCACTCTCAAAGGGTCAATTTAATTCATAAAACGATTCTCAACACACAGAAATTGCTCTCTTCTAATTGTAGCTGGGAAGCCTGGATTCTTCCACATTCTCTCTGTGTTCTTGCATCAAATCCTTGCCATGTGTATTTGTGGCACAGCTGCTGATGTGTGTGTGTTGTTTCTTTGCAGTGTGTCTGAGCTGCTGATGGGAGAGGTGGACAGCAGCACCTTGCTCTCCCTGTTGCCCTCTGAGAAGAGCAGGGTGAGTGATGTGCACTTGTGCAACTTACAGGTCTGTCACAAGAGGAGACAAATCAGTTTCTTCTGTGACGGTTCCTTAAACACACACACACATGTATAGCCAGGCTTCCTATTCATTTTCTAAAAATTTCTTTAATTATCAAGGTTTTACATCACTTTCATATTAACTTGGCAAGCAGCAGTTCTTACATTCTAAAGGTGTCATGTTCTGAAATGGGGATTTTTGGAGGTAGTGAGTCAGAGATGTCATCTATGCTCACAGGTCACATACAGGCTGCATGAAAGTCACTGAACTGCTGTTGAAGCCTGATCTTATCAGTAATGGATTCTTTGTCCTGTGCAGTCTATGGAGAACCTGTACGCTACATCGGGTCAGGGAGGAGATGGGAGCCATTTCAGGAGCGACCTGAACGACATGGGTACGAATCTCAGTCAAACTGGGGTTTTTTTGCCTGCAAACAGTAAAATGTCTGGCAGGTTTCCTCCTGGTGAGAGCAGGTGACACGGTTGATGTTTAGATAAGTAGAGCTCCGGGAGGTGCAAAGCCAAAATAAAATAAGAAAATCTGCATGTTGTGGATGATCTCTTATGAATTTTCACATGCTAGGCAATATGAATGCATTTATATATTGTGTGTGTGTGGACATGTAGGCAGAGCTGAGGAGGTGGACGTCATCCTCCAGCACAGTGAGGGAGGGGTGGATTCTGCTCTGCTGTATGCTAAAATCATTTCCAAATACATGAAGGACCTGATGAGCTACGTGGAGAAACGAACGTCACTGGGTGAGAACAATTACACAAACAATGAGGGCGTTTACAAGTTAATTTCCACCTGACATAGCTGATATAAGAGCAGTTTTGCTTCTGGTAATTATTTAATTAGCACAGTTATCTCCTAAATGATCTAATTTGTGATCATAAATGGACTGATCAATAGGTAATCAAAGTCATCATCAGTAGTTAGAGTGATGTCGTGCTTATCTAGTTCCTGATTGACTCTGATATTGTGTTTTCTCAGAGGCGGAGTTCTCCAAAGGCCTCCAGCGACTCTACCAGTCCTGCAAACACAGCATAACACACGTAAAGCTCATTTATTGCACCTCTGCCATGTGATGGTGAACGTTGCATTTAAAGCCTAACTCAATACTGCTGCGTGACACCTTTTCCTCCCCCCTTCTTGTTTGATCTCTCCAGCCGCACATGCCCCTGTTCTCCATCTACTCTCTGGCTCTGGAGCAGGACCAGGAGCTGAGCGTGGGCCTGCAGCAGGCCAACACCACACTGCACAACCAGACGTTCATCCAGGTGACTTTACTCAATTTAAAGGAAGCGTCACGTCTATATGAGGCGCTATGATGTCTGTGCTGCTCCTGCCTCTGTTCATCTCTGTGTGGTTGTCTTTGCAGCCTCTGATCCAGCGTAAACAGGAGCATGAAAAGAGGCGGAAGGAAATCAAGGAGCTGTGGATTCGAGCAAAGAGAAAACTGGTACAGTCGTTTCTTTTGTGCACAACACAACACAGCCCAGGTACTGTAGATTTTGCAGAGTGGTCAATTTTAATTTGGATCCGTTATTGTATGTATGTAGATGGAGTGTGAGGCCAATCTGCGGAAGGCCAAGCAGACCTACATAGCTCGCTATGAGGATTATGACAAGGCCAAAACAGCAGCCAGCAGAGCAGAGGAGGAGGCAGGAGGCTCCACAGCCAAATCGCTGGAGAGGAAGAAGCGATTGGAGGAGGAGGCTCGCAACAAGGTTCAGCTTCACCACCGTCTGTTTTTTGATACTGATAGATCATTTTCAAACGGTGCCTTTTTATGAAGCAGAGCGTTGCCGTAAATTAAACCAAGGTTGTATTTTGTGTGCAGGCCGATGAAGCAGAGGCCACCTACAGGACGTGTATAGCAGATGCCACCACCCAGCAGCTGGAACTGGAACACACAAAGGTCACAGTGCTGAGGCAGCTGCAGGACGTCATCAAACAGAGCGACCAGACGCTGCGCTCGGTCAGCACACGCCAATAATAACCCTCATCACTGTTTGCTGATGATGCTGATGCTAAAAACTGAAGATGCTTTCCCTGTTTTGAAATCCTTGAACCCTCTTTTTTATCTGCTGCTCCTCCAGGCGACCATCTCCTTCTACCAGCTCATGCACATGCAGACAGTAGCCTTACCCGTCCACTACCAGACGCTGTGCGAGAGCAGCAAGCTGTATGACCCTGGACAGCAGTACGCCGCCCACGTGCGAGACCTGCAGCTGCCAGCGCAGCCAAATGTTCACTACACCTTTGAAGCATATTGCCCCTCCAGCTCATCCTCACAGTAAGCTCTACCAGTCGCTAAGCTCCATCACAACTATAGGATGAAGTCAAGATAATAACCTATGAACATGTTGTTGAAAAGTCACTTGTTTGAAGTAATTAACTGGACTTGTTCTTCTGTGCCAGCCATGGTCACAGGCCCAGGAATGACAGTTTCAACACAGAGCAGACGAGCCACACAGAAAGTCCGTCTTCCATCACTGTGGAGACGACAGCTGGGGACAACAGAGACGCAGAGGGACGCCGCAAGAGTGAGTGAACCCCTGATGCTGCTGCTGCTGACGTTTTTACTGTGTTGTGGATTTTATGGATCATTTATTTTTGAGCCTTCTAGTACACATATACACACATAACTTTACCCTGTAGTTTACTTCACTGCTGTGCATGAGTTAAGAGTTGAGCTGTAGTTGGCAGAGATTGGGGGGGGTTTAACCACCTAAAGTCATTGTTTGATTCTTCTACCTTCTTCTCTCCAGGACACGGCCATAAGTCATGGGGGTCCACTGTGAGTGATGACAGTGTCGTGGGAGAGGGCGGTCTGGAGTCTCCTACTGCCAGCACAAGTACTAAACAAAAAAAAACCTCAACAAATTACCAGGGATACAGTGTGTATGTATGTGTGTGTGCGTGTATGTGAATAAACCCTGTTTATTGTTCTAGGTGACGTCAGTAAAATAGCTCGGACTGCTTCCACTGGAACGATGTCGTCCAATGAGGACGCAGATGAGAAAGACGGGAACGTATCCTCATTTGAAACGCCAAGTACGATCTGCAGAACGACATCTGTCCTTCATGTCTGAGAGGACAAAGTATAAGTTGTGTGTCCTGGAGTGTGTGTGTGTGTGTGTAACTGACATGGGGGTTACTCTTTCCAGATATGAACGGCATGGATCCTGATGTCGTCGTATCCGCCAGACCATTCCGTAATATTGGCCTATCCAAAGCAGCTCTGACTCACCGGCTGAGGAAACTACGGACTCCTGCCAAATGTCGCGAGTGTGACAGCTATGTTTACTTCCAGGGGGCCGAGTGTGAGGAGGTGAGGGTGACTGTCTCTCATCAAGTCCTTTACCTCAGAGAGGGACTAGCATTCCAAAAAGCTCTTTACTGTAGAGATCACCGCAGGTTTATCAACTCTGCTACATCTTCTCTGCTCACACAGTGTTTCCTGTCGTGCCACAAACGCTGCCTGGAGACGCTGGCCATCCAGTGTGGCCACAAGAAGCTGCAGGGCCGCCTCCAGCTGTTTGGCCGGGACTTCTGTCAGGTCGCCAGCTGTGCCAGTGACGGAATCCCCTTCATCATCACCAAGTGCATCGCTGAGATAGAGAGACGGGCGCTCAAGATGAAGGTGAGGAAGTGCATCAAGCCTTAAATCTCTGAACCTGTGCCTCAGACACGCGCCCGTGTCTCAATTCGTCTCGTCCTCCTCACAGGGCATCTACAGGGTAAACGGCGTGAAGACTCGCGTGGAGAAACTCTGCCAGGCCTTTGAGAACGGCAAGGAGCTGGTAGAGCTGTCCCAGTGTTCACCACATGACATCAGCAATGTCCTCAAGCTGTACCTCAGACAGGTACATGGCGGATTTAAGGCTTGACCTTCTCTTACACACACACACTTTATATTATTCTCCTCATTCACTTCATCTGATGCTGTCAAACAAGGAATCTATTGACGTTGCTTTTTCCATATGGATACATATCAAAGTGTAACAGATTTAACTGATAACATCCCATATTAAACTAACAGCAAGGTTATTAAAATGTTCAGTCACATATCCAGCTAAAGCAGTCGACCCTCATGGTCTCATAACAAGAAAGTCACAGGCCATCCTCTCTTCTTGCTTTCACTCCCAGCTGCCGGAGCCCATCGTGCCTTTCCGCCTGTACAACAGTCTGATGGGCTTGGCCAAAGAGAGCCTGCAGAGCGAGGCGGACACGCCTGAGGGAGAGGAGGCCGAGTCCAGTGGCTGTGGCCCAGTGATCGTCAAGGGTTCAGAGCTGGTGGACCTGGGCCCCAACACGGACACGGAGATCCTGGTTCTGGTGGACAAGCTGAAGGGGCTTCTTCAGGATCTGCCCAAGACTAACGTTGCAACTCTGCGCTACATCATTCGCCACCTCCGCAGGTCAGTATTTAACACTTTATAAACATTGGATGGCAACCGTTATCTTCAAAGGGCCAGGAAACTATAAGATGATCCCATTTGACCACTATCTTCCTTTTCCCAGGATTGCTGAGCTGGAGCAGGACAACAAGATGAGCGCCAGTAACCTGGGCATCGTGTTCGGGCCGTCCCTGATGCGTCCTCGCCCAACAGGGGCCACAGTGTCCTTGTCCTCTCTGGTGGATTACCCCCACCAGGCACGCATCATAGAGGCCCTCATAGTCTTCTATTCATCCATGTTCCATTCCAAAGCCTCCAGTCCTGCCTGTCACAGTGCTTCCACCTCGACTCAGCAGGTATGTCTCATACTCTTGTGCCAGTTAGTACTAGAAGCCTGAGTTTGATGGCACAAGGTGTTTTGAGGACACGGAAATACAAATATTTATGAATGATAAGCTCATTAGTAGAATCTGTAGCTGATAAGAAAACCTTTGCTTCCCTTGCTGCCTGTGAATCTGACCTCTGTCTCCCCCTCCTGGTTCAGAGTGGTACTGCAGACGGCACAACAGAGAGCTCAGCAGATGGCGAGGAGGAACAGAGCAAACCAGACTCTGAGAAGATGGAGGAAGGATGTGGTAAATTTCAGTTTCATCAACATTTCATGACCCTGCTTGCTATACTGTAATCCCTTAGAGAAGATTTACTTCCCCCTTCAGCGTAGTAAATCACAAATTCACCAACTTTGTGGTCCCACCGACTTGTTTTTCTTTTTGACTCAAACTTTATCTGCTCCATTCAGGCAGTTCTTTAGGGTCGTTGGGCTCCAGTGAGCAGCTTCCAGATTCTGACTCTGAGGCAGATGAGGGCAGCCAGAGGGCGGCGATCACTCAACCCTCGCTGAGCCTGACGAAGCAGGAGAGCCAAGTCAGCACGGACGAAGACCAGCTGAGCAACAGGGACAGCCTGGACCTGTCCGGCCAATGCGAGCCGCACGGCGATCCAGAACAAGACGCGCATCAGGACCCAGACGCCCCGGATGTAGGAGAGCCCCCAGCACTGCCGGACAGCGGGCCTCCGGACGAAGACGCGGGAGGGGAGCAGGATCTGAGCACATCCATGGCCGAGCTCAACGTCAACCAGTCTAACAACAACAACAACAACCACCCCTTCTCCCCCGTCTTAAGCCTGATAGGGAACCCACTGTCACGTCTGTGTGGAAAGACCCTGGCACTGACCAGGAACAGGGATCACGAGCCAGAGTTTGTCTGATAGTGGAGTCATTTATCTTTGAGGTTATTTTATTGTGTACAGCAAAATGAAGCGATTTCACTCTGGGTACATGCTGCACGCTTTCTGCTCATTAATGCAATTACTCCCATCATGTATGAAGAAGCTTTGACTCAGATCAATCTGTACTTCTGTTCCCTTTAGCATTTTGAAGTCTTTTACATATTGTTCTGAAAGGTTTGTGGAATGGTGAGCAGCTCTTAAACTGTGTGTGTGTGTGTGCGCGCGCACTGCAGAAGTCTAAGCAATTAACTTTCCTTAAACTGCTGCAGGTTTTATTTCAGCACATGAAATTTAAACAATTTAGCATTTTATTGTTATAAATGTTGGCTATATTGCTTTGTATTGCATGTTTGGTCTGTTTTAATAAAGTTTGATATTTTATGTGGGTCCCATCCACCTCTTTATTACTTCACCTGCAACACTGTTTACCTGATCTTCATTTCTTGTTCGTAGGTAGAAAAGGAGGAAGTGGATAAATATAAACGCACGGGTAAGCAGGAACCAACTAGTCAAACAGATGGAAATAAGTTCAGTTGGTGAAGGTGTGTGACGGATGTAAAAAAAAAAAAAAACAGGAGAGGAACTGTGGGTGGTTACATGATCCACATTCATTCTTATCGGACATCAGCTTCAACATGGCGTTCAGAAGGAAAAAGAGGGTAAGAAAATAAAAAACCTTACTAATGTGATCTGTGACTTTAGCCACAGCATTTTAACAATGAACACTATTGTGTTCTGTTCTACCTTCACTTAACACGGGAGATGGAACAGTGATGACGTGCTTTTTTTGAACAGTTTATTTTACAAAATTAGCGATTATACGAGAAGCAAAAGAACTGAGCAGAAACCAGGATAATCCATGGAGAAGTGATTGAAGAAAACCTCTCTTGCTGATTCCACCTGAGAACAGATTCCAAGTTACTTTTACTGAATCATAAAGCTTTAAAAGTACGAAAAGGGCTTCAGATAAGGAGTGTGACACTTACGTGAGCGTCACTGGACCAGTCTGTATGTGATGTACCTGCCTGCTGTCTCACTGGGCCGGATGATCTTTACTACCTGGAAAAATAGAGAATATGAGGATGATTGTATGTGTGAGTGTTTCTGTGTCAGTAGCCACTAAGCATCAAAATAAAGAAAAGAAACATTACTGCCCTCTTTATGAAAGTATTTTGACACAGTTGAGATCAAATGTTAGATTTAGAGGGGCCATGGAGTCGTGTCGTTTGAAACCCTGAATTAGATAAGATTCTTTATCTGGATTATGGCGCCTCACCTGTCCTCTTTTCAAGCCAAAGTACCGAGCCACAGGGTCTCCAGCCTGGATCCTTGGCAACTGACTCTCCTTTAACTTACTGTAGTGAAGATATTAAGGAATGACAACAACTGTATATGTTTGAAAGAAGAGGAGAGAGAGAGAGAGAGAGAGAGAGAGAGAGAGAGAGAGAGAGAGAGAGAGAGAGAGAGAGAGAGAGAGAGAGAGAGAGAGAGAGAGAGAGAGAGAGAGAGAGAGAGAGAGAGAGAGAGAGAGAGAGAGAGAGAGAGAGAGAACTGCTGTCTGTGTGTAAGGATACTATCTTGCTAGTAGTTCGGTCACCTCCTCCTTTGTCATGACAATATGTTCAGGAACAAGCTGGAGGACAAACAAGACCATCAAACTTCAACATTACAAGTATACGTTGAGTTTGAAATGACAGGAACTGAGTCAGAGGGGTTCCAGTACATAGAGTGAAGTGGCGTGTTGCTGTTTTTGTTACCTCGTGCTCTGTGATGTTGATGAGTAGCTCCTGCTGTAGAAACTGTTCCAAGATGTACTTGGGCGCCATGTCGACTAGAGACTGTATGTGGACACAGGAGGTGTTACATAAACATGCACGTATACCAAGAGAGCAACATCCCAAACTAAAAAGAAGGAGGAGAGCACCTGTTTGGCTGAGGGCGTCATGCCCAGCTGGACTACGATAATGGCGCGGGTGATGTTCTCCTCCTGCATCCTCTGACAGTACATCTTGATGGTCTTGATCCCCACCTTAGGTTCCTCTGAGGGGGACAGAGAAATGAATGAATTCACAGTGGCACTATTAGATCCTACATCAGAGACAGTCCAGATACTACAGCAATTTTATTTTAATTTAGTTCGTGTTTAAGTCATCATACCAGGGAAGAAAACGAACATCTGGTCAGTGGGATCGTCGTTGTGAGCCACCAGCACAGTGAGGTCAGCCCGTCTGGGTCGTCCCTCGCTCGGCTTGTCTCCAAACTGACTCTTGAACTCGTCCAGCGTTTGGTCCAACTCGTCCTGGGTCACTAGGTAGCCTCGGTCATGGCACAGCTAAGACACAGGAGACACCACAGGGACAACAATGACTACTGTGCAACTACGAACATGAAAACAAACTACTCCAAAACAGATAGTGTACCGCCTCTGACAAGCTATAACAACTGAAGTGTTTTTGAGGTTATTAACGGGTAAAATGTGTGGTTTAATTACTAAAACTACAAACCACAACACGGAGCGGAGCCGTTAGAATTGCTATGCTAAGCTAACAAGCTAAACAGTTCAGACGTGACCTACCTGCATTATAGTTTTGCGTATTTTCCATAATCGATATGTTTCCTCTTCGTCATCCATGGCCTCTTTTGTGTTTAATTTAAGTCAGATTTAACTAGAAACCTTAATATTGAATTGAGATGCTGTTTGTTTCCGGCGAGCAACGCGACGCACGTTTTCAGTCGCAGATCGGTGACGTCACAGCGGGACGTAAACTAAAGCCTATGGGCGGAGTTACGGTATGAAGATGTTTTAAGTATTAATAATAGTTTTCCTGTCATTCCCAACTTTTACTTTATTTTATTGAAACATTTATAGAATCACAAGTAACAATTACTTCTCAGGTTTTGTGTAAAAAAAAACAGAAAAAGAAAAAGAAAAGTAACAACAAAATGTCCTTACCATTGTCACATCATTATTATGCAATTTGCTTTCTCCTTGATCTCACTTCTCTGTTAAACCAAAAGTGCAGATTCAGTAACATAATTATTTCAGATTATGGTCAGATATGTCCACCGGAAGTCTGTGTTTTTGCTTGCCACGCCTCCACGCGCTGCAGTTTCACAACAAATCTGGGGGCGGAGCCTGCAGCTTTCATGTCGCTCCTTGTTCTGAAAATGAACCCCGCGTTATTATAACGAAAATGCGGCAGCTATATTTGATTTTGTCATTTGCGGCTATCGCTAGCGGCGGAGTCCTACTGGCGATGGTACTGTACTTTTTCTTACCCGAGACGGTAACGTTAACCCAAAGTTACCTTCTATGACGAGATTTCTGCAACTCATGACAAGATATTTTATTTTTAATTAAGTGAAGTGTAACGGTATTTATTATATTCATTCACCTGTCTGTTATGTGACTCCCATCCTGCTCACTGGTCTGTGGTTTGGTCGTCATAGTTAAATCCTTCACGCGTTTATATAAGTCACAAAGACCACATTGCGCACTTCATAAGCCTCTTATTGGTGGTTGTGACAAACTGCGGTTGTTGCAGAGATTATTATCACTTATTATTGTGTCTGCCCATGATGGAATTATTGGAGGTGAAGCTCATAATGGAGCACATGTCCCCTGCGGAATGACTGACCCTGTTATAGTTGGTGACTAATCACAAAGCGGTCATGAAGTTCAGATGCCCTTGTGCCTTATTGTGTTGAGCGAAACTGTTTCACTTAGTGTACTTCATATTTTCTGTTTTTCGGGTGCAACTAAATGCCGTTTTGTCGTTTTCATCACAGCCATTGTCGCATAGTTCAGATTGAAGTCACCAGTCAACACGGTCACAACTTAATCTGCAACAGCGGATGTTCCTGCTTGAGCCTCCTGCTCACAGCTGATTAGTTTATCACTCAGCACAGGACCCGCCATGATGTCAGTTACACTCTGCTATATGTCACTACTTCACTCCACACGACCGAGTATTGAGACCACTATTAAAAACACTGCGGGAGTCAATATGTTAGTACTACTTTAACTACTTGTAGGATATTCTAACAATTCCATCACTTGTATTATTATAATTGTATCATATTTTTTCCCCAACTCCTTATTCACTTAATCCAAAGCCTTATGATTTCATCTGCAAATATTGTGTTGAATATATGTTGAATCACACATCAGGGTAAAGTGTAATGGGCTGCTGCTTGTCAGAGATCATTTGTCCTCACGATTGCCTGAAATGACCTGTTTTACTTTGGACTATGTTATTGTCCAATAACTGTTTTATTTGTGTAACTGGGGCACGTACAGACCACTGCTTTAATCCAAAGAAACAATAATTATATCAACGTGATCATTATTATTAGACAGCAAATGTTGTTGCAATCAATTTTCCCATACAGAAACATGTTTTTGTTCATGTGTTAAGCTTAAGAGGGATTTTGTTTCCAAACAGATTAAGTAATAAAGTGACCTTTTTAAACTTTTACCTTTCCATTATAAGCACATTATATAAAGAGATTATGAGTTTCTTCACAGTGTTGAACCTTTACCCTGACCACATGGAGCTAATCTCCCCACAGCCTGGTTGTTCTCCTTTAAAATGAGGTGACGTGTTGATGATGTCACAATACTGACGCGGACTGTGGACTTTTATTACTCAGCAGAAAAGGGACCTATTACAGTTTAGCAGCCTATCGATTCAGTTAATGATCGCCTGTGTGGTTTATATGAGGACCCTCAGACTTTAGCTTTGACTCATGAGTTCTCAGTAGCGGTGCTGTGTTGTGGCAGTGAGGCAGCTGAAGTCTGCGAGGGTTTAGAGATCCGATAGCGTTCTGCCTTCAGGGACCTTACTGAAAGGCAGGCATGCATCTGTTAGGGTCCACTGTCCTTCTCTCTGTTCTGCTGCAGGCTATGGTAAGACCTTATCACATTACAGGACTGCGTTGTTGTTAGTGAAACACAGCAGTTATCATTTTGCTGCACTCAGAATACCTTTTTGTTTGGGCTGTGTCGCAAGAAGTAGAAGGATCATTCCTTATAAATAGAGCTTTTGTTGTCCTTATCTTTTATACACATTACATTATTTACACTAACCTATTTCTCTTTAACAGTCTACACCAGCAGAGGAATGGAGGACGGCCACGTCTATTTATAACTTCTCTGCATTGGACATCGATGGCAATTTGGTGTCCTTGGATAAATACAGGTGACGCTATGACATATTCTTTCCTTTAGGTGTCACAGCAGTCCTGTAATAAACCATCCATTCCCCCCTAAAAAGTCTATGCACTGATCGTGTGTGTTTGTATTATCAGGGGGGATGTTGTCATCATCACCAATGTTGCCTCCAAATGAGGTAAAACCCCAATAAACTACTCTCAGTTTGCCGAGATGCACGTGAGGTACATTGAGAGAGGTTTACACATCCTTGCCTTCCCCTCCAACCAGTTTGGGAACCAGGTATGTGACACTCCATGTCAGAACAGGTCTCAGATTATGATCTTAAGACTTTTCATAACGCTGGAGCTTGTAAATGCGTATATAGAATGTGAAGCAACATCGGCAAATAACAGATTGTATTACAGATGAGACCGCACGGTGTGTTCTTTCTGTATTTTTGATATTGTTCTGTAATAAGAGACACAGAGGGGTTGAATAATTCCGACCAGTTAACTAATTTCTGTCTTGTGTACTTTGAAGGAGCCTGGCAATGAAGCCCAGATTAAGCAGTTTGCCGGAACTTACAACGCTCAGTTTGATATGTTCAGCAAGATCGATGTGAACGGCGACAACGCTCACCCTCTGTGGAAGTGGATGAAGGAGCAGCCCAAGGGGAAAGGCTTCCTGGGAAAGTAAGTGGCCAAACAAAATAGTGACTGAAAGCTGGGAAAGGAACAGAGGTGCCATTTATGGGATGAACTTAAAGCTGGCCTTAATTACTGTGGATATTTTGACACTGTAATGATTTCATCAACTATCCCCAAACTGATGATTAGGTTTTTGGTGTATGCAATTATTTCAGTAAGCATAGTGAACTCTTTGGCTACTGAAGAAGTTGCCATTCTTTTTCTGAACGTTGTTTATTTTCATTCCTGCAGTTCTATCAAATGGAATTTCACCAAGGTAAATATTACTATACTTACCTTATATCTGCATACATACATACTATGTAAATATATTTTTTAATTGCATAAAGAAAATGTGTTTCGATTGCATTTAAATTTGATTTTTTTCCCTGCAGTTCTTGATCAACAGAGAGGGTCAGGTGGTGAAGAGATACGGACCAATGGATGATCCAAGTGTAAGTGGGATGTGATCTTTACCTTATTACAAGTACAACTGTGGATAGTTAAACAATAGAAGATGAGCATGATAGACATAACTGTAAGTGTGCAGTAATGTGTATTCTTATGTCCCTCAATATGTTTGTACATTTCTTTGACCATGTAATAGATTTCGGCTGCAACTTTTCTTTCCTTCCCAGGTGGTGGAGAGGGATCTGCCCCAGTATCTTTAATACCACACTGACTGACTGATGCTCCATCACTTGATTGGCCCCTTTCCTTCTTTTCTCTGCCTGTCCGAGCACCAGTGGATGTGGTTAGTTTTCCTCCCAGATCAGTGACGGTCTGTCTGCAAAACCGCATGGCGGAAAGGACAGACCTGATGAAAACGGCGTGCAAACCTCCTGGGAGGATTACCAAGTTCATATTCATTTGAATCTCTGGATAAAATGAGAGAGAATCCCTAAATAAATCAGTCACTGTTTAGTCTGTTCATTTGTTTCATTTTTTAGCAATAAAACTCATTTAGATTTAATTTTTCTTTGTGTTCATCAGATATTCAGATATTTGTTAAGGTTTGTCTTGTAGGTGACGCCACTGATTAACACTGATTAATCCATTGTCCCGTCCAGAATAAACAGTAAACTCATAGATATGGAATAAACCTTGTCAAAATCTCAGTTTGTCTGTTCTTGTAGCAGCGTTAGAAATTAGACCAAGAGTGTCAATGAAAAATGTTTATAAAGCCAAACTATTGCATTACATATTTGTTCTTCTTTGTGTTGAGTAGTGCCCCTTTTTCCATGATGGCTTATAGTGATTATAATGAAGGATATGTTACTTTAATTACGTTACGTTAATACTGATGCTGAAGGAAACTCAAAACAATACAATCTGAGGAATATATTGATTCTGGATCATACTGTCAATAAGCACATATATAACTATTATATAATTTAAATTAACCATTACAACTTGGCTTCCAACCATATGTTTAGTCTTTTTAATCTTTTCTGCCACCTACTGGTAATAGAACCCACAGTAGAATGACACTGAATACAACATGGCCAAATGTATGTGGACATATGAACATTTACACCCATATGTCATTGCTCAGTTCTGAAATCGTCGAGTTTTTATCCCATTTACTTTCCATCAGAATGGCGATTCTGATTCTGACTAGATTTCTGAATGTCTGCAGGGATTTTGACTTATTCAGCCATCCCAGCATTAGTAAGGTCAAGCACTGTTGTTCCAATAAAGGTGTTGGATGGGGTCAAGATCCAGCAGCTCAGCACAGGTCTTATTATGGACATTCCCCAAACTTCTTCTATTATGTCTACAGTCATATTATCCGCTGTAGCATTCCTCATAGCAACCAAACCATTAAAACAGCCCCAGTTCACAAGATCCCTAATCCATCTTATATGATCCTTAAAATCACATATTAAAAGAGATACCGAGATAGTTTTGTCTACGTGATGCATCAAAGTTAGTGAAACAAAATGAAAGTAGAGGAAATCTGTGATACTTGCTTACAACCCAAGAGGCGAGCGATTAAGACTGTAGCTCCCTCGGTGTCCTTTGGGGGGCGCCAAAGAGCCCAGCATAAGAGCAGGCAGCAGCTGATCAGGAGCAGCAGCAGCAGCAAGTGCAGCGCAGCGGAGCGGAGCGAGGAGGAATGAAGGCACTGCAGCGCGCTTCTCTCACCTGTGTGTCCGTTTGACGCTTCTAACGCACCGCACGAACACCTTCGACATTCCTCCTGCCGGACTCGCGTCGTCACGGCGGGCCTTTCATTCGGAGGACGTGCTTGTTTGTTTCCTCCGGGAGGCTGAATGGAGGCAGCAGCCGAGGGAGCGGTCGGGCTGTCGGAGGCCAGAGACGGGAGTCCGCTATCCATGGACGCAGCATCCGATGATGCGGACACGGTGGTCGGAGTTAGCTACGGGATGGACGTCGGGGACATGGGTAGGTTGTCATTTATGAAATAATGTTCATGTGTCATTTTTTAATCATTTCATTATTGTTACATGCATTTTAATCCGATGTAACGGACGCTAATGATCAGAAAGTCCCGACTCATCTCAGCTAGCAAGCCTTTGGGAAGCTATGCTAGGAGCTAAGTTGTCTGGATTGATGAGGTTTTGCTCCTGCAGATTTGTGCTCCTATCAGCTCTCTGTGCAGCTTTCTGCTGTCAAAACAAACACTGATGGGGAATGACGGAGTGATATTGTATACGTTGATACCGTATATGTGTTTATTTACCTGCCCTGGTTTGTAAAAAGAGCCAGGGGCGTAGCTAGGAATTCCCTTCCTTTGGAGTTTAATGCTCTGGTTCCTTTATTTACACCAAAAATCTGCACATTTGCCCCCTTAATCCTTTCACCTCTATGTTTCTGGAGTGACATTGTAGCCATTAGTTTAGTTCGACGCCTGCCTTCATCAATCATTCCATTGATTTCACAAATCTGTCCACCTTTTGACTCCATATCTACTATTTAGGTCATTTTCATAGTATTCCTTTAACATTCTGAACCAAACATCTGTTGCTTGCAAAAGGCTTTATGTTAATCCAATCTCTGTTAGTAGCATTCATTTACACACAGACACTGAATTAGATTTTTATATAAGAATATCAGTTAATTCGTATTATTAATGAAACTGTTTTTAGTATTGTTATTGAACATCCTGCAGCCTTTAGCCCTGCACCTTTATCACAGCTGTGCCAGGCAGCGGTAGACTGCTTTTCTGAAAAGGTCTACTGAAAAATCTGCCCCCCATAATGTAATAAGTAAGGTGAGGAAAGTGGTGAGTGAGGAGCGAGTCTGTAGGGAGATCCAGGCCCTCCTGGCAGAGCAGGAGAATGATTCATGGCTGCCTGGTGAGACTTACCAGCCAGTCAATCTCTGAGTGAAAATGAAAGTGGGCTGCCGATGCTCTTTTCTATAGCGAGCTTGATGGCGTGAGTCACACATACACACTCAGGGTGTCTTCACCTTCTCACTGTGCGATGGAGCACAAAAGAAAAGGCTTTACTACTCCTGCTCAATGTTTACAGCTTTATCATGTACGCTGTCTGTGCTTTGTTGTCAGTAAATTTACCTTTGCAAGCTCATAAACCAGGAAATGATGTCCTGTCTGCACCCGTACACAGATTGGGAGTCAGCGGTGACCTTTCAGAGGAATCCCTTGCATGTCTGAGCATTCTTTGTCCATAGACTTGGTTATAAACTGCAACTAATAGTCAGAACAGACTCATTCTATATGCGGAGCTGTAGGTCATCTTATCTGTTCCATTAACCAGCTTAACCTCTTGTTTCCCTGGCTCCTGTAGCTCCTGATTGCTGAACCACCGATCACTGTGAATACAAAATACAGCAACTATCACGACACGACCTACATAGTCCTAAACCTGAGCGTGTAGCCGGAGTGTTTTTTGGAATTTCTGCAGCAGAAAGCCGTTCTTCTATCTTAAAGTCTGACCCACATCCTTCATGTTATTCATTGCACTTATTTACTCACTATAGATTGCTTAGTTTTTAAACTAGCAGTGAGAAGGTGGTTGGATTCTAATGTAGTATGACTTTAATAGAATCATGTTGGATAACTGTGTGTGAATATGAGATCGAGTTGACTTGTACACGACGTAAAAACATGTAGATCATATTGCTTTGTGTTTGCTTACACTGTATGCCTGACAGCGGCGTGTGTGTGTGTGTCTGTGTGTCAGTGTGTGTCCTCTTGGAAGCTGGAGGGTGTGATGAGTCTAGCAGCAGGGAGGAGTAGGTGTGTTTCACACTCCGACTGCCTGCAACATCTGTCAGTAGCGGCTCTTAAAGAGATAGATGTGTGTTTTAGAGGTGACGCTGTAATGATTGTAAGATGATGTCAGAAATCATTTGGCACCTGCTGTAGAGCCGAGGAGTCTAGA
Organism: Genypterus blacodes; assembly: GCF_046128005.1. Classification (NCBI taxonomy): domain Eukaryota; kingdom Metazoa; phylum Chordata; class Actinopteri; order Ophidiiformes; family Ophidiidae; genus Genypterus; species Genypterus blacodes. The sequence continues at coordinate 197,948 of NW_027466870.1, read as the reverse complement.
CAAGACACACCACCGTATTTGTCTTAATTCACAAGATTTAGCTTCACCTGACAATATTTGGAATTATTCGTCATCTAACTGTCATTGTATCATTTTAATCAATCATACTATATCATTTTGGATGGTTTGTCTGAAGGTGCAGAGTTGTGAGCCAAATGTGAGCCATCCCCTCTCATGGTGTGTGTGTTGTTGAGTTCTAACCTCTAAACACCAGCCATCATTTCTCCATTTTGCTCCATTGGTCTGTGAAAGTGGCCCCCGCTCCACTCTTACGGTGTTTGTCGTCACCCTGGCGATGAGCTCCACGTCACCTCCTGTGTACATGTGTGATTGTGGGCTGTGCGTCCGTCCATCCAGCTGGCTGCTAAGTAGCCGTCTGAGCGTTTAGTCTTTTCTCAGCTCCTCTTTCTCGGCCCGTCGTAATTTCTCCCTATAGGCTCCCATCAAACATAAATCTCACTTATCTCCTCTCCACAGTCATACTCAGCTCCTCTCACCTTCACCCTCCTCTCCTATCTCCCCCCCTCTCTCCCCCTTCTCTATCTCTCTGTGTGCCTGACAGAACTGCTGATGGAGGCACAAAGGGTGGCTGCCTCCTGTGTAATTTGCCATTGATCCATCTGCTTCCTCCTTATTCATTCTTCTTCCCTCTCTCTCTCCCACGTGAGCCTCTGGACTCGGTACAGTTTAAATCCCGTTGGCCGGCTCTCAGAGCTCTTTAAGGGACTTTGGCCCTCTCCCAAATGCGTTGGCGTCGGGATTTAATGTAAACGACGACGCAGCACTCGGTTCTATGCCGCCGTTATCGCTGTCCTCATTCGCCGGAAGCCGAGGACGTGCGGCACAGTAAACGTGCGTACCTGCGTGTGTATGTGGGCGAGACAGAGCGCCAGGAAGTGAAGTACGCAAGTGAGGAGAAAGGAAAAAGCACAACATAAACACGGTGTGTTTGTTGTGACTTTGTAGCTGTGGGGAGCTTGAAATGCCTGCATGTGCTCAGGCTCAGACTCTGACTCAGCCTTACACTTGCATGAGTGCAGTCACACTGACCTGCCCTGTTCCCTCAGAGGGGGGAATGACGGAAAGATCTCTGCTGTTTTCCATTAGAAAGAAGTTGCTGCGCCCGCTGTGTGGAAAATTGTTCCTTAAAAACCGAGCACCTGAGTCATGAATGAAGGGCCGGAGCTGAGGGAAACCTGGAACGCCCTCAGAAGGTGAAGAGTGACGACTGTTCTGTTTGAGTATTAGTGCGTATAGTATATATTTATAACAAAGATGAGAGGAATATGAAAGCGTATTTAGAGTCTCAGTCTTTTAGAAGCTGTAGGAGTTGAGTCAGATTTTGTATTTTAGAATCAGGGAAGAATTCGATCGCAAAGAATTCAATCGCAAAATGGTGGAGACAGACGTTCGGTGACCATATTCACTCGTTCATCAAACAGTGTGGGCCTAGCGGGCAAATTCACCCTCCCTGCTCTGGGCAATACTCTCCTCTCACATGATTACCAGACTGGACTGAAGTAACTGGGCCGCATCGCTAAACAGTTTATTTATGCAGGTAGTAGAAGTTCCTGTCTGGGCTTTCTACAGCCTCCCTGTGTCAAGTTTCCTCCTCCTCCTCCTCCTCCTCCTCTCTCTGCCTCTCTATCGTGTCAATCTCAGCTGTGAGATCTGTCCCCCCCCCCAAAAAAAAGCTTGAATTCCATCTTTATTAAGGAGAACTTATGATGGGGAAGCGAAATGTAATTATAAGATCTGCACTGATCATTTTTTAATCGTGTTATTACACCGAACAGTGACGTGGGAGGAAGATGAGGATTTGTCGTCATTGAAATTGCACTGTAAGAGTTTTCATTTGTGTGTGTGTGTGTGTGTGTGTGTGTGTGTGTGAGAGAGAGAAGTCATGGACGTCATGTTGTGTAACTCCTGGATTTAGAAGCCGTTCTGCTTCAAAATCCCACTGCTGTTCTTCCTCGCACGATTTTCATCTTCCTCACCCGTTCTGCTTCCTCCATTTTACGACGCGATCCAGGCGACGCAGCTTCATTTCCAACACGCTTCACGGCAGCATCAGACGCCGCGGGGCTGTGTTGTTTGCTGCATTGTGTTTGTACAAAAGGCCGCGGCTGCTGGAGGTCTGGTGGAGGGCGGCGACGCACAGAAAGACAGGAAACGTGGACGGGAGCTGTGAATGACGCCATCTTTCACACGTTCCTCTGGAGGTGTGGCTACAGCGTGGGCTCGTCAAAGGTCACAGCACGCCTGAGGGTCATAACAGGGGAGGAAACAGCACAAAGCATGAGGACGAGGGCCGCTGACCCATAGCTGATATATACAGTGAGCCTGCATCCAAAAGCTATAGGAGTCACACATAGCCTCTCCTTTCCTTTCCTTTCTTTTCCTTTCCTTCTCTCTCTTTTCGCTGCATTTTGAGAATCAGCCAGCCTCACTGCCCGTCTGGTCTGGGAGCTCATTAACCACAAAACCTAAACTGAGATGGAGATTTCGCTAAGGGGGACTGGACTGTTTATAGCTTAGCCCAGGGAGCACAGTGCTGCTGCTGGTACCTGTCTGTCTGTCCAGGGGAAGCCAGGCCTCACTGAAGGAGCGCAGGGTGCACAGACACACACTCCACTTGTAATTCCAGTGGATAAATATGTTAAGAATACGTTAAAAATGCTTAACAGAGGGATATTTGTTACTACAGCTGGTCTCCTGATGTGTGTGTGTCCTCTCATGAGTTGTTTACATCTCACCTGCTGCAGTGACAGCCTCAAATACAGACTCTCAGTTCCCATGCTGACTCATAGTGTGTTTGCCTGTGTGTGTGTGTCCATCTCTAGACTGTGCAACACGCTCATAATATTCCATCTAGTCTCATCCCAGCAGCGAGCCTCACTCCCTTACCCACCTGCTCCATCACTCCATCACACTGAGTGAGAACGCCCCGCCTGCTCTGAATTCCAGCCAAATTGGACGCGATGCTGAAGTCGCCACATTAGCCGCCCGCAGTAACCCGCCGAGTGCGTCCAAGTCAATTTCTCCAGCCTCTCAATGTCACTCTGTCCTTGTAGTTGAAAGGATTCCACATTTAAGGGACGATTTAATCCTGATCCTGTGATTATTGAGTGAATAAACCTCACATTTTCTGCCATTTCTTCAGCAGAAAGCTAAAGATGTCAAAGCAACAACCAGTCGGTCGGCTTATCTGAACAACACACGCACACACAGACGTTGTTTTGACTTCCACCCGTCCTTGCAGCCGTGCCAGCTGATCCCGACTTTAATCCAGCCGCTCGGTGTAATGGCCCGGAGAGAATGGGATTGAGATGTCGGTGTGTTGTGAAGCACGAGCGTCTGAGTTTGTATTCAGGCCGCCGCTCGCCGCCGCTGCGTGTCTGAAGGTCTCAGAAAGCCCAAACACTCGCAGGCAAGCCGGCGAAAGCTGAGTGAAGCAGAGTGAAAGTGTGTGTGTGTGTGTGTGTGTGTGTGTGTGTGTGTGTGTGTGTGTGTGTGTGTGTGTGTGTGTGTGTGTGTGTGTGTGTGTGTGTGTGTGTGTGTGTGCGCGCACCAGCATCTCCACACATCTGAACTAATGGAAAAAGGCCCCGAGGTGAGAAATGACAGGGAGCGAACTAATTAGGAAAATCTGTGTGCCGCTTTTACAGCTCAGCAAGATTTGGATGGAAACCATTTTTGAAATACATCCTAATTCACACACACAGTTACTGGCTATTATTATTATATTACATAAGTTACAAGCTCGTCTGAAAAGCCAAGGATGATCCAATTATGATAGCCTTTATTTCTTCTACACAGAATGACATTATTTATAAAGCTGCAGTATTTGTTTGACTATTTTCCTCATAACTACAACAGCCAGTTATTAAAATAGCAGTGTGTTGGTTTCCTGTCTAGTTGTGTGTGTTGATGTTTGTACGGAGCAGCCGTCAGTGTGTCATCAAGCAGATCGTCCTGATTTAGAAGCAGACTAAACCTCTCCAAGGGGATGTTTTGTTTATTTGAGTGCAGCGGAAATAACTGGCTGCAGGAAGCTTTTTTTTTTCTATTTTTTTATTTTTATTAAGCCTGATGCTATTGATCATAATGGATGAGTTGGCATTGTGAAAAGCCGCCGCCGCAGCCGCCGCCTCCTGCTCCCCTCCAGCCACTGCTCGCTCTATTATCCAGAGCGTGTGTGACAAGCACTGACAGCAGAGGACGGAGCATCTTTGCCTCTTTTTCACGGTAGATGTGCGCCAGTGTGCAACGTGTGTCATTCTCTTTCTCTGTGTGTGCATGCGTGTGTTTGTGTGTGTAAGGCAATGAACTGTAATGTATTCATCCTCACGCACTCGCTGCTTTTAAGTCAATTTGAAGGATTCAATACTTTATCCACTTGTGATGCAGCGGCGGAGGCCAGAACATTACTGTAGTGGTCGGAACTGGAAAAGTACTTCCCAAACCGCTCGACGGTGAAGATGAAGATGACGATAATTGAGGACGATTTCAGGCCCAATGTTCTGGCAGGGAGAGTGTGTGTGTGTGTGTGTGTGAAATGAGGGTAGTTTGTGACAAGTGCAAATCAGCTTTCCAAACTTTCTGCCCTTTCTCCGATCACATCTCCCGTCACATCTGTCCCGTCAGCAGACTCACAGCCTCTGTAATATTATCAGCCTCCATGCAAATATAATAAAGCCCCTTTATTGTCTTCGCTCGCCATTGAGGGTCAGAAGCTGCAGCGAGGACAGTGGAGGCTCATTAGGCCGGTGTGGTCATGGAAAAACAAACACACACCGAGGCTCAGGGGTGAGGAGGCACCGGTGACACTGATTTAGGATCAGTTTGCCGTCCCTGCAGCCCGGCCGGAATGAGTCAGGCTCCATTTATTCATAACACACAACGGGTAAAAATAAAGAGGCAAAAATTCATCCCATGAGAGAACGACAGCTTTTTTTTTGAGATGATACTCCAGCTCCAAAATCCAAACGCTGACATTTTCATCCGCATGTAGTTCTGATCCTGTACTGACTCATCTGCTCTCTCAAATGTGTCAGTTGTGCGTTCCTGCCTCGCCTGGGTCGAGGTGGGGAACATTAAAACTCAGCCAATAGCCAGAGCACTGTGACTTAGCCTCTGTCCACATAACAAACTATGAGGAGAGCGTCTCTTACTTAGCTCCTCTCAGGGGGAGGCCCAGGATCGATGCTGACGGGGTCCATCAACACACATCAACACACATCAACACACACCAGCGCCTCTCTCTGCGCACATTGTTGTGTTTTGTTTTATTTGATTCATTTTGTGTGCCGCCTGACATCTTCTAATTCTTCTTCTTCTTCTTTATGCTCCCCATAATTTGTACATGACCTTATTATTTCAGTGAAGAGGGCGTCTGATCGTGTTTCTGTCATCATCTCTTTCTCTCTCTCTCTCTCTCTCTCTCTCTCTCTCTCTCTCTCTCTCTCTCTCTCTCTCTCACCCTCTCTCTCTCTGCCATATCCACACAAGGCCTGAGTGTGTGTGTTTGCTTGTGCGTGCAATATGCTCATACGCTGCATGTTGCTGTGGTAATGCCCTATTTAACACCAGCGCTAGAGTGCAATTGGGAGGCAAACACGTGACTCATGATTCCAGGCACACGTGCGTAACTCATAAAAACACTGGTTGACCTCGGTGAGGGTGCCATGGAAACAGGAGAAGTCAAAAGAAAAAGTTTGTTTGCTGTGGGCTCTCTGTTCGGGATGACCGAAGAATGATAGAAGGAACAATACGAGTTAGGTAATGTTTGGATCAGCTGGTGATGGTGATGATGATGATGATGATGATGATGATGATGATGATGATGATCTGCTCATGAGGTCATTGTGAGGATTGTGTTATGTATGCAGTTGTGAGTTTAGATCCTCTGCAGTGACACAAAGGGTTAAAGACAACATGGCGTTCAGTATATGGACTTGTTCAGATCGGGTGCTGAGTCGTGTAAACATGACGATGTCGCCTTTAAACGCTGGGAGACGTCGGCGGTAATTCGTCGGGGGTTTTGAATCGTTTTCGCACTCCAGTGAAAATCAATGCTCCACCGTAGAGGGACACACAGGGTTAAACCAGTTTGTCGTGGGTCTGAATTTGTCGATGTGTGTTATCTGACGGGGCTTCACTCTCCTGATCTGAACCCGGGTCTGATACCTCTGGATTACGATCGGCCCTAACTCCATTATGTCTTATTGACAGGGACCTCCACACCACTCCGGCCATAAATTCCCTCTGTGTGTGTTGGGACTACAATTGGAGGCAGCAGGATTAACTCGATACACATGGAGGTCGCACTCGGGTCACACTGGGGTTGAGTGTGACTTTGTGACAATCACGTGGTTCTGTGGGTGAGAATGGTGTGTTAACCTGCGTGTTGCCTTGCCTCCTCCGGCTCTCCCCAGCTGCTAATGGACCCATAAAGGCCACACATAGCAACGCTGCTCGGCTACAGTCTCAGATAGAAGGTATTCGTGTGTGTGTTTGGTCCTCCGTTCTGTAACAGCTCCACTTACTGCCGCTGTTGCATGATGGAGGTCACTGACGATTGATAACATGAGTCAATACACAGGAAGCAGAATGGGAAGTTTCATTGGCGGAGGACAAGAAGCACAACATGATAGAGAGGCATCCATCCAACTGTGCTGTGTGGATGCTCTGGCACACACACACACCAACGCACACACACACACACGTTCTGATATGCAAACACACATCCAGGCTCATACACATGCTCACACACAATGTCTCCAAAGGTCTTGTCTCAGCTATAAATCAACGCTCACAAACCTGACACGCATACCTACCCCTATGCGTGCACACACACACTCTTGAGAGCAGAGCTAACAAGTGCAGTCATGTGGAAAGGAGGAGGCGCAACACCCCGCACACACACAAGCATCCATACACACATGCACTGGGGGGAAACAGCTGTGGGGCGATGATAGAGGACGTGTTAAGGAACTGCACCTTCCATCGCTCTCACTCTCACACAATTAATTATAAAATGTGGCAAAGCGCTGGATTTCGTTCTCTTTAGATTTGAGTCCAGCTTGCAGTGGGTGTTGCTGGGATTGCGCTGGCACGTTCTCGGCTCGCTCTTCCCCACTGCGAATCTGTGTGTGACAGAGGGAGATAGAGGAGGAGGAGGAGGAGGAGGAAGAGGAGCGAGAGGAGGAAGAAGAGGGGGAGGGGGTGGCAAAGGCAGGCTATTCTGTGGCTCAGTCACATGGGCGTCCACGAGAGAAGCGGGCGGAATAGGCTGGCAATCGTTTCAGCTGCGAGGAGAAAAGACAGAGAGCATGCTGGGAAGATGCCGTCCGGCTCCTCGGCGACACGGCAGCTCTGGCTTTTCTACGCCTCAGCTGGTGACGGCTTTTATCCGAGAGGGGCGCTTAGCTGGAGAAATCAAAACTCACATTTCATGGTGTCATGTCCCTGGCAGAGACACGCCCAGACACACACACACACGCTTCACTTCTCGGAAGAAACGAGGAGCATTTACAGATTTATATGTTGACATTTTACACACACAAATGTCAAGCTGTTTAAATGACACGCCGGTTGTCGTCGGAGCGTGTCATCCCGGCACGCCGCTGGGTGTGTGTGTGTGTGTGTGTGTGTGTGTGTGTGTGTGTGTGTGTGTGTGTGTGTGTGTGTGTGTGTGTGTGTGTGTGTGTGTGTGTGTGTGTGTGTGTGTGTGTGTGTGTGTGTGTGTGTGTGTGTGTGTGTGTGTGTGTGTGTGTGTGTGTGTGTGTGTGTGTGTGTGTGTGTGTGTGTGTGTGTGTGTGTGTGTGTGTGTGTGTCCTAGTGTTCCCACCCCGGCCTCTTCCTCCTCCTCCCAGCCACACTTGCCTCTCTACATCCAGAGTTGTGCACGTCAATGTATCTCTCCTGCCCTCCCCTTCTCCTTCTCCTTCTCCTTCTCCTTCTCCTCGCCATTATCCCGTTATTATACCATCTCAATATCTACCGCTCTATCTCCAGCCTCCCCACAGAGCACAGCCCCTCTGGTTGTCGCTCTCTATTGTTTACACCGTGTTGCACTAAAGATTATCGCCACATGCAGCGACTGAAAGACAGACTGATGCACTTTCTGAGGTATTTCGCCGGAAAATGCAGTCATCATAGCTCATCTCTCACAGCGGCTGATGTTGGTCTGTCTGACAGGCCGATGCTTGTGTTTGACAGGGTTATTACATCATGTCAGACCGCCGCGGCCAACCTTTGGGATTCGTCTTGTGTCACAGGCAGGTTAGTAATTGAAGCGATCTGTCTCAGAGCTACTAACACGACCCCTCTCTCTCTCTCTCCCTCTCTCTCTCCCTCTCTCCCTCTCTCTCTCTCTCTCCCACGTCTCCCTCCAGATGCTGCTGCTAAAAAAGCCTTCATCACAGAGGTAAGCCACCATCTGTCCCTGTGATGTGACGGGACGTGATCCCTTATGCGTCCCACCTCTGCTCCCTTTTGATCCAAACATCAATGTCGCCCGCTGCATCGTTTTCTGACCAAAATTTTATGAAATTTAAAAATGGTGAGAGTTCACATCTCAGTACAGAGGAGCAGAAGGTTCAGTCAACGCATTTAAATGTCAGTGTGTTGTTTCCTGTCTGCTGAAACGTTACATTATTCAAAAAGTCTATTTTAAGGTGGGCATAATCTAAATAGAAGGCCGTTATATTTTGGCATTTAACATTTCATCTCCTCCAGCGTCTATTCAGATGTTATGATTCATGCCCTCAAATGTTTAGATTTGGGTTGAAAGAGTGAAAAAGGGAAACGTTCACTCATCAAAGGAGCAATGACAGAACAACAGGACCTTGTGTGTGTGTGTGTGTGCTCCATGATGAACACCTGGTCTGCTCGGTGAAAAAAAAAACAAATCCCTAAAATCAAAGCCAATCACTTGTTTATTGATAGAGCACCCCTTCATCCTTTTATCTCCAATTATCTTTATTGTTATTAATGAACAGATGTGCAGATGACACCCTCCTCTCTCTCCCTCTCCCTCTCTCTCTCTCTCTCTCTCTCTCTCTATCCAGATGCCCTCATCCTCAGGCCAACCTGGACAGGGAAAGAAGATCGGCCACAGAGGCGTGGATGCATCAGGAGAGACCACTTACAAGAAGGTACCAGAACCAGAACCAGCACCTACCCCTGTCCTATCTATTTATTCATTTACCTATTTAGTTGTTGACCTGACACCAAACCAATCCGTCGTTCCTTGATGGTAAATACAAAGTAATGTGTATAAAGAGGCTCATATTGCTGTGACTTCACGATGCTCTCTCTCTCTCTCTCTCTCCCTCTCTCTCTCTCTCTCTCTCTCTCTCTCTCTCTCTCTCTCTCTCTCTCTCTCTCTCTCTCTCTCTCCCTCTCTCTCTAAGTGGATCTGCAGTGACAGGATTACCCGATTTTAAAGTGTTGTTGACATTGCCGCTATTGTTTTAAGCCGACACAATCCAAACTATTCAGTAGCTATTGCCTCTTCTGTGTACGCCTGTGTGTGTGTGTGTGTTGGAAGTGTTTTCCCTGGTGTTGCAAGTCCCTGTGGCTTTCTGTGCAGACCTGTGAATGCTTCTCACTTTGGTCTTAATAGAAAAACAGGACAGTGAGACAGAATGTGGTTTCTGGCATTTAAACCAGACGAGGTTAGAAGGAAGGAATCAGATACAGAGTGTTTGTTTCCATCAAGTGAGAGCCCAGATCCTCAGTACTTTACAGAAAGAGTCCTTCACGGCAAAATACTGAAGTAACAAGGCAACGTGATGGTATTTCTGCAGACCACATCATCGGCCTTGAAAGGAGCCATCCAGCTGGGCATCGGTTACACGGTGGGCAACCTGAGCTCCAAGCCGGAGAGAGACGTGTTGATGCAGGACTTCTACGTGGTGGAGAGCATCTTCTTCCCCAGGTCTGCACGCTACATACATGTACGGTACATCGCCGGTAAGGAGGGATGATTGCATAATTGCCTCATGTTCCGCGATGTGCTTGTGTGTTCCAGCGAAGGCAGCAACCTCACCCCGGCTCATCACTTCCCCGACTTCCGCTTCAAAACCTACGCTCCCGTGGCTTTCCGCTACTTCAGGGAACTGTTCGGCATCCGGCCAGACGACTACCTGGTGAGGTTTCAGCTGCTTACAAGACGAAAGTGCAGTCATTTTCAGAAAATTGGGAAAAGAAAAGACACAGACACAGAAACACGGCGAGTGATTAAAGCAGGAAGTGAACCGGAGATGGATTTATAAGTGTGTGTGTGGGGGGGTGGGGGGGGGGGAGAGGGTACATAGGAGGAGAGAGAGGATGTTTGAAGAGACGGAACAAAAATCAGCTTGACCTCCGGAGCGAATCAACGCTCACAAGCCAACGCTGTGTCGGTGTTTACGGCTGCGTTACCGGCTGGTTATCTGGCTGGTTTTCTGGCCTGTGGTCATTCATTACCCTGTGTCCACCTGTCATCTGCTACTCATCAATAATTAAGGCGTAACTACGTTTGGAGGCTTAAGGAGACTGCAAATTCTCTGTAATTATAACCTATGAGCTCCTGCACGTTATGAATGTATTTCTTTCAGCAGCCACATTCATTTGTCCATAAATGAGGTGTTTCAGGATGATGTCATCAAAGGGAATCACTCAAATTGACACAGAGTTGGCCGTCATTCGAGGACCCACACTTAAACCTTCCAACCCAACCTACTGATGTGTCCTTGGGCAATCTCAATTTGACCCCATACTCCTAGGACTCATCATATTAATCTGTACCAAAAACAAGTTATGAAGATAAAATATAAACGCAGGAAAGCTGATCTGCTATTGGCTTAACTGGAAGGGGTTGCAAGATTGATCAAAGTTATTTATACTTAGAGGCTCAATGGATCAAACACTCGTCACCGGTGGAAAATCAATCCCCACGAGTGCTGTAGCGAGTAAAACAACATCTATGCGTCACAAAGCGCCCACTGTCTACACGCCATCATTTCCAGTCAGCCCTCCCACGTTTCCATTTGTCCCTCTAACCTCGTTCAGATGGCTTTTTAAGAAAAAAAATAGATCTGAAATTAAATGCCCGGGTGTAGTAAAAAGCAGATGATTGAACGGCGAGCCCATTAGCCTGCAGATGGGGCCGGGCCAGCTCCATCTCCGTCCCACGCCGTAAAAAATTGTATCTGCCATTAGTTGCTTTTAAGCGTTGTTTTTGGCTCCGAGTAGAAATGGAAGGAAAGAGGTTGAGGTCAGAAGTTGAGCTGCCCGTCGCGTCGGCACGAGACAGATTTAGAAGCTGTGTTTGAAGAGATGTGATTGTTTTGTTGAGATGCGGCGTCCTATACCCGGCTGTATCTCATAGTGTGTCTCCGAATCTGTAAAGAGCTGCGGTCTGAGTTTCACACGTTAGAGTTTATCATCAACACAGAGTTTCAGAAATGATGAATCACTTATTTATTCTCATTTACATTCCACAGATGACACGCTCTCTCTTCGTATTCTGGCTTCCCCGGTTCCATTAATGACTGACAACACCTCCTCCACATTTCATTTCTTGTCAGAGTCGTCGAGAGGGTTGTCTGAGTGTGGCTATTATTGGACTATTTTCCGTCCACATTGTCACGGCGATTGAAGAGGATCATCCACGTGACGGCGGATCATGTTTTCAAACTGTCACTTTGATGCATGTTCCTTTCCTTTCCTTTCTCTCACACCTGCAGTACTCCCTGTGCAACGAGCCACTAATTGAGCTGTCCAATCCCGGCGCCAGCGGCTCCGTCTTCTACGTTACCAAGGACGACGAGTTCATCGTGAAGACCGTCATGCACAAGGAGGCTGAATTCCTGCAGAAGCTGCTGCCTGGATACTACATGGTGAGCAAAGACACCGCTCTGATTATTCTACGTGCCCCAAAGGTCCCACACAGTTAACATTTACCTCCTGATCTCTCCTGACCTTCTCATTCAGGGGTCGTCTTTTCAAATATCATGCTCATGTACGACCCCAGGACTCTAGTTCCTGTAACGCAGACATAACGTCTCCATCACGTCCCACTAAAAGCCTCAGGCCATGAGGTTTCATAAGGTTTCATTACAGTGACCGGATGTGCTGTCAGTTAAGCCTAATAGAGCTTGACTTGCCCCACACACACACACACACACACACACACACACACACACACCCCTCCCTCCCCCACGCTCCCACTGTCTCCAGTCACACACCCAGAATGGCCTTAAACCAGCAACAGCTCCATGTACGTCCATGTTACTATTTCAGTCTCTCAGCTTGGTGTCCCACGGTGGAGCGCCTTGATTCATCGTCCGCAGCCTAAACACTGCAGGAATTCATTTAATCATTTAGGACTTAGCTCAGGGGTCTCAGCACATTTACCGCAACCTTTTTCCCAGCGTTTCAGCTGTGCTCCGGAGCCTTTCTGCAGGTATAATTGGTTTAAGGAAGTGGCTTAATGAAAGCGGAGGGACGGGGGCTCGTGTGGGAACGGCTGCAGCCCCAGGCCAGAGCAGAGACGGGGAAATAAACCACCGCACTGCAAAATGTAGCTTTAATTTAACTGCTTATTGCATGCGAACACACACACACAGAGGAGACGCAGGCAGCCATTGGTGCAGCCGCCACATGTCTTCCACAGCTGACTGGCTGATGATCAGTGGGCTGGATTCAGAGTCTGGCTCTGGGCAGCAAACACATCACAGTGATGTAACTCCAGTGTTTCTCTCCTCTCTGGATAATTCCCTTTCCTGTTTCACCTGGTCTCTGTCCAAACCTTTGTTTTGTCCTCTCGCTTCCTCTGCTGCTCTCTCTCTCTCTCTCTCTCTCTCTCTCTCTCTCTCTCTCTCTCTCTCTCTCTTCTTGCTCTGTGTAATTTATTTTTCCTTATCTCCCGCTGAGCCTCATTTTTAATCCATCCGTTCTGCAGTCTTTGCGCAGTCTTTCTCGCCCTGCGCCTCACGTGACGGCGCTGACTTGTCTCTGTGCTCTTAACATTGACAGCAGTGTCGTGTGCAGCTCAAGGCAAACCTCTCTCTCTCTCTCTCTTTCTCCCTCTCTCTCTGTATCACTGTGCGTCTCTCTCTCTTTCGCCACACTCATCCTTCGTCATTACCTTCTGCCTCATGGTCATTTCTGCTTTCAAATGTCCTGCATTATCGTTGTGTGTGGACCAGGCTTGTCTCCTCTCTTACGTCTCTAATGGGAGTGTGTTGGCTCAGATCCCAAGGTCAAAGCAGGTTTTTCCTGTGCACCCTGCCTGGCTAAGCTCACCTGTTTAGACTGACTACTGAAATATTTAGCACAGATCACTGATAAAGGGCAGAATCACCTGAATTTTGAGTGACCTGTTTTTCTACTAGATAGTTTCATAATACCCGTATCGTATAGTTTTTTTATTTTAAGTTCAAGAAAAGTCCTGTTATCTCCCCTTTAATTGATCTTTGTTCTTTATTCCCCTTCAGAACTTGAATCAGAACCCCCGCACCTTACTGCCGAAGTTCTTCGGCCTCTACTGTGTCCAGTCCGGGGGGAAGAATATCCGTGTGGTGGTGATGAACAACATCCTCCCCCGCGTGGTCCGCATGCACCTCAAATTCGACCTGAAGGGCTCCACCTACAAACGACGAGCCTCCAAGAAGGAGAGGGAGAAGGCCAAGCCCACGTTCAAAGACCTGGACTTCATGCAAGACGTGCAGGACGGGCTGATGCTGGATCTGGACACGTACAACGCCCTGGTGAAGACGCTGCAGAGAGACTGCCTGGTGAGATGGAGGGGGGGGGATGAGGGGATGAGCGGATACGTAGACTTTGGTTCTCTGTAGGGACGGGCAGGTGAGCGAGACAGGAAGGAGGGAGGACAGGATAAAGTCCCTCGTCGGGGCCCTCCAGGGAAATCCAGGTATAGGACAGGATTAGAGGGGACAGTTACTGGTAGCGACGTGAATTATGAGGAAGTGACGCCGCGTTGCAGATCACCGAGTGAACGAGAGAGACGGAGAAAGTCAGAAAGAGACTGCTCTCGCCCCGATCAATAACAGAATGTCAGGATTGAGGAGAGGGAGGTGTGAAGCGATTTACGAGAGTGTGTGCAGTTCCCAGGATCCCTCACCATAAATTAGACCTCTGCTACAAGCAGGCAGTGAAAAGGGCCGAAGGGTCCTCTAATAAATCAACATCTCACCTCTGTATGTATAGAGTGTGTGCTTGAGAGTGTATACACACACCATCTCAATTCATTAGTCGGCACATGTATAAGCTCTACTGTGTATAGTCACTCTCCCCCACCCCCTCCCCTCTTCTCTTCGCTCTCAGGTGCTGGAAAGCTTCAAGATCATGGACTACAGCCTGCTGCTCGGGGTTCACAACATGGACCAGGCGGAGAGGGAGAGGCAGATGGAGGGCGGCAGCGACGAGAAGAGACCCGTGGCCCAGCAGAAAGCCCTCTACTCCACCGCCATGGAGTCCATCCAGGGAGGGGCGGCCTGCGGGGGCGCCATCGACACGGACGACACGTGAGTCCAGCAGGGGGGGAGAGGACTGCATGGGAAAGTAACGGCCGTCTTCATCGGCTGGTAGAGACTTTCAGCCGGCGTTCCAGAGGATTTATTACATGAAATAACAGCTTAGAATATAAATCATCTGGACCCAAAGCACTCCTGGCTTCCACGGGGAAGTGGATGAGTTTGATTAGCTGGGAGGAAGCGCGAGAGCTAAATTGCTTCATCAACTACTTCAATGTGCAAATTTAAAGTACCAGCAGTGAAGCGAACACTTCCTGCCAAACGAAGCTTCTTTAAACAGCTCATCCCTCCATTTACTCTGTTTTCATTCCAGAATGGGCGGCATTCCAGCTGTCAACGCTAAAGGAGAGAGACTTCTCCTCTACATCGGAATCATCGACATCTTGCAATCCTACAGGTAATCGACACAGATAGTTAAATATGTGTGTGTGTGTGTTATAGAGCATTTTCTCAAACTGCTCTCGTTTGGTTGTGCAGGCTCATTAAAAAGCTGGAGCACACGTGGAAGGCTTTGGTTCACGACGGGGTGAGTAACTGGAGCTTTACACACAGGCCACTGAATAGAAAGTGTGCACATACAATACACACTCTGCCTCTCTCAGACACACACAGACTGTATCTCTGTGAACATGTGACAGGTTGTGTTTACATACTGTGTGTCCCTCTCATGGGAGACAAAGGAAGAACTTATGTCTCACAGCTGTACCGGATCTGATGTTGTCTCACCTCAGGCTTTATTTGTTTTGGGATCTGTGTGTTTGTGTGTGTGTGTGTTTGGCTTTTCTAAATCCTTGTTTTGAGGAACAGCCTGTGTGTGTCCACCTGAATGTACCGCACTGTCAGCCCACCGGTCTGCCTGTCTGTCTGCCCGTCTGTCTGCCTGGGTCTGTCTGCCTGTCTGTCTGCCCGTCTTGTCTGTCTGTCAGGCAGTCAAGTAGTTATGATATGACATTGTTATTCACTGTGTGTGTGTTCACTGAGTTAGTTGTCAGTATGAGCCACACACACACTGACTCATCTGTGAACCCACACAATTAAATCCCACTATCCTGCCTCTGTGAATACATAGATTTATCTTATTTGACTTGAGTTGATTTAACAACCCCGGGGTTCTTTAGAGCCACGGTGTGTATTTGCTGAAATCCCTTATTACATCCCGACAGCGTCTGTGAAAAGGTTTCTCCATCTACTCCACAAACTTACAAACCCGCTGCCTCAAGCTTCAGGGTTTCTGGATCTGGAGGCTGCGTTTATGGGAAGCGCTCTCATTTCATGACTAATCTGGGAATGATAGATCGCTGCTAGGAGGACGAGAACCCTATAAACAAGACACACAGGAGCACTGAGGGCTGGTGTGAGCTCTCTCTCTCTCTCTCTCTCTCTCTCTCTCTCTCTCTCTCTCTCTCTCTCTCTCTCTTTCTCTCTCTCTCTCTCTCTCTCTCTCTCGCACGCCCCTCATCACTCCCCGCTCTGTCACTTCCAGATTATGTGCTCGTGAAGCACCGTCGCTCTCCTCTTCATCCTCCTCCGCCGTACATCTGCGGCAGACTGCTCTTAAGATGGAAACAGTCTGGGCTCTCGACTGTTCTCCTCTTCCTCGCTCCACAAAACTCTCACACACAAGATACAGTGTGTGTGTGTTATGCAGCAATGCCATGATGGTTTTTTTCACATCTCCTCATACAATTTTAACTCAATCGTCACCAAATCTTACACGCACAATTTCTGTTCCGTTTCTGTTTGTTTGTTGATATTCTGCACCTTTTTTGTGCTTAAGTGAAGTGGGCGTGGCTTATTTTACAAAAAGTGCAATATCTTATGAATTTATTGCTATTGTAACCAAATTTTGTGCACATTTACACTCACTTCTTCTTGCAAAAATAGGAATTTCTAGTACACAAGCATCTCTCTGGGTTCATTCCTTGTTTATACGTTTGTATACTTTTCTCCTCCTCTTCTCCTGCTGTCTAAACCAAACACCAAGTGTCAGCTGTCAGTCTGGGCGCAGTGCGATCTTAGTCTGCAGGGACATAAATAATGAAGAGACATGTCTGGCTGTGTTTCTGTCTGTCTGCATTTGTCCGTCTCCGTGCCGACAGTGCTCCGTGTCGTGTTGACCCAGAGAAAGTAATTACTGGAGAGTGGGACGCTATTGGACTAATACACAAATTCATTTCAGCCCTTACTAATCTGTCTCTTTCTCTTTGTGTCTCTCTTCATCACAGGACACCGTGTCTGTCCACCGACCAGGCTTCTATGCCGATAGGTTCTTCAAATTCATGAGCAGCAATGTCTTCAAGAAGAGTTCCTGTGAGTTTGACGCACGCTGCCTTACATAGTCAATCAGAACAGCGAGGAAGAAGCCCACATGAAGATGTGGGACGGCAGGCTTTTGTCTCTTTTTACTGCTGGGCCTTGTCGGGGGAAATCAGATTGCTAAACACCTTATTAGGTGCTGCTGTCATATGAGAGAGTTACGTCAATACCAGGCTCATGAAAGGAGGAATGTGCAAAACTGGCTGGCTGCAATCCAAGGAATTTTACAGAGATTGCCATTTTGAATAGAGCATTGTAGAAATAAGGACTCGCAGCAAAACATGACATTTAAGTCGGTATGCAGATAACTATCAGACTCTGTCATCGCCCGGCTGCAAATATCACCTGTGATGTCACTTCCATAACATTTATGCGCACATTAATTCTGTTGTTATTTGCGTTGACACATCATATAACACATTCACCGTTTTCAAGCCCGAATGATTGCTTTTTCCCTTCTCCAGCTTTAAAGTCGTCTCCATCCAAGAAGGGCCGCGTGTCGTTGTCGGTGCCTAAGTCCGGTCCCGGGGCGGCCTGGTCAGCCAGTCAGCTGCCGTCAGAGAGGGACGAGAACATCTACGACCTGAGAGGAGCTCGCAGCTTCCCCACGCTGGAGGATGAAGGTAAACACGGATCAAGTACGGATAAAACGCCCGAGGTGGATGTCCTGTGGTTTTCCTCCACTAGACGTCACCTGATAGTCTGTAGGGGTCGGAGGTGAGAGAGATTCGGTGGTTTCTGACAGCAGGTTGTTTTCCTGAGCCACCGGTCATATTCTTGCTCTCGACACTTGAACGCCACGGAAGTAAAATGTAATTCAGCACTCAAAAAAGGTAACAGAGATCTGCAACAGGCTTGTCGCTGTTGCCATGGGAAACACAAATACAATAGTGCTCACAAAGAGGAGAATGAAAGAGAAAAAATGTTAAAAAGCCAAAGAAAGAATACATGTCTACAAATATGGTTAACGCAAACTGTCATGTCTCTCTCTCACCACCAGGGCGGCCCGATCTTCCCTGCACCCCTCCGTCCTTTGAGGAGGCGACCACGGCGTCCATCGCCACCACGCTGTCCTCCACCACCTCTCTGTCCATCCCCGAGAGATCCCCCTGCGACACCGCCGAACACCCTCGCTACAGGTCCTGACACACACACACACACACACACACACACCAACACACACACACACATCAAGTAGCACAACAATCTACAGCACCCACATTCAGCCCTGTGTTGACACACTGTCTCCTCTGTCTCCAGGAGGCACACCCAGTCTCTGAGCCACGATGTGAGGTGAGCACGGGATCGCCAACGCTGCTTTCATGGTTTCATAATGCGTTTGTTGTTGACGCAGGAGAGAGTGGGCCTGAGAGCTCCATGTTGTTTCAGTGTTTGCGCTTTTCTGGGTGTGGTGGACGAGTGAGAGCTGTGAGGTCGCTCTGTCCGTCTGTTTATGTGACGCTCTCCGCTCTTCCTGTCGCTAAGCTGTGGCTCTGTGTGTGTGTGTGTGTGTGTGTGTGTGTGTGTGTGTGTGTGTGTGTGTGTTTCCTACCTTTTCTGTGTCACGCTTTAATGGGTTTCTTCTGAACACTTTTTTTATGTGTGTGTGTGTGTGTGTGTGTGTGTGAACAGGACCCAGGAGGAGCGCATGCGTGAGGAGGACCAGCAGACCATTACAGTGGAGGTGGAGGTGAAGCGACACGACAGCGAGCCGGCCATTTCTGCAGCTCAGCCCTCGCCTGAAACCAGGTAGAGAAGCCACATAAGCACCTCCTAGAATCCATTAATGTAAACATATGGCTGTTAGATAATGTGGTCATATTTATAACTCATTATATTCATTTGTATTCCCATTATTAAGCTTAAATCTGACTTTAAAGTGACCTCTCAGGTTAAACATCAGGGAGCCTCCAGGATGTGTAGTGAAGTCATTGAACCGGAACACACACCTGACAGAACATAAACAGAACCGTGACACTCGGGTCTCAGTCTGACCTGGTTATCCTCAGAAACAGCAGCAGCAGCCTGAGCGTATATGGGCCAGCAGATCCGTTGAGTCGTAACGAATCCTGAGTGACCCCAATCAGCCGCTCAGACAGCTGTCAGATTAGAGCACCTCATCTCTCTCTCTCCCTCTTTCTCTCCTCACAGTGAAAACACACACGCACACTTTCTCTTCCTTGGCCTCGAAGCTTCTCCGGGGTTAGACCTGGAAGGAGCGTATCCGATTTGTTTTTGGAGTGTGAAGTCTAAGGATGGCAAAGTGCTGCGGGCACTGGAGAGAGCAGGCCAGTAATTAGGTTAGGAGAGAGCCAGTGTGTTCATCTGTGCAGTGAAGTGTGTGTGTGTGTGTGTGGGGGGGGGGAGTAAAGGCAGAGGACCGGACCGGAGGACATATGACATGGGGGCAGGTGGTCAGTAAACACAGGGCAACTGAGATTACTTGAAATCTTTTTAATTAACGATTACTATGTTGGCATTTCAGCTTTGTTGCGAAGGTGAGACATTACGGTCATGTGCACACCGGGTTTGGATCTGTGAGAGTGGAGGGTGTGGACGCGGAGGGAAACCGAGCGAATAATTGGGTCTGACGCCGACAGGGCGACGGCTAGACATATGGCCCGGGGGTTGGGAAGGAGCTGGCGCGGTGGGGAAGGAAGAGGAGGAAGAGGAGGAGGAGGAGGAGGAGAAGGTAGAAAAAGCCGAGGCGATGATGGGCGACGGTATTAAACCACGAGACGTGACGTGACTCACTCTAAGCCACTGCCAGCTCACGTGATGAGGCGAGGGGTGCAGGAGTGAGGGAGGTTGAGAGGGTGAAGTGTGAGGAACGGTGAAAGAGCAAATGAGAGAGAGAGAGAGAGAGAAAAACTGAGCTTTCACACTTGAATTTCACACAGTTCATTTTATAGTCCCGGTTGTTCTTCACATTACAATAAAGGAAGGGAGGCAGCTTGTTACTGCTCCTCTTATGGCATCACAACCAGCTGATGAGGAGGCAGAGACAGATGTTGCATCATTGCCACCAATATAGAACTTGTTCAACTTTATGATCCGGATGATGAAGGACTGCAGCGACACACACAGTCAGCTGGGAAAGGTAGAGAAAGAAATGGTCGGAAAGTTCTCACCTGTGTCTGCCTCCTCCTCCTCCTCAGCGAGCCTCAGGAAGTAGCTGGCACCGAGGCTCCTGATGTCGCCGCCACGTTCGCCGCTGCACCTTCCAGCTCCTCGCCAGCTCCCGAAGTCTCTTCCTCCGTGTCAGCCGCCCCCTCCTCTCCCGGAGCGGAGGAGGACGCTCCGGCCAGTCCCAAGATGGCGGCGTTGGAGCCGGACAGGGCGAGCCAGGTGTCCGGCTCGGGCTGCAACAGCCAGGCTTCGGTCGACGACGAGGACGAGGTGCCAATGACAGATATCTACATTGTAAGTTCAACCCGGCGTAGACACACACACACACACACACACACACACACACACACACATCCTCACACCATCACACATCGTCTTTCTCATTTCAACAGTAAGTCTTCCTGTAAGATCGGCTCAGTTTTGGACACATTCACATATAAAATGCACAATGAAACGATTTATGCTTCAATCAATCCACTGAGCAGTGTGTGTGGCTGTCCTCTAGAGGCGCTGACAGAGGGACGGCAGACAGAGGGAGGAGACAGACGCTGGTATGATGGCGGTGGTTTGATGTGACGGGTGCTTTTGAGTTTTGCAGTGTGTGTGTGTGTGGTTTGGATTGTTCACAGGCCACAGAGGCAAGCAGCAGGTCAGTCTGTGTGAAGCTGGGGACTGAGACTTTACAGCACACACCTTGCATTTTATGTATATGTGTGTTTATGTGTGTGTGTGTGTGTGTGTGTGTGTGTGTGTGTGTGTGTGTGTGTGTGTGTGTGTGTGTGTGTGTGTGTGTGTGTGTGTGTGTGTGTGTGTGTGTGTGTGTGTGTGTGTGTGTGTGTGTGTGTGTGTGTGTGTGTGTGCGTGCGCGCGCGCGCGCGACCATCAGATATGTCTGACAGCGTTGTGTTGGCAGGACTAAATGTGCCCAAAAAGCTCACCTATAAATGAATGCATGAGGTTCAGGTAGAGGGATCACAGCCCCACTTGGTTCCAGGCCCACAGGGTGTCTCCTGTCATGAATCAAACACCCTCTAACATGACACCAGCAAACCCGATGACCGGGCAGGGTTAGACCGCAAGCTCCTCCCAGTCCTGCTCTGTTCCGGAGAGATAACGCAGCGGCAGCACAGGGGTGTGTCGCTCTGGGGGGGGGACACTGACACACACAACCACACACACACACACACACACAAACACACACACACACTGCAGACACCATAGCGTAGCAGCGTAGCAGCGTAGCAGCGTAGTGATGAGGGGTTTGCCCTGTCAGCATCTCTACCCAACCTTACACCTTATTAAAAACCCTGAATCTATCATTTCTCATGTTTACTTCTCTCTATTTACATAAAGTAGATCTCTACCTTTTCCCACCATTTATTCAAATATTAAAATATTTGACTACATCTCCTTTATATGTGACAAAACATCGAAATCCGGTAAAGGTGACTCATGTCTATCTGGCTGCCAGGATGAAGAGTTTATCTCATACTGATGTTTATGTAAATTGGGGCCTTGGTGATGTTTCAGAACAGGAAGTGAGATCTATAAGTGTCCACTCTTCATGCGTAACTCTGTACACATTTTGCATTCTCAGGTGAACTTTTTCCCCGCTCCTGTGGGATCGTCGTTACTTCATAATAAACGCTTTGAAATACGGCGACGCGGCAGGAATGGAGTGCGTGAGGCAGGCGGGCGGGCGGCGGCGTTTGAGATCCTGCAGCTCCTCGGGGGGAAACAGGCACTTCCTTTAGTTGTGAAACGAGTGATTGAGTGAGTCAGCGGGGAGTGTGTTGTTGGTGTGTGTGTGTGTGTTTGTGTATTTGACTCGTCGCTTCACATGTCCCTCCGAGTGGCTTGTGGCTGAGTTATTAGTCACTTTTCTCTCTGTTTCTCTCTGTTTCTCTCTCTCTCTCTCTCTCTCTCTCTCCTTCACCTCTCATTACTTTCTGCCCTCCTCCTCCTCTGTCTCTCGTCCTGCTCTTTAATTTTCCACCCTTCGCCTCCGTTCACAAAGGCATCTGGGTTTAGTCCCGCGTGGGAGGAGACGGGATGGTTGGACGTGACGCTCGGTGGGTAGATCGATGTCAACCAGTCGATTGAGGCGCCCACACTTGCGAGTCTACTCACCGTCTCTGACTCACTCGCCGCCTGCCTGCACACACGGAGCAATCTTCTGCACTTTCACACATTCTTCTCATCTCCTCCTCTGACTTTTCCCCTCACCCGTCTGTCTCTCCCCTCCGGGTCGTCCCCTCTCTCCTCTCATTTGACCGTGTGTCTCTCACCCCTCAGGTTTCTCCCCGTCTCTCCGTCAATGTCAGTCTCCCTCCTTGACAGAACCAGACGGCGGCTCTGGCGTACCTCAATCTGTCCCTCTATTTGCGTCGTCTCGCCTCAGGTGCCTGTTTGATGTCGTCGTCTGTCCCTGATGGTCCTCACACTCGGTCTGGGCGCGTTGTTGTGAAGAAACAAGACTATCTGTTGTTCAGTCTGTGTGTAGGTTGTCTTTTGCGGTTGTGTTGAAACATAAAAAATGCCGACGGGACACGAGCTGAAGACAATGAGGCGTGGGAGGCGGGCGAACAAAAGACAGACGACCTCGTGTTTGACAGCATCCATCTTTGGTTTAATCTTCTATTCATCTCTGCTTGTTTGTTTGAAATCCTTGTTTGTTTGCTCGCAGGCTGACAGCTCCGATCCAACCCTCTCTGCACGCAACGCTGTGCTCGAGTGTTCGGCTCCAAAGCGCCTGAGCTCTGTGTGTGTGTGAGTGTGTGTGTGAGAGCGTGGGTGACATCCACCTATAGCACCCCCCCCCCCCCCCCCCATCCTGGCTTTCCATTGTTAAAGGGCCGACACCTACACAAAGAAGGAAGTTACTGGAAGCTACTAGAGAACCTGGACTTATTAAAAAAGCGAACACGTCTCCTTCTGCTTATCTTGAAAGACGCTCCCCTAAACTTGCCTCTCCCTCTCCCCCGCCCACTGCCATTGCACCCTCCTCCCTCCCGCTCCTCTTCCTCCCTGTTTTGGCTGATGAAGATTCATCCTTCATTCTGTCCACTTCTGCTTTCAAAGGAGCTTATTTTTCCCTC
Organism: Genypterus blacodes; assembly: GCF_046128005.1. Classification (NCBI taxonomy): domain Eukaryota; kingdom Metazoa; phylum Chordata; class Actinopteri; order Ophidiiformes; family Ophidiidae; genus Genypterus; species Genypterus blacodes. The sequence goes on along the minus strand of NW_027466870.1, from coordinate 174,856 downwards.
CCCCCCCCAAAGCGAGCAAACCACCTCACACACACTCCACCCAATCACATCTCACTTACCTCTCGTCTGCCAGCATTTCCACTGTTCCACATTTACTAATATTGACATTTACGGCGCTCTAATATGTATGCAGGTCACTCGCCTGTCTCTCACCTGTACTCTCTAACAATTGCTTGATATGTTAAACTCACACTTACTGATGTATCTCCGCAGCATTTCCTCCTTTATTGCATCCCTAATTTTTCATTTCCTGTCTTGTCTTCTCCCTCTTCCTGTCATCCTTGGGTCCTTCTCTTCCTGCCTGTCCCTGCTGCTTGTCTCTTTGCCTCTGGCCCTCTCTTCTGTCCCTCTGGCCCCCTCTGCTGTGGTGGGTGTGTAAAAACAGCCTCCAGAGGACAGGACCTGGGTTTACTCCCCGCTACACTATGGCTCAGAGCCTATGGCCGTGCCAGATGGGGATTGGGAAGGAGAGACAGTAAGTGAGAAGCACCGTGTAACAGATAAAGATACGGAATGGAATCAGCCCGCTAGGTCATGTTGTTCAGCGTAGACCGAAAGAAAGGCTCAGTCGTGTACCTGAATGCAACACTGAGTCAGGGTTAGTGTGTGTAGAAACCCACCCCATACATCACCCCACACACCCTGCCACACCGTTTCCCATCAGCCACCTGTGATCTCACCTCATACGTCAGCAGACTCACACACACACCGCTCAAACCAGACTCACTCTCTCTTCACTCAGACTCAGACTCAGCTAGTCCACAGGTATTACAGCCGGTTGGGTCCAGTTTAGAGCTGTGAGTGTGTGAATGTGGGGTCAGCGCAGGGATTTTAATCTAACCAACACTCAAACACTCCGCAAATTAGGTTCAAATGCACGTTTCATTACATTAAGTTCTCACATGGCATTAATGATTTCTTTGCCGATATCTATTTCTGCTCATTTTGTTTATCATCAGCTCAGAAACATTTCAGACTTCCAGATGATTCCGCCGCCCCCCCCCTCTCTTACCCCTCCCATCCCTGATCTGAACACTTCCTGCTCAGCTTGTCATTTCCAGTTTGCCCCATGCTGCACAAACTCAGTTACTCATTAACTTCTTTCATTTGTCAAGTTCCAGATAATGTAGGTTTACAACCCGCACACACACATATATGTCAGCTGGTGAAGGCGCGGCACAGCCAAAGGGTCACATGTTTTGATTTCCCCTCCACACAGCCGCTACAGACGGCTCTATTTGGGCTCAGGACGCTCTTGTTTTAGAACATAAGCCGATCCCAGGCATTCCACCGCCGGCTTTTTATAGCCGTTTGTTAGCGACGGAGACGAAACCTTCAGACTCGCTCGTGTACGCGATCAAATTGCACACCAATCAGACCGCAGGGAACACAATCTGCATGCTGCATCAGAACCCTGTGTTCGCTCTGTTATCACTCTGATGAGTAAACGAACGGCTCCAGCTCTCTGTGGCTCTTCAGGGACTCTGTGTGTCGTGCGTTGGCTCTGATTAGGAGACGGCTGTTTGCCCTTCACACTCATTTCCCCCTCGTCACTTTATTAGATAAATAACTGTCTAACATGAAATGCACCTCTGTGTATCTGCCATGTTCGCTCACACACCCTCTCTCTCTTTCTCTCTCAAACAGTAAATCCTGTCCGTCGGCAGAGAGGATGGAACGCCTCGGTGAAGAGGACTCCCAGGTCTGACGAGGCTCAGACCTCCGTGGTAGCAGCAGGATCTCAGTCAGGATTCATAATAAGCGACTGAGACCCCGGAGGAAAAAAAATCCTGACAGTGACGACATCACTGATATCAACCATCCCTGCCTTTCACCCTCCAGAAAAACAAAACAAAACCAATAGAATCCTTACAGCACGTGTGTGTGGGAGTGTGTGTGTGTGTGTGTGTCTGTGTGTGTGTGTGTGTGTGACAAACATCTAAGGCTGCGGTCTTACATGTTTGCCACACATGGAGCGATAGTTCTCTGTGGCGTAGGCCTTGGCCTCTCGCAGGCTCATTCAGTTCGCTCAGTCACTCTTGCAGAACAATGCACTGAGATTTGCGTGTACAGGTTCGACCAATCAGGAACCCGGGGCAGCGTACAACATGCAAATCTCAGTCTGGGTGAGTGCACACACCTTTAGACTAATCCAGAGAAGTATTCACACGTGAAGATGCGGCCATTGATGCGGTGGCACCCCATTCATTAACCTGCTCCATGGTGTAGTGTGTGTGTGTGTGTAAAGAATGTCACATGCCAAGTTAGTGTAGCCAAGAAGTGTGTCCAGGAGATCCAGTAGAGCCTGTTTCATGTTCATACACAGCTCTGTAACTGCAACTTCACCCGGTTATCTAGACGTCCTTTCACCACCGATCCAATCTGCTCAGCACAGATTTCCTGGCTCCAAAATAAAAGAGTTCACATTAAACCTTTCCTCAATTTCAGATGTTGATCAAATTCAAGACTTTTATCTGATCGTGATAGAAGATGTAGATGTAATTATTTGTACTTGATAAGTGTATGTCGGGCATCTTTGAGCGTGACGGAGAAAAGAGGAACCTCCACACTCGCAGCTTCTACCATCACGCATCAGAGAGGCACAGGAAAGGCCTCAGCGTGCTCCAAAGCATTTCATCCTGTCTCTATCCGCTGTACGCCATGAACAATAACAATCCACCCCACTCTCACACACACACACACACACACACACACACAGACTGTCAAACGTGGGCTTTCTGCACCTGAACAGGTGTAAAAGCACGTGGAGGCCGTTTGAAGCTGCTGGGTCGGTCTGTACGAGTCTGTCAGAGGTCTGTCAGCGCCTCTGTGCTGACAGAAATAGAGTAACAACGTGTTACGACTGCTAAGCCAATAAAACAGAACATGTAGCTGTCTCTGCCACCCACAACCTTTCCATTCATCAATATCTACAGTTTGATTTGAAGAGAAAAAGAAGTCATTGTGGGAGTTTAAACAATGATCACAAGTCATTTCATTCTTATTATTATTTATAATTCTGTGTATTAACTGAATTTTTGTTTTGTGTTTTATTGTGTTACTACTGTGAACCTTTATTTATTTGGTTTGTTTTACTTTGTGTGTTCTTTACATTACAGGTGACCTTCCTCTATTATTTCCTCATTCAAATCTCTACCCCAAAGATCTTTGAGTTGTGTTTTGATGTTTTCTTTTCTCCATCAGATGTCGTCGTCTTCTTACTTCCCGGGTTTGTAAATTCAGTGTTACTACATTTTTCACTCTGCCCTCGTGAAAACACCGAGGCTGACGTCTCGCTCGCCTTCAAATAGAAGGCACACACGGTCACAACACTAAGACAGTAGACATTGTTGATCTTGACAGTAAGCGTCACATCATTCCGGTGTCTTCCTGTGTGTCACCTTTGTTGTTTTATAAACGCTTGTACGAGTGCACGCTCACCGTTTGTTCTCTTTTTTATGTGGGAAAATATCAACATATCAGTGACATTTACTACATCTGGTGGCCCGCGTCTCCTCACAATAAGGTTTTCATTGACTGGATGTTTCAAAATGTGGATGTTAGAGCATCAGTTGTAGTATTTGCGGTCAATATTGTATCTGTTGTCTGTATATTTGAATGAACACAGTGCATTGCAGTGTTGACTTGGTGAGACACATAACAGTTTTGTAAATGGGTTGAATGTCGTTTGCACTTAATAAGAGGACCTGAAGATGAACTAGTGATAGAGGCCAAATAAACATATACATCACCTTCTCCACACGTTTTTTCGGGTTGTATGCTCGTAGAGTTCCGCTCACACAGGCTGATATTCAGACAGCACTTTATTTTGGGATTAACAAGTGTGTTATGGTGAAGTCAATCACAATCATTATAGAATTAGTGTTTACGTTAGTCTCTGTGGCTGATAGCTTAGGACTCTCGACTTAAGACTTAAGTTAAGGTTAGACAAAAACTGATTTTATTCTGCTTTTTTCTATTTACTTCACAGTTTGCTTCAGTTGTTGGGATGTTTCTATGTGTGTGTATGTGTGTGTGTAAGAGAAGACACATCATCGTCGGACATTGTAAAAAATGGAAATCAGTTCTATTCTTTTGATGTGCAGTGGCCAGTTGTAATCAGTTTGCTGTTGTTCAACACATGGAGACCATAGCAGCAATATTTTGTACAGTCTTATCCTTTCAGTTCATTTAATTGCCTTATTGAGAACTTTTAAATGTACGCCTGTCATTAATGTTTGTTTTTCAAGTGTGCTGTTGTATTTATTTTTCTTTCTAATAGTTGTGCCCCTAAGAATGTGTACATAAAATTATAAATACATATATAAAGATATACAAATATATTTTCCATTTGAATTGGAGAATATTATTTTTATTTGGTTTTATTTTTGCTGCTGGGCAAGAAATGATTGCGATCTACATAATTTACTGTATCATATTCTTCAGTGTGTTTTATTGAGACGCAGCTGCTGTATATTTATGGTCTATAAGCCACAGCTGTTTCTTTGTAAGATATTCCAAAACGGAGAGATTTGTGGATTTTACTGCACATGCAAATCAATAGGGATTCTTCCAACTGTTCAGCCGTGTTGTGTACGTGTTTTCAAATCGCTGTGTGCCCTCATCCAATAGAGAGAGTCCTTTCCAGAGATATAGCATGACTTAAAAATGAATATGCATATCAGAAATGTGTATTTATGTATATCTGTGTATATTCATCTATTTATACATGAGGATAAATAGATGGCCGTGTGTGTGTGTACGTTTGGACTCGAGCAGAATGAATAGAAAATAAAGCAGTTCTATGAATTGTTGTCCATGCAGACGATGTGTCATTTTATTGTTCCCTGGTGGTAAATTCTCAAACTTTGTTCCACCTCTGGAGATAAGTTGATGTGTATCAGTGATCACGCCTGTGGGTCATTTTATTTCAAAGCTGCCTGCTAAATGCTGCCTTTTTGCTGTTTTGTATAAATTGGCTTACAGTTTGAAGTTGTTTTTCCTAAATTTCAGACAGCTCCTGCAGGAACTTTGTTTAGAAAACTAATTTTAGTCTGAAGGCTCTAAGGACTTGAGCGGTTTTGTGTTGTCTGTTCCCTCTAACTAGTAATGTTGGCTGAAATGTAAACTGAACAATCTGACCATTAAATTACGAGATACACTGCACTGTGTGCATCGTAGATTTGGGTATCTAGAGGATCAGCGATATCATCCTGGGCAACCACAAATATTATTATAAATATATGATATAAAACTTTGACAGTTTTTTGTCAAGTTAGTTTGCTCTGGATCACTATCTAGCAGCATTGTCACCTTATGTCTCTGCTGCCAAATGGGCACAAATCCAGGCGCATATCAAACAAAGAAAGAAGCTATAAAGTCAAGTCAAAGGTTATTGCCACATGCAGAGGAACACATTGCACTGTGCAATGGATTTCTGCAGATGATACACTGGATTTGCTGATGGTGTCGAAATAGTCTCAGCTATGATTTCTAAAGACCGGGCCTGGCACTTCCTGTCAAGTGAAATAAATAGAACGAGGCAAAGTTTTACAGCAAAACTACTGCAAATTAAGCCATAAAAACATAAACATGTCACAAAAATGAATATCTATTTTTTGATGGAAGACTCTCCTTATGATTGTATTACTTTGAGTGAATAATTAGCCCATCCTATGCATATAATTCATCTATTATGAGCTTAACATACTAGTAAAATAAATAGAATAAATGTAAATAAATGTTATTCTGGCTTTGGAGATCATGAAACTGTCTGCTTACTTTAGTGTAAAATCATCTGGGATGTTGCTTAACCCACCAATAAGATCATCAGAGGGCATTAAAGTTTTACAGAACAAAGGGTTTGGGCCGAGCGCGATGATTGGTCCCTGCAGTGAGAAGGAGCAGGTTATTGGTCAACACCCACGTCCGTCAACACGGTGACATTTCCTATTGGTCGTCACCGTCGTGCCGCAGCTCACGTGCATCCCCCTCCTTCAAGGTAGCTCGTAGCGGCCGGTGGGTCGAGCCTGGGAGAGCGGTTGTTGTTGTCGTAAAGTATTTAAAGTAGATAAAGTAACGAACCAAAATGGGAACCCGAGATGACGAATACGATTACTTGTTTAAAGGTAAGCTCGTCTCTAATGGCGGATGGGTGACAGCGTGTTTTGGCGGCGGCTAAGCTCGCTGACAGCAGTTAAGAAGTGAGGAAGTCAACTAAGCCAGCGTTCATGCTAAACTTAGTTAGCTCCACTCGCAGCAGAGTAGCGTAACCGGCCAGCTACTAACTAGTTAACGTTACAGTTGGAGTGACATCTATCTAGCAGCGTTTAAAGCCGAAACATGTCGCCTTCAACGGTGTAGACTTTAACCTCACTTTGAACTGCTAGCAGGCAGCGAACCAGCTAACCAGGTCAGTGAAGGCATCCCAGGTTCGCGTTAGCTCCGCCCTGCTGCTCAGAGGAGCTAATGCTAACTTTGTTGACGACCGAAGAGCGAGTAAACAACTGCTGTCCGTCATTCTGTCTGTCTGTCTGTCTGTGTGTGTGTGTGTGTGTGTGTCTGTGTGTGTCTGTGTCTGTGTGCGCGTGCGTGTGCTCATCGCAACTACACGTAACTAATGCTGCTTTATGTTTAATCGAGAGGTCGCATCGCTCTCCTGTCGATTATTCGATTATAACTGTCACGCATGATCGTTCTTCTTCTTCGCTTCGAAGGGGCCAAGGTATTGAGTAGCGATACAGATGCTGTATATTAAATAATAAACGTGTACAGATAAACTGCAAACAAATAAAGCTTTCCTATATATGCTGCTTATCTAAACGTGGCTGTCACTATCGATTATTCTGATAACAATTAATCTAGTCATTATCTCGATTAGTCGGTTATCAAAGTGCGATCAAAATGGAAAATTTTATTCGAATAAATCACTATACTATGGCTTTATAAATAGTATTATTCTAGGTTATTTATATCTTATAATGTTGTAGCGGTCTGTCTGATGCGTCAATCAAACCTGTGTGTCATCTTCTTCTTCTTGTTCCTGCATGAAGATGAGTTGTTAAGACATTTAAGCTCCCTTTTGCAATGTTGGTACGGAACAAAATTGTTTTGGTTTTCATGTGATGATTGAGGGGATCCTTTTCCCTCAACCGTCTATTCATCGTATCTCTCTAACTGTTTCTGCACTCTGTCTTGATTGTAGTTGTACTGATAGGAGACTCTGGAGTGGGGAAGAGTAACCTGCTCTCCCGATTCACAAGGAATGAGTTCAACCTGGAGAGTAAGAGCACCATCGGGGTGGAGTTTGCCACCCGCAGCATCCAGGTCGACGGCAAGACCATAAAGGCTCAGATCTGGGACACGGCAGGGCAGGAGCGGTACAGAGCCATCACCTCAGCGTGAGTGTGTCTGTGTTTGTTTGATGTGTTTGCCAGTGTGTGGAGGTGGGAGTTATTTTCATAGTGACAGTAATCTGATATTTCCTATATTTGGAGGTGATAATGTATCTTAGTATGTATAATATCACTCTGTCACCCAAGGGTGCTCGTGCCGCTCTTGCAGGAAGTCAGTTTCCTCTTTTTGAGCCATCCTCACTTATTTAGTTAAGGCTGCAAGGTTAGAATCATAGTTACACTTTTCATAACCTGTCATGAGGAGGGTTGATTTAGCTGACGATGCACAGCGCCCTCTACAGGCACAAACGCTTCTAACAGTTGTTCTGACACACTTGAGCACGACAACAACACTGAAGTCAGTGTGTAAAATCAGTCCAGTAAAGGTTTCATGGTTTATTCAGTCAAATGAAGCTTGAGTTGATGTAGAAACACAGCGGCTCTAAAGTCGCTCATTTCCTCTCATCGCTCTGTTTCCCTCAGCTATTATCGCGGCGCGGTCGGTGCTCTTCTAGTTTACGACATCGCCAAGCACCTGACGTATGAGAACGTGGAGCGCTGGCTGAAAGAGCTGAGGGACCACGCCGACAACAACATCGTCATCATGCTGGTGGGCAACAAGAGTGACCTGCGTCACCTCCGGGCGGTGCCCACCGACGAGGCTCGGGCCTTCTCAGGTAGATCAAGAGCTCTTTCTCCAGAGTTACTCAAGCTGTAATCTAGATTTCTGGTTCAACTTCAACTTAATATACATTTGTGCTCGTATAGCTTCACAAATAACACACAGATATTTTGGATGCCTATGAATTGGTCCCAAAAAATAATATGTTCAAAACTCATTTTAAAGTCTGAATACTTCAGCTGCTGCTCTGTCATTGAGTCATTAATACCTGTCATGAACAGGAATGATGTTCTCTGTGTGCACTTCTTGTTCTTCCCTCAGAAAAGAACACTCTGTCCTTTATTGAAACCTCAGCCTTGGACTCCACAAATGTAGAAGAAGCCTTCAAGAACATTCTGACAGGTAGGACAGGGACGGTGGAATACAACATCCTCCAAACAGGTCAGATGACTTTTAATTGTTGTTTTTCTTCTCCCCCGCACAGAAATCTATCGTATTGTATCTCAGAAGCAGATAACAGACGGATCTCGACACGACGAGTCTCCGGGCAACAATGTAGTGGACATCAGCGTCCCCCCCACCACCGACGGGCAGAAGGGCAACAAACTTCCCTGTTGCCAAAGCGTGTGACACTCCTCCTCCTCTTCATCTCCTCTCCTCTTCTTCTCTCTATTTCTCTTCCTCTTTCCGTATCACACTGCTGTCATCCTTACACCTTCACAGGGTATAGAAGTCCCGTGACGCAGACTCATGTTGTCGACATTCCTTTTTGCTGTTTTTCCTCTCTTGTTGAGCCGTCTCCATCTTTATATCGCGCCCCCCTGTTGCTGTGACTCCGTGGCCTCATAATAGCTTCATACAGTAGAGGGCGACAGAGCTAAGTTACTGTGAGGTTTATCAAAAGCTGTAAAACACCCATTTTTTGTTGTTTTGTTTCTGGTTTGCAAGCCTTCACGGCCCTCTGACTGTGTGACCCACTGCTGTTGTGGTGAGGGATCAGCAGGTCCGTGTCTCCACTTGCCCCTTCCTCCTCCTCATCCTTCTCTTCCTCTTCCTCCTCCTGCACTGATGCCGGCTGTGGACGCGCTCCGTTACAGCTTAATCCTAATTTAAATAATTGTTCCATTTGACTCGCTGGTACAGAACCGGGAGAAGAGAAATGAACAGATGGTTGTGTTTTTTTGGGGGGGGACTTGATGTGTAACTGTTAGTCTGATGATTTTGCTTGCATCTTTGATTTTGAAGTTTTCCTTTTTCTGAGCCCTACGGCACCAAATCAGCACGAGTCAGCGACCTGACGGGTTGTGATTGTTTTGACTTAATCCGGGGCAAGAGTGAGACAAACAATGTGTTTTCTTTATTAAGTATTTGTGTGCGACTGGGAGTTTGTGTGTGTGTGTCTTACAGCTTTGTGCACAAGGATACCAAAGAAGACAGATGCAATACTTCATCGGTTTGTGTGTTTTCTCAGTGAGGTTTGTTCTGCGCTGTTTAGGTTGCAGAGCGTCGCTGTACTTTGCATACCAATTCAGGAGATTTGCATCAAATGCATCCAGCTGACAGTCTGGGCCACGCCCCCGGGCTCGGCCCCCTCTTGAGCTTTCATATTGGGCCTTTCTCTCCAAAAAGAAAAGTCGTTGTACTTTTTGCACTTACGTCCAATAATTTCATCTGAACAGAACATTTTATTTCAAAAGATGGCATTTTCTGTCCAGATCTGAATGCATAGCGGTGGTTTGGTGCTTTCCCTTCTTCAATGACAGTTTTCCCTCTGAGCAACGTTTGCTGTTATTTGAATGTGGTGTCTGTAAAGGGGAACGAATAAAGATTTGTGGAAGATGATCCATTTAAATGAACTAAAGAAATGTGCACTTCACCTTTCGATAACAATTTCAGAGTCCAGCCCAATAAATAAAGATGTTTATTCTGTATCTGTAACCAATAATCATAATGGCAATTGTTCATGGTTGATTGATGCAATACAAAACTAAAATCTGTTTTGTTGTCTTTACACCAAAATGAAACACTGAAGCCTGAATAAATCCTATCCACAAACATTTAGTACATTTATTTCCCTGTGGAAGCTGATAAATAATAAGAAAATCTCATATTGGGCCGTTTTTAATTTTTTTTAAATAGTATTGTTAAGTCTACTTACTTGGCTGGAGGTCTCCATAGAGGGCAGAGAAGGTTTGTTGCGACTTGTTTTTATTCCATTCAGTATAGCATGGGTGGGCAATTGTTTTGGCTCAGGGGCCACATTTACTTTTGAAATGTTAGGGGTGATTGTTGACAGTTGACACCGTGGAGTCCTTTCGATTCCTACGATCCATCATCTCCCAGGACCTCAAGTGGGAGCTCAACATCAGCTCCCTCACCAAAAAAAGCCCAGCAGAGGATGTTCTTCCAGCTGAAGAAGACAATGCCGAAGACAATGATGGTGCACTTCTACTCTTCCATCATCACATTACCCTATATCTTCATAATACGAAAATACATGACTTAATATGTTTTCTCCCGAGGTTTCTTCCTTTTTTCCTTATTTATCGAGGTTTTCTCGGGAGTTTTTCCTCGTCATCCTTGAGAGCTTTGGGCTGTGTCGGGAACTGTCCTAATGTTGTGGGTCTATAAAGCCCTTTGAGACCTTGTATGTGATATTGGGCTATACAAATAAACTTGACTTGACTTGACAAACCTGATTGGCTTGAGTAGTATCACGTGGGATAGCTTAACTCGCATGCAATTTATCTCTGAGGTTTCCTCGCTAAACCATTACCGTAAAAAGTGTGAAAGCGGCGCCGGTCATAATAGAAAGAGCCCCGTCTTATAAACCATAACCTTACACTAGGAACTTCACACACAAAAACTAAATAATCTCGGAGGCTCTGGACTTATTTGTTTTATAAAACAAACAAAATATTAAGATGATCGACAAATCAGGATAGGAGGGAAATTTATGATACAAAGCAGAAATTCAGGAAAAACTTATTGTGAAAATACAGCAGTTGAGAACATTTGACTTGTACATCCTTTCAAGATGACGTGATCATAAATCAAACTTTACACACCTTAATTGTAGAGGTCAGAAAAAAGGTAAGTGTTTTCTACACCCGGCTGTTTTCCGACAATAAAATTCGCTTTCGTTGAGTTTCTTCGATTTGCAGCGAGATGTGATGTGTGACGTAATATGATGAGCTATCACAGCCACCGTACGTATCCGGCCAGCGAAAGTTTGCAATTTCTTTTCAAATAATTCCAACTTTTACACTTATGTATATTCACAAATTAAACAGACACAAACACAAATAACATACACAAAACAATTGTTTATTTTTGTGTGTCCCCAAGCATTACAATTTCTGATACATCATCCACATTGTAATCATCATCTAACATCAATGTGAGCTAGTTTTGACATACACATTTAAGTAGTAATATATGAAAGGCAATGTTTACAAAAGCTTTTGTATTTCACAATCATTGTCAACAGTTGATGCATTATTTAAGTCACACATTTAAAGCAAACTAAATAAAAACCTCATCATCAGGTCTTCTCCATGTCACCAGTTAAACAGTGTCATATGCATAACAGAATGTGCTTTATGACAAAAACAACAACTAGATTTGAACATAACATGTCATAGAATATAAAGTAGTTTTTTATATCTTATGCTGCTGCAGTGACAGAGGAGATGGTTTGTTCCTGCCTGTTTGGTCGCGCTGTGGAAAGTTTGTTTCTTTGGGCAAAGCTTTGGCTGATCTCCACAAAAGTTTTGTTTTTGGTTTCAGGGAGGATGAAGAACAGATAGACCGCTGCCCCAGTACACACCACCAGAAACACCAAGAAGACATAGCTCTGTAACGCCTCCTGTAAAACAAAAGAGTCAAAGGTGTCAACAAGGATACTCTGAAAAACATTTGATCACATTTCTACCTGAGAAAAGTGGGGGACATCAGTCATTCCAAACACTTTATAAAGACTGGCGGAAAAGGTGAACATGTAGTAATTTAATCTAAAAATGTAACAAACATTAACATGCACGAAGAGCAAAATAGTGCACAGTGATAGTGACTGCAGGAAATGCAGGGCAAGACCACATTTCAGCCAAAATACAAACCAAAATCTGAATGCACTGTTGGAGAAATGTCAGACATAATTATGCATGGCACACTTGAATGGTAGAACTTGGTCATTCAAACATTTTGATGAACTTGAAGACTTTTAGAGATTTACATCTGTCTCTAGGAATGGCATCAGGATAAACCTGTCGGATAGCAGCAATGAAATGGAACAAACTGCACACACACCTACCTGCATGAAAGGGAAGACAAGGCCTAATGTGAACTGGCCCAGCCAACTCAAACATCCACATATCAAGAAGGCTGCAGGTCGCCGAGATTGTTCAAACAGTTCACTGACAAGGACAAATGCAACAGAGACTGGAAAAGAAATTCAATGTTACAGTGAAAAAGACACACCACACATTCAAAATCACACCATGATCTGGTGATTTACCTCTTCCTGAGTGTCTGACTTCCCCTGTTTCGCCACTTGGTGGAACTGGGTCTCTCTCTCTCTCTCTCTCTCTCTCTCTCTCTCTCTCTCTCTCTCTCTCTATCTCTCTCTTTCTCTCTCTCTCTCTCTCCTCTTTGTTGGTTAGTGGTTGACATGGGGACATGTGCTAGATTTCATATCTATCTAGCAACAGACACATTTTCCCTTATTTCTTCCTTTCCTTATTTACCATCCAGTAATCTTGGGGGAAATCTGAGAGAAAATGGAAATTTGCAACATTACCTGGACCCACAGCCGCAAAAGCAAATACAGCCAATATAAAGGCAAAACTCAGGAAAGGCATCCATGACACAGTTCTCTAGGAGAAAAAGAGAATGTTTTACAAAGCACGTACATTTAACACCAGTATTCCTTTTAAGCCAATTGAGAATCAGCGTGCAATACGTTATAACCTCAATACTGAGGAAGACTGTAAGAAGACCATAGCAGACAGCCATGCCAGCAAAGCCAACTATAATCAGAACTCGTCTCCCAGCACGCTCAATCAGTACATTCTAGGGGGGAAAGACATTAAATTATTTAGTTATTTACTATACAATGGCCTCTTAATGATGCAGTAGCACATACAAATTATAATATAAAAGAATTACTAATTAATATTAAATACGTAAAAAACAGGTTCATGCGTTAGTTAATATGCTGGTGACTTTTTAAATGAATCAAACATTGTGCTGTAATGCTCTTGGTCAGTCTTGTTACATTGTTTACTCACACTGCAAGATTAAAAAATGACCGGAGTGGCACCGATGCTGAGAGTCATGTAGGTGGCCGTGCTACCTGAGACACCAGCATCAGTTAGAATGATATTGGTGTAGAAAAGAACCTTGAAGAACAAGAATCAAGAAAAGGTCACTTCAATTTCTTCAACACAGCAGCACATCTAAAGAAGAATGTAAACATACAGTAATACATGAGGACAGGGGGAAACATTTCTAATTCACATTATGTCAGCATTTAATTTTGTATCCATCCATTCTCTATATCTGCTTATCCTGATCAGGATGAGAGAGATCAGAATGACTATACAAGCATGTTGTCATATATTATTGTGCCCCAAATGATTTTATCTAATAAATGTAAATGTTATGAGCACACCTTTACTTGATTTCCAAACAGTATCTCTCACTCTACACACAGTCATTAAACCATTCATGTGTGTTATTACTCACAGCAAGGACGCCAGAGAGCTCAAAACAGGCCACTATGATAATGCCAGTGATCAACTGCCAGCGGACAGTCCTGTCCCGCAGCACCTGCAGAACAGATAGAACTTGCAGATTGTTGTGGCGCTCCACTTGGACTTCCTCCAGCTCTGCAGTCACATCTTCTTTCCCCAGGAATCTCCTGAAGGCTGAATATAATGCAGAACATTTAAAAGTAGCATTGAACTCAGAGTTGTTCAAATGTGTAGTTAGTATCACCGGTGCCTTCAATAATTCAGCCTCTTTACATTACGAGCATTTGGCAGACACTGTTATCCAAAGCGACTTACATTATACCACCCTTCGCAGAGGGGGGAGCAATTGAGGGTTCGGTGCCTTGCTCAGGGGCGCCCAGGCAGGGGCTCGAACTGGCAACCCTCCGGATCTCAAGCGGAAGCTCTAACCACTGAGCCACTGCCTCTGTGCTGTTTCACTTCTAAGACAATTTTGGATTTTTATTTTCAGGGTACTAACACTTTCAGCCAAGTCTGTATATAAAGACTCCATGACTCCATGGAGTCTTTATATTCAGACGTTATATGTATATATCGATATAACATATATATAAATAAAGAGTGCAACAGAACAGCAGTTTTACATTTTGCCTCACCTTACCTCACCTTTTTCTGCCCCCGCCGCATCGTTCTTCTCTATCAGCAGGTATCGAGGGCTCTCAGGCATGAAGAACAGCCCGCCAATCTGCACCAATGCCGGAATGGCAATAACAGCAAACAGGAAAATCCACCTGGACTCCTGTAACCGAACACAATGCAGAGTCAACAATGAATTTGAGCATTTAAGACTGTTTCATGTTATTTTCAAAAGTTACATACTTGACATCATGTATCCACTCTTTTAAATAGCTAAGATGATCTGACATTCCCACATGCATCTTAGAAACACAACAGACAATATGATCTCTGTTAAACTGGCTGGATTACTTGGTACAACACACAGCATTAATTTGCATTTTCTTTTCTCGTGCAGCTCCTGATCCCTAGAGGGGGATTGTCTCTGGGATTTACAAGGCTTCATATTCATATTGAGGTATATATATTCATGAGAGGTGTTGGTGTAACCTTTCCAAAAGCAACATTTGTATTGTAGGGATATTTTGATCGGATTTTTGAGGAGGTCTAGATTCAGACCACATCCTACTATGTTAACTTTTACTGTGTACATACGCCACTTACCTGGCCAAATACCTCTTTGAGACCCATTATCTGTCCAGCAAACACACCCAGGCTAGACATGATGCCACTGACAACAGTTATGGAGCCTCGGATATGTTTTGGAGAAATCTCTGCCATGTAAATAAATCGGGAACTGAGAGAGATACCTGGAATAAAAACAAAACAATACAGAACGTTTACCAGTTTGTTTACGAGACCAAATCTTGCCATATGTACTGTATACATAACTATAACTAATGAAAAATGGAAATATATTTTTCTTGCTTGTTGTTTTTTGTAGTGTTACTATAATCAAAAGCATTGTGCTTGTACTTTACTATGGCAACAGTTCAGTGTCTCTTATTGTCTGCCGTTTGTCACTGCAAGCTGTTCCTATTAATATTATTTTTTTTCATTTGAATATAACTTAGAAACTCATCACAGTCAACAGACTTGCAGAAAAGCCTCTCATCAGCATACAGTCCAATTATAAAGCGGCCAATGATGAGCATCTCAAAAGAGTGAGCCTTCTCTCCTGAGGACAGCAACACAGCAGCCACCAGTGAGAAGATGTTATTTGTAATCAAGGTGCTTCTCCTACAATGCAGACAGATGTTCAGGGTGGATGGCAGACCAGACAAGAAAGACTGAAAGTAGGTCAGCTGCAAAAGATTTCCAACTGGACTGAGGGGGGGGATCCACTACTCGTACTGTAATATTGCATCTTATAACCAACATATAGTTTAATCTTATTAAATTAATCATATTACTATAATTTTGTATTACTAATGTTTCTAGATAGATAGATAGATAGATAGATAGATAGATAGATAGATAGATAGATAGATAGATAGATAGTTTTCGTATTCAAATGAAATAAAGGCATCATACAGTTTGCTTTTTTTACTTACCTTCCAAGAGCCTTAAGTAGACATTTGGCAAGAATATTTCCCAGTAGCCCCCCAATGGACATTATGGAGATGGTTACAGACCACAGTAGAGTGGCTGTCTCAGGGGTAACTGGTGTCTCATACCTCTCAATCCATGTGTTGTTTATGAGACTCTTTGCATGCTGAAGGAGACAGGAATACACAAACAAAGGCCAGAAATTAATGTGTTAACCAGCAGCTGTAGACAGACACAATTCTGTTAGCTAGAATGCTAGAAATGAAGGCAAATCAAAAACCATGTTTATGATCTGGGTTGGTATGTGTGTACAAATTCTCTCATAAAATCATCATAATATCGGCCCAGATTACAGAAAACATTGCTAAAAATACTCATAAAACTTTTACATTCATAAATTTAAAATGACTTACCGGAGCAGCGGCGTTGACCACTGACAAATTATATCCATACAGAAATGAACTATTGCAGGTAAAGAAGACAGCGCTCAGCAGACACAGTGTGATCCGTTGGTGAGGGACCTATAAAGAATTTAATGACAGAAGCAGATCCATAGCATAAGGTGACCTGGTTTAATTCTTCAAAAAAAATCATGCTGCTTCACCTCAGTGAATTCAGACTAAACATCTTTGTGCCACAATCACCTTTGTTGGCTCCTCTTTGGTGTTGTCTGTCTCTGGAACATTGTCTCCGTCCCTTTGGTTGTTATTCTCTAGCTCACTCATTATAGTGTCCCTGTATTCTGAAACAAGAATATATAAAATGCAGTATGACCTGAGTTGACCCCAATCTGAAAAAGCAAAGCATGTCAATAACAGATTTTGGAATAATAATAGAACAACAAATACTTTGAGACATGCTGAAAGTAATATATGATAGAGTATATACTGAATATATAGATATTATATTACTGAATTATATGGCAGATGCACTGGGACTTATTGCAAATTTAAGTTTGCAACCATGTTAATTTATTTAAACAAATAACCTGTCAATCAATCAAATTTGATGTGTTAAATGAAAAAAAAATCGATTTTCTCTGTTGTTTGTGTAGCAATGGAGATAGATCGTGTCCTACCTTTACCTTCAGAACCTGGTGTGTAGCATTGGCTGTTCAAGTGTTCTTTAAGTTCCGCATTCCATTTATTATCTGATTACAAGGAGTGACATACGTCATTCTTTTTGTTATGTTTTTCGTGTGATTGCTTCAATAGATTTAGTTTATTTTTTACAACAGATGGAAGAGTCCAGTTTGACAGTTTGGTGTACTGAACAATTTGAAATGAAGATGGGAGGCACGGTGGTGCAGAGGTAAGCACTCGTGCCTCACAGCAAGAAGGTTATGGGTGCATGGTCTGTGTGCGCAGGTTTTTTCCGGGGACTCCGGCTTCTTCCCATAGTCCAAAGACATGCAGGTTCATTGACGACTGATGATTCTAAATTGTCCATAGGTGTGAATGTGAGAGTGAGTCTATGTGTGCCCTGTGATGAACTGTCCACTGTAAATGATAATTTACTTTCAACCACTGATTTCTTCATTAAACTCACTGCACTCATCAGGATCTCTGAGTCAGATTTTGTTTGTGTCAAGGTATTAGAACATACACCACTAACAGTAACTATCATGGTTTGTTCTCTTGGTTGTTTTTGTAAGGGCTTGGGTATTTAATGCCTACCAGAAGCTTCTGTGTAAAAGTTCATCCTGCTGATGTTGTAGATATGACGGATTCATCTAGTGATGTTTGGTATGTTATCAAGGGAACATCTCATCACAACAGCTTTGCGATAACCCGTTGTTGTTAAACTGGGTAGGCAGGAAGTCTTTCTGTGCTGTTTATGTGTCATTTTTACCCGAGGGTTCTGCTATGAAGCAGGGATTGGAATTTAACAAGCTTACTTGGGATTTAAATCTGAGTTTTCAGGACTACGAATGGCGTCTGATTTAAATGGAGGTACAGCAGTGGCAGGCCGTGCATTTCATACCTGAGCCTTCAGTGATGTCCTACACAGTCCTACCTGAATTATTCCACCTCTTACAGTTTTTCTCCATTGGTTTGGTTCATTTCTTGAAACAGAAATTACATTCTCGAAACTCTAAGACCATTTGGCAAAACAGTCTTACAGTTCAGCACAACACCATAGCTCACTTGCAAAAGCTCATATCTCTCCCAAAACTGCTCACTCGTGCTTCAAAACTAAATTCATTTCCCATCTAAATAGTCAGTGCCACCAAAATGCAAAGATCCTTCTCAATTGCTTTGGCTCATTTCTTGAAACAGACCGGATGTTCTCAACACTCTTGGTGCTTTTGCCAAAATAACCTGGATGGTTCAGCACAACACCATAGTTCACCTGCAAAAGCTCATATCTCTCCAGAAAACAGATCACTCATGTCTCAACACTAAATTCCTTTCTCATATAAATAGTCAGTGCCACCAAAATGCACCGTCCCTTTGGCATTGTGTAAGCACTGCAAGTCAAAATGTTAAGATATTTTGTCACTTAGCCCAGTCCTTCATTGATAATGGTTACTGTAGTAGTTTTTTTGTCTAGCTAACAGAATGCAATTGTGTATAAAACTGAAAGGGCGGAAAAAGGATTTTACGGAGTAGCCTCCAAGGTTTGACATCACACATTGCACTCATACTGCCAAGGAATTTGTAACCAGTTTTATTCACACACATAAAGTGGAATAAAAAAAAACTATTTTGTAATGGAAATTACAAAATAAACATATTTTCTAATTTTTCCTCATGCATAGACAAAAGCTGCATTGCTTTTATTTTGAAGTTGTTTTTTATTCAGGTAAATAATGACACTTTACGCATATCAACGTGCACACGATTGGATCGTTGTTACAAGCAGGTAACAAGACGACTTTAGCCCTCAAAATGTCCGCTCGTAGTAAAAAAAGAAAGGTAGATGGCGAATGCAGGGTTTTCAACAAAAATTGGACTGCTAAGTATTTATTTACTGAAGTTGGAGGTAAAGCTGTGTGTTTTGTTTGCGGGGAGCATGTTACAAATTTCCTGTTCCTGTCATATCTTACCTCAATGGGATGTTACAGTATGATACTAAAAATGACAAGAAATTTCCATGTTCAGAAATTCTGCTTGTCAAGGTCAAGCTCTATATATACATGTTTGGCAGCATTCAAAATCATGGACAGAACCTGTCAGGTAACTAAACATACTGTTTGATTGGTCATCTGAGATGTGTGAAACTCCTTCTTTGTTAATCAAGTTCTAGTTTCACCTGAATGTTAATTTCTGTAATCAATTCATCAAATGTTCCAAGAGATTCATATGGTATTCATGGTATTATGTTCTTGACTAATTTTGACAAATGAACAGACTGTTGTGCATGTGATAACTTATACAATTAAATGATGGTGACATTTTTTGAGAGAACAACCATTACACTGAGAATCAACAATCAGTTTAGATCAACAAGATCTATTTACTTGGAAATTGTGTTAAATTTAGGCTAACTGAACTAACTGTAGGCTACCTGTACTTAATAATTTGCAAAGATGTACTAAGACATTTGCAATTTGATGAAATGAATGAGAAATACCATTCTGTTGTGAACAATTGCCAAGTGGTTTGGAGGTTTGTCCATGTTATTTTGAGAATGTAATTTCTGTTTCAAGAAATGAGCCAAACCAATGGAGAAAAACTGTAATACTATCATTATGACGCCATGGCTCTAGAAACTATACATTTTGACAGAAACGCAGTATTACCTGGCGTTGCATCACTGTAACATAGTCAAGTACAGCAGAGAGCAGAGTGTTGAAGTGGCAGACAAACCCTTTCCCCCGCTGTGATAGGCTTGCTAGCGTCAGGATTGGCAGTTCTCTTCTCACGATGTCTAGCTTTTCTTGAAAAGTTCGCCTTGAAAATGGCGTTGTTATTATATCTGCGACCAAATCGATCTCTTCTCCTCCTTCAGCCATTGTGGGTTGAAAAAAACTGCTTGTAGAAATCTACACAAATTAGCTCGTTCAAGTTCAGTTTGCTAGCTCTGCCTCTCAATAATGCGTATCCAATCAATCGACGTGCACGTGCTAACGTTATTGTACGCCTGCTAGCTGGCCCGTTGTCGCCAACTCGAAATCTGATTGGTTAAGGCCACAGTTTTGTTTCTGTTCAGTTTAAGCTACAGGCGACCGCACTGTTGATTCTGAAGGCCTATGGGCAGATTTCTTGGACCCTGGCAACACATTATGGCTGAAATATGATTGGATAAAAGCTCTAACAAAAAGCCCAGCCCCCTCCAAATCTCCTTCTGAGGCTAGAAGCAGCGCAACCAAGACGAAAGCTATGAAATGAAGAGAATAGACTTTCGGGAATAGTTTAATACATATTTGTGAAAAAAATATATCGAAATTAAATGTATATTCTGATGTTTAGGCCAGCAGAGAAGGCCTTGCTGGCCCTGACGGCCCACCACTGAGGTACAGTATATTGCCCTGGCAATTTACACCTGGGCATGGGATTGCTAGATCATGCAATGTGTACTTTCGAACAGAATAATACACCATGTAAAATTTTCTTTTACATGGTTCATTTACCTATTTGTTTTATTTTGTTGTAGTAGCCTAATGTCTCTGTGTTGAATACCATGATTGCATATGAGGGGCCTTGGCTGGAACCCAATGGTATATAGGGGGGCTTAGCATGGAAAGCAATCACAGCAATACTGTGATCACAGCACCAAGCACCAAGCCGTTACTGTCCTCTGCTGGTTAACTAATGTACATACATTTTAATAGAATGTACTGCATGTTGGATGAATTTCTCAGCTTGATTAAATACACATAATCGCTTTACTGACATTAAGACCAGATCAACATAATATTACTGTGTTTTTACTTTACTGTACTAATATGAAGAAAGGTTAAAACTCTCACCTTAGTCATCCACAGAGGGGAAGTGTACACTTTTTTTCGCAGCAATGCACATAATAACCATTCAGCCATATGTATTTCTTTGCATGTTTATTCTGTATCTGTAACCCATAATCATAATGGTAATTGCTCATGGTTGGTAAAAAAAAAAAAAGCCCTCATGTGTGATTGATACAATATAAAACTAAAATCAGTCTGTTTTGTTGTCTTTACACCAGAATGAAGCCTGAATAAATCATATCCACAAAACATTTAGTAGATTTATTTCCCTGTATAAACCTGTGGAAGCTTTCTGATAGATAATAAGAAAATCTCGTATTTTGGTCTGCTTTTTATTTTTTATTTAATATTATGGTGGTTTACTTTACATATTTATTTATTGCGACCTGTTTTTTTTCCATTCAGTAGACTAACTTCTCAAAAAACAACTTAATCTTGGAGCCCTGGGTATATATGTTATAAAAAACTACAATATTAAGATGAACGACAAATCAGGATCGGCGTAAAAATGATCATACATAGCAATAAATCAGGAAAAAATAATGGAGAAAATACAGCAATTGATAAAATGTTCAGACTTGTACTCCTTTTAAAGACGATGTAATCACAAATCAAACTTTACGCAACTTTGTGAAGGTCTGAAAAATGTTAAAAGTGTTTTCTGTACCCAGATGATAGTTTTGCCAAAAAACAACCTGATTTGAACTTAACATGTCAGAGGAAATGAAGCTGTTTTTTATGCTGCTGCAGTGACAGAGGAGATGGTTTGTTCCTGCCTGTTTGGTCGCGCTGTGGAAAGTTTGTTTCTTTGGGCAAAGCTTTGGCTGATCTCCACAAAAGTTTTGTTTTTGGTCTCAGGGAGGATGAAGAACAGATAGACCGCTGCCCCAGTACACACCACCAGAAACACCAAGAAGACATAGCTCTGTAACGCCTCCTGTAAAACAAAAGAGTCAAAGGTGTCAACAAGGATACTCTGAAAAACATTTGAACACATTTCTACCTGAGAAAAGTGGGGGACATCAGTCATTCCAAACACTTTGTAGAGATTGATGGAAAAGGTGAAAACGTAGTAATTTAGTCTAACAATATAACAAACATTAACATGCATGAAGAGCAAAATAGTGCACAGTGATAGTGACTGCAGGAAATGCAGGGCAAGACCACATTTCAGCCAAAATACAAACCAAAATCTGAATGCACTGTTGGAGAAATGTCAGACATAATTATGCATGGCACACTTGAATGGTAGAACTTGGTCATTCACACATTTTGATGCACTTGAAGACTTTTAGAGATTTATTTCTGTCACTGGGAATGGCATAAGGATAAACCTCATGGGTAGAAGCAATGAAATGGAACAAACTGCACACACACCTACCTGCATGAAAGGGAAGACAAGGCCTATTGTGAACTGGCCCAGCCAACTCAAACATCCACATATCAAGAAGGCTGCAGGTCGCCGGGATTGTTCAAACAGTTCACTGACAAGGACAAATGCAACAGAGTCTGGAAAAGAAATTCAATGTTACAGTGAAAAAGACACACCACACATTCAAAATCACACCATGATCTGGTGATCACATGGCGGAACATCAGCAGTCAACCAGGGCTGAACATGTATTATTTGTAATTGTTAGGAGCTAATGCAACAACAGTTGTCTTTAAACGTGACAGCAGGACACAATGCCTTGTTTTGGTCTTGGTTTAGCTTCCGCAGTGTGTGAAGCGAGGTGTCACCAGCCCTGGCCTCTCCTCTTCCTGAGTGTCTGACTTCCCCTGTTTCGCCACTTGGTGGAACTGGGTCTCTCTCTCTCTCTCTCTCTCTCTCTCTCTCTCTCTCTCTCTCTCTCTCTCTCTCTCTCTCTCTCTCTCTCTCTCTCTCTCTCTCTCTCTCTCTCTCCTCTTTGTTGGTTAGTGGTTGACATGGGGACATGTGCTAGATTTCATATCTATCTAGCAACAGACACATTTTCCCTTATTTCTTCCTTTCCTTATTTACCATCCAGTAATCTTGGGGGAAATCTGAGAGAAAATGGAAATTTGCAACATTACCTGGACCCACAGCCGCAAAAGCAAATACAGCCAATATAAAGGCAAAACTCAGGAAAGGCATCCATGACACAGTTCTCTAGGAGAAAAAGAGAATGTTTTACAAAGCACGTACATTTAACACCAGTATTCCTTTTAAGCCAATTGAGAATCAGCGTGCAATACGTTACAACCTCAATACTGAGGAAGACTGTAAGAAGACCATAGCAGACAGCCATGCCAGCAAAGCCAACTATAATCGGAACTCGTCTCCCAGCACGCTCAATCAGTACATTCTAGGGGGGAAAGACATTAAGTTATTTAGTTATTTACTATACAATGGCCTCTTAATGATGCAGTAGCACATTAAAAATCATAATATAAAAGAATTACTAATTAATATTTAATATGTAAAAACAGGTTCATGTTTTAGTTAATATGAGATGACTTTTTGAATGAATCAAACATTGTGCTGGTCGGTCTTGTTACATTGTTTACTCACACTGCAAGATGAAAAAATGACCTGAGTGGCACCGATGCTGAGAGTCATGTAGGTGGCCGTGCTACCTGAGACACCAGCATCAGTTAGAATGATATTGGTGTAGAAAAGAACCTGGAAGAAAAAGAATCAAGAAAAGGTCAATTCAATTTGTCATCAGCATACCACTGCTATGCTGACATCTCGGGGTGGATGTCGAAGCACCACCTGAAGCTCAACCTGGACAAGACTGAGATGGTGTTTCTCCCGGGGAAGGGCTGCCCGCACCGAGACCTGGCCATCACCATAGATGACTCCGTGGTGACGTCTACTCGGACTGCGAGGAATCTGGGTGTGACCCTGGACGACCAACTGTCGTTCTCGGCAAACATCGCTTCGGTGACACGTTCCTGCAGATTCCTCCTCTACAACATCCGGAGGATTCGTCCCTTCCTCACCGACAAAGGCAGCGCAGGTGCTGATCCAGGCTCTTGTCATCTCCCGCCTGGACTACTGCAACTCACTCCTTGCTGGCGCCCCGGCTTCCGCCATCAGACCTCTGCAGCTCGTCCAGAAAGCTGCTGCTCGTCTGGTGTTCAACCTCCCCAAGTTCTCCCACACAACTTGCCTTCTCCGTTCTCTACACTGGCTCCCTGTAGCTGCTCGCATCCAGTTTAAGACTCTTGTGCTAGCCTACAGGGCAGTGAAAGGAACAGCTCCTTCATACCTCCAGGCTATGGTCAAGCCCTACACCCCCGGCCGATCACTTCGCTCTGCTGCCTCCAGGCGGCTGGCTGCCCCGGCGCTCCAACAACGCGGTCACGGCTTTTCACTGTTCTGGCACCTCAGTGGTGGAATGATCTCCCGACTGATGTCATGACAGCGGAGTCGCTGCCCATCTTTCGCCGCAGGCTGAAAACCCATCTCTTCAAGAAACACTACTCGGATCCGCCCTCTTAGGACATCACCAATTTTGTCCTAGCTCTTCTGATGCTCTTGTTTTCTAATCTGTCATTTCTAATTTGTCCTTTTTTCTCATTTATCATAGTACCTAACTTATTGCACTTCTACTCTAGCTCTAGTTATGCTCTTAGCGGTTGGTTTTGGAAGGAAATGCGCTTACGATTTCTTGTGACCTGAAGTTCTTTTATCTACCTTTGTTGAACGCACTTATTGTAAGTCGCTTTGGATAAAAGCGTCTGCTAAGTGACCGTAATGTAATGTAATGTAATTTCTTCAACACAGCAGCACATATAAAGAAGAATGTAAACATACAGTAATACATGAGGACAGGGGGAAACATTTCTAATTCACAGTGTGTCAGCATTTAATTTTTTATACATCCATTCTCTATTTCTGCTTATCCTGATCAGGATGAGAGAGATCAGAATGACTATACAAGCATGTTGTCATATATTATTGTGCCCCAAATGATTTTATTTCTAATAAATGTAAATGTAAATGTAATTAGCACACCTTTACTTGATTTCCAAACATTACCTCTCCCTTTACACACAGTCATCTCAGGATATTATCTTTACACCATTCATGTGTGTAATTACTCACAGCAAGGACGCCAGAGAGCTCCAAACAGGCCACTATGATAATGCCAGTGATCAACTGCCAGCGGACAGTCCTGTCCCGCAGCACCTGCAGAACAGATAGAACTTGCAGATTGTTGTGGCGCTCCACTTGGACTTCCTCCAGCTCTGCAGTCACATCTTCTTTCCCCAGGAATCTCCTGAAGGCTGAATATAATGCAGAACATTTAAAAGCATTGAACTCAGAGTTGTTCAAATGTGTAGTTAGTATCACCGGTGCCTTCAATCATTCAGCCTCTTTAAATGGAGGAAAGTTCTTCCTGTGCTGTTTCACTTCTAAGACAATTTGGGATTTTTATTTTCACCAACACTTTCAGCAAGGTCTGTATATAAAGACTCCATGACTCCATGGAGTCTTTATATTCAGACGTTATATGTATATATAGATATAACATATATATATATAAAGAGTGCAGCAGAACAACAGTTTTACATTTTGCCTCACCTTACCTCACCTTTTTCTGCACCCGCCTCATCGTTCTTCTCTATCAGCAGGTATCGAGGGCTCTCAGGCATGAAG
Organism: Genypterus blacodes; assembly: GCF_046128005.1. Taxonomy (NCBI): domain Eukaryota; kingdom Metazoa; phylum Chordata; class Actinopteri; order Ophidiiformes; family Ophidiidae; genus Genypterus; species Genypterus blacodes. The sequence goes on along the minus strand of NW_027466870.1, from coordinate 149,442 downwards.
AACAGCCCGCCAATCTGCACCAATGCCGGAATGGCAATAACAGCAAACAGGAAAATCCACCTGGACTCCTGTAACCGAACACAATGCAGAGTCAACAATGAATTTGAGCATTTAAGACTGTTTCATGTTATTTTCAACAGTTGCATACTTGACATCATGCATCCACTATTTTAAAACAGATGATGTAAACTGATGATCTGACTATACCACATGCATCTTGGAAATACAACAGACAATATGATCTCTGTTAAACTGGCTGGATTACTTGGTTCAACACACAGCACTAATTTGCATTTTCTTCTCTCGTGCGGCTCCTGATCCCTAGAGGGGGATTGTCTCTGGGATTTACAAGGCTTCAGATTTATAAAGTAGATTTATGAGAGGTGTTGGTGTAACCTTTCCAAAAGCAACATTTGTATTGTAGGGATATTTTGATCGGATTTTTGAGGAGGTCTAGATTCAGACCACATCCTACTATGTTAACTTTTACTGTGTACATACGCCACTTACCTGGCCAAATACCTCTTTGAGACCCATTATCTGTCCAGCAAACACACCCAGGCTAGACATGATGCTACTGGCAAGAGTTATGGAGCCTCGGATATGTTTTGGAGAAATTTCTGCCATGTAAATAAATCGGGAACTGAGAGAGATACCTGGAATAAAAACAAAACAATACAGAACGTTTACCAGTTTGTTTACGAGACCAAATCTTGCCATATGTACTGTATACATAACTATAACTAATGAAAAATGGAAATATATTTTTCTTGCTTGTTGTTTTTTGTAGTGTTACCATAATCAAAAGCATTGTGCTTGTACTTTACTATGGCAACAGTTCAGTGTCTCTCATTGTCTGCCGTTTGTCACTGCGGGCTGTTAGTGGCAGATAGCAGTAGGTGTGTATGTACACATGTTAAATCTTTCCTCTTTCCTGCCTTTCCTGCTGTTCTTATTAATATTTTTTTTTATTAGTTGAATATAACTCAGGAAGTCATTACAGTCAGCAGACTTGCAGAAAAGCCTCTCACCAGCATACAGTCCAATTATAAAGCGGCCAATGATGAGCATCACAAAAGAGTGAGCCTTCTCTCCTGAGGACAGCAACACAGCAGCCACCAGTGAGAAGATGTTATTTGTAATCAAGGTGCTTCTCCTACAATGCAGAAAGATGTTCAGTGTAGATGACAGATAAGACAAGAAAGACTGGAGGTAAGTCAGCTGCAAAGATTTCCACCTGGACTGGGGATCCACTACTCGTACTGTAATATTGCATTGCATACATATACTGTAGCTTAATCTTATTAAATTAATCATTTCACTATAATTTCATATTACTTATGTTTCTAGATAGATTTTTTTACTTACCTTCCAAGAACCTTAAGTAGGAATTTGGCAAGAATACTTCCTAGTAGCCCTCCTATGGACATTATGGAGATGGTTACAGACCACAGTAGAGTGGCTGTCTCAGGGGTAACTGGTGTCCCATACCTCTCAATCCATGTGTTGTTTATGAGACTCTTTGCATGCTGAAGGAGACAGTAATACACATACAAGGGCCAGAAATGAATGTGTAAACCAGAAGCTTTTGACAGACATGATTCTGTCAGCTGGAATGCTAGAAACCAAAAACCATGATTATGATCTGGGTTGGTATGTGTGTACAAATTCTCTCATAAAATCATCATAATATCGGCCCAGATTACAGAAAACATTGCTAAAAATACTCATAAAACTTTTACATTCATAAATTTAAAATGACTTACCGGAGCAGCGGCGTTGACCACTGACAAATTATATCCATACAGAAATGAACTATTGCAGGTAAAGAAGACAGCGCTCAGCAGACACAGTGTGATCCGTTGGTGAGGGACCTATAAAGAATTTAATGACAGAAGCAGATCCATAGCATAAGGTGACCTGGTTTAATTCTTCAAAAAAAATCATGCTGCTTCACCTCAGTGAATTCAGACTAAACATCTTTGTGCCACAATCACCTTTGTTGGCTCCTCTTTGGTGTTGTCTGTCTCTGGAACATTGTCTCCGTCCCTTTGGTTGTTATTCTCTAGCTCACTCATTATAGTGTCCCTGTATTCTGAAACAAGAATATATAAAATGCAGTATGACCTGAGTTGACCCCAATCTGAAAAAGCAAAGCATGTCAATAACAGATTTTGGAATAATAATAGAACAACAAATACTTTGAGACATGCTGAAAGTAATATATGATAGAGTATATACTGAATATATAGATATTATATTACTGAATTATATGGCAGATGCACTGGGACTTATTGCAAATTTAAGTTTGCAACCATGTTAATTTATTTAAACAAATAACCTGTCAATCAATCAAATTTGATGTGTTAAATGAAAAAAAAATCGATTTTCTCTGTTGTTTGTGTAGCAATGGAGATAGATCGTGTCCTACCTTTACCTTCAGAACCTGGTGTGTAGCATTGGCTGTTCAAGTGTTCTTTAAGTTCCGCATTCCATTTATTATCTGATTACAAGGAGTGACATACGTCATTCTTTTTGTTATGTTTTGCGTGTGATTGCTTCAATAGATTTAGTTTATTTTTTACAACAGATGGAAGAGTCCAGTTTGACAGTTTGGTGTACTGAACAATTTGAAATGAAGATGGGAGGCACGGTGGTGCAGAGGTAAGCACTCGTGCCTCACAGCAAGAAGGTTATGGGTGCATGGTCTGTGTGCGCAGGTTTTTTCCGGGGACTCCGGCTTCTTCCCATAGTCCAAAGACATGCAGGTTCATTGACGACTGATGATTCTAAATTGTCCATAGGTGTGAATGTGAGAGTGAGTCTATGTGTGCCCTGTGATGAACTGTCCACTGTAAATGATAATTTACTTTCAACCACTGATTTCTTCATTAAACTCACTGCACTCATCAGGATCTCTGAGTCAGATTTTGTTTGTGTCAAGGTATTAGAACATACACCACTAACAGTAACTATCATGGTTTGTTCTCTTGGTTGTTTTTGTAAGGGCTTGGGTATTTAATGCCTACCAGAAGCTTCTGTGTAAAAGTTCATCCTGCTGATGTTGTAGATATGACGGATTCATCTAGTGATGTTTGGTATGTTATCAAGGGAACATCTCATCACAACAGCTTTGCGATAACCCGTTGTTGTTAAACTGGGTAGGCAGGAAGTCTTTCTGTGCTGTTTATGTGTCATTTTTACCCGAGGGTTCTGCTATGAAGCAGGGATTGGAATTTAACAAGCTTACTTGGGATTTAAATCTGAGTTTTCAGGACTACGAATGGCGTCTGATTTAAATGGAGGTACAGCAGTGGCAGGCCGTGCATTTCATACCTGAGCCTTCAGTGATGTCCTACACAGTCCTACCTGAATTATTCCACCTCTTACAGTTTTTCTCCATTGGTTTGGTTCATTTCTTGAAACAGAAATTACATTCTCGAAACTCTAAGACCATTTGGCAAAACAGTCTTACAGTTCAGCACAACACCATAGCTCACTTGCAAAAGCTCATATCTCTCCCAAAACTGCTCACTCGTGCTTCAAAACTAAATTCATTTCCCATCTAAATAGTCAGTGCCACCAAAATGCAAAGATCCTTCTCAATTGCTTTGGCTCATTTCTTGAAACAGACCGGATGTTCTCAACACTCTTGGTGCTTTTGCCAAAATAACCTGGATGGTTCAGCACAACACCATAGTTCACCTGCAAAAGCTCATATCTCTCCAGAAAACAGATCACTCGTGTCTCAAAACTAAATTCCTTTCTCATATAAATAGTCAGTGCCACCAAAATGCACCGTCCCTTTGGCATTGTGTAAGCACTGCAAGTCAAAATGTTAAGATATTTTGTCACTTAGCCCAGTCCTTCATTGATAATGGTTACTGTAGTAGTTTTTTTGTCTAGCTAACAGAATGCAATTGTGTATAAAACTGAAAGGGCGGAAAAAGGATTTTACGGAGTAGCCTCCAAGGTTTGACATCACACATTGCACTCATACTGCCAAGGAATGTGTAACCAGTTTTATTCACACACATAAAGTGGAATAAAAAAAAACTATTTTGTAATGGAAATTACAAAATAAACATATTTTCAAATTTTTCCTCATGCATAGACAAAAGCTGCATTGCTTTTATTTTGAAGTTGTTTTTTATTCAGGTAAATAATGACACTTTACGCATATCAACGTGCACACGATTGGATCGTTGTTACAAGCAGGTAACAAGACGACTTTAGCCCTCAAAATGTCCGCTCGTAGTAAAAAAAGAAAGGTAGATGGCGAATGCAGGGTTTTCAACAAAAATTGGACTGCTAAGTATTTATTTACTGAAGTTGGAGGTAAAGCCGTGTGTTTTGTTTGCGGGGAGCATGTTACAAATTTCCTGTTCCTGTCATATCTTACCTCAATGGGATGTTACAGTATGATACTAAAAATGACAAGAAATTTCCATGTTCAGAAATTCTGCTTGTCAAGGTCAAGCTCTATATATACATGTTTGGCAGCATTCAAAATCATGGACAGAACCTGTCAGGTAACTAAACATACTGTTTGATTGGTCATCTGAGATGTGTGAAACTCCTTCTTTGTTAATCAAGTTCTAGTTTCACCTTAATGTTAATTTCTGTAATCAATTCATCAAATGTTCCAAGAGATTCATATGGTATTCATGGTATTATGTTCTTGACTAATTTTGACAAATGAACAGACTGTTGTGCATGTGATAACTTATACAATTAAATGATGGTGACATTTTTTGAGAGAACAACCATTACACTGAGAATCAACAATCAGTTTAGATCAACAAGATCTATTTACTTGGAAATTGTGTTAAATTTAGGCTAACTGAACTAACTGTAGGCTACCTGTACTTAATAATTTGCAAAGATGTACTAAGACATTTGCAATTTGATGAAATGAATGAGAAATACCATTCTGTTGTGAACAATTGCCAAGTGGTTTGGAGGTTTGTCCATGTTATTTTGAGAATGTAATTTCTGTTTCAAGAAATGAGCCAAACCAATGGAGAAAAACTGTAATACTATCATTATGACGCCATGGCTCTAGAAACTATACATTTTGACAGAAACGCAGTATTACCTGGCGTTGCATCACTGTAACATAGTCAAGTACAGCAGAGAGCAGAGTGTTGAAGTGGCAGACAAACCCTTTCCCCCGCTGTGATAGGCTCGCTAGCGTCAGGATTGGCAGTTCTCTTCTCACGATGTCTAGCTTTTCTTGAAAAGTTCGTCTTGAAAATGGCGTTGTTATTATATCTGCGACCAAATCGATCTCTTCTCCTCCTTCAGCCATTGTGGGTTGAAAAAAACTGCTTGTAGAAATCTACACAAATTAGCTCGTTCAAGTTCAGTTTGCTAGCTCTGCCTCTCAATAATGCGTATCCAATCAATCGACGTGCACGTGCTAACGTTATTGTACGCCTGCTAGCTGGCCGTTGTCGCCAACTCGAAATCTGATTGGTTAAGGCCACAGTTTTGTTTCTGTTCACTTTAAGCTACAGGCGACCGCACTGTTGATTCTGAAGGCCTATGGGCAGATTTCTTGGACCCTGGCAACACATTATGGCTGAAATATGATTGGATAAAAGCTCTAACAAAAAGCCCAGCCCCCTCCAAATCTCCTTCTGAGGCTAGAAGCAGCGCAACCAAGACTAAAGCTATGAAATGAAGAGAATAGACTTTCGGGAATAGTTTAATACATATTTGTGAAAAAAATATATCGAAATTAAATGTATATTCTGATGTTTAGGCCAGCAGAGAAGGCCTTGCTGGCCCTGACGGCCCACCACTGAGGTACAGTATATTGCCCTGGCAATTTACACCTGGGCATGGGATTGCTAGATCATGCAATGTGTACTTTCGAACAGAATAATACACCATGTAAAATTTTCTTTTACATGGTTCATTTACCTATTTGTTTTATTTTGTTGTAGTAGCCTAATGTCTCTGTGTTGAATACCATGATTGCATATGAGGGGCCTTGGCTGGAACCCAATGGTATATAGGGGGGCTTAGCATGGAAAGCAATACTGTGATCACAGCACCAAGCACCAAGCCGTTACTGTCCTCTTCTGGTTAACTAATGTACATACATTTTAATAGAATGTACTGCATGTTGGATGAATTTCTCAGCTTGATTAAATACACATAATCACTTTACTGACATTAAGACCAGATCAACATAATATTACTGTGTTTTTACTTTACTGTACTAATATGAAGAAAGGTTAAAACTCTCACCTTAGTCATCCACAGAGGGGAAGTGTACACTTTTTTCCCGCAGCAATGCACATAATAACCATTCAGCCATATGTATTTCTTTGCATGTTTATTCTGTATCTGTAACCCATAATCATAATGGTAATTGCTCATGGTTGGTAAAAAAAAAAAAAGCCCTCATGTGTGATTGATACAATATAAAACTAAAATCAGTCTGTTTTGTTGTCTTTACACCAGAATGAAGCCTGAATAAGTCCTATCCACAAAACATTTAGTAGATTTATTTCCCTGTATAAACCTGTGGAAGCTTTCTGATAGATAATAAGAAAATCTCGTTTTTTTTATTTTTTATTTAATATTATGGTGGTTTACTTGACATATTTATTTATTGCGACCTGTTTTTTTTTCCATTCAGTAGACTAACTTCTCAAAAAACAACTTAATCTTGGAGCCCTGGGTATATATGTTATAAAAAACTACAATATTAAGATGAACGACAAATCAGGATCGGCGTAAAAATGATCATACATAGCAGGAATTCAGGAAAAAATAATGGAGAAAATACAGCAATTGATAAAATGTTCAGACTTGTACTCCTTTTAAAGACGATGTAATCACAAATCAAACTTTACGCAACTTTGTGAAGGTCTGAAAAATGTTAAAAGTGTTTTCTGTACCCAGATGATAGTTTTGCCAAAAAACAACCTGATTTGAACTTAACATGTCAGAGGAAATGAAGCTGTTTTTTATGCTGCTGCAGTGACAGAGGAGATGGTTTGTTCCTGCCTGTTTGGTCGCGCTGTGGAAAGTTTGTTTCTTTGGGCAAAGCTTTGGCTGATCTCCACAAAAGTTTTGTTTTTGGTCTCAGGGAGGATGAAGAACAGATAGACCGCTGCCCCAGTACACACCACCAGAAACACCAAGAAGACATAGCTCTGTAACGCCTCCTGTAAAACAAAAGAGTCAAAGGTGTCAACAAGGATACTCTGAAAAACATTTGAACACATTTCTACCTGAGAAAAGTGGGGGACATCAGTCATTCCAAACACTTTGTAGAGATTGATGGAAAAGGTGAAAACGTAGTAATTTAGTCTAACAATATAACAAACATTAACATGCATGAAGAGCAAAATAGTGCACAGTGATAGTGACTGCAGGAAATGCAGGGCAAGACCACATTTCAGCCAAAATACAAACCAAAATCTGAATGCACTGTTGGAGAAATGTCAGACATAATTATGCATGGCACACTTGAATGGTAGAACTTGGTCATTCACACATTTTGATGCACTTGAAGACTTTTAGAGATTTATTTCTGTCACTGGGAATGGCATAAGGATAAACCTCATGGGTAGAAGCAATGAAATGGAACAAACTGCACACACACCTACCTGCATGAAAGGGAAGACAAGGCCTATTGTGAACTGGCCCAGCCAACTCAAACATCCACATATCAAGAAGGCTGCAGGTCGCCGGGATTGTTCAAACAGTTCACTGACAAGGACAAATGCAACAGAGTCTGGAAAAGAAATTCAATGTTACAGTGAAAAAGACACACCACACATTCAAAATCACACCATGATCTGGTGATCACATGGCGGAACATCAGCAGTCAACCAGGGCTGAACATGTATTATTTGTAATTGTTAGGAGCTAATGCAACAACAGTTGTCTTTAAACGTGACAGCAGGACACAATGCCTTTTTTTGGTCTTGGTTTAGCTTCCGCAGTGTGTGAAGCGAGGTGTCACCAGCCCTGGCCTCTCCTCTTCCTGAGTGTCTGACTTCCCCTGTTTCGCCACTTGGTGGAACTGGGTCTCTCTCTCTCTCTCTCTCTCTCTCTCTCTCTCTCTCTCTCTCTCTCTCTCTCTCTCTCTCTCTCTCTCTCTCTCTCTCTCTCTCTCTCTCCTCTTTGTTGGTTAGTGGTTGACATGGGGACATGTGCTAGATTTCATATCTATCTAGCAACAGACACATTTTCCCTTATTTCTTCCTTTCCTTATTTACCATCCAGTAATCTTGGGGGAAATCTGAGAGAAAATGGAAATTTGCAACATTACCTGGACCCACAGCCGCAAAAGCAAATACAGCCAATATAAAGGCAAAACTCAGGAAAGGCATCCATGACACAGTTCTCTAGGAGAAAAAGAGAATGTTTTACAAAGCACGTACATTTCACACCAGTATTCCTTTTAAGCCAATTGAGAATCAGCGTGCAATACGTTATAACCTCAATACTGAGGAAGACTGTAAGAAGACCATAGCAGACAGCCATGCCAGCAAAGCCAACTATAATCGGAACTCGTCTCCCAGCACGCTCAATCAGTACATTCTAGGGGGGAAAGACATTAAGTTATTTAGTTATTTACTATACAATGGCCTCTTAATGATGCAGTAGCACATTAAAAATCATAATATAAAAGAATTACTAATTAATATTAAATATGTAAAAAGAGGTTCATGTTTTAGTTAATATGAGATGACTTTTTGAATGAATCAAACATTGTGCTGGTCGGTCTTGTTACATTGTTTACTCACACTGCAAGATGAAAAAATGACCTGAGTGGCACCGATGCTGAGAGTCATGTAGGTGGCCGTGCTACCTGAGACACCAGCATCAGTTAGAATGATATTGGTGTAGAAAAGAACCTGGAAGAAAAAGAATCAAGAAAAGGTCAATTCAATTTGTCATCAGCATACCACTGCTATGCTGACATCTCGGGGTGGATGTCGAAGCACCACCTGAAGCTCAACCTGGACAAGACTGAGATGGTGTTTCTCCCGGGGAAGGGCTGCCCGCACCGAGACCTGGCCATCACCATAGATGACTCCGTGGTGACGTCTACTCGGACTGCGAGGAATCTGGGTGTGACCCTGGACGACCAACTGTCGTTCTCGGCAAACATCGCTTCGGTGACACGTTCCTGCAGATTCCTCCTCTACAACATCCGGAGGATTCGTCCCTTCCTCACCGACAAAGGCAGCGCAGGTGCTGATCCAGGCTCTTGTCATCTCCCGCCTGGACTACTGCAACTCACTCCTTGCTGGCGCCCCGGCTTCCGCCATCAGACCTCTGCAGCTCGTCCAGAAAGCTGCTGCTCGTCTGGTGTTCAACCTCCCCAAGTTCTCCCACACAACTTGCCTTCTCCGTTCTCTACACTGGCTCCCTGTAGCTGCTCGCATCCAGTTTAAGACTCTTGTGCTAGCCTACAGGGCAGTGAAAGGAACAGCTCCTTCATACCTCCAGGCTATGGTCAAGCCCTACACCCCCGGCCGATCACTTCGCTCTGCTGCCTCCAGGCGGCTGGCTGCCCCGGCGCTCCAACAACGCGGTCACGGCTTTTCACTGTTCTGGCACCTCAGTGGTGGAATGATCTCCCGACTGATGTCATGACAGCGGAGTCGCTGCCCATCTTTCGCCGCAGGCTGAAAACCCATCTCTTCAAGAAACACTACTCGGATCCGCCCTCTTAGGACATCACCAATTTTGTCCTAGCTCTTCTGATGCTCTTGTTTTCTAATCTGTCATTTCTAATTTGTCCTTTTTTCTCATTTATCATAGTACCTAACTTATTGCACTTCTACTCTAGCTCTAGTTATGCTCTTAGCGGTTGGTTTTGGAAGGAAATGCGCTTACGATTTCTTGTGACCTGAAGTTCTTTTATCTACCTTTGTTGAACGCACTTATTGTAAGTCGCTTTGGATAAAAGCGTCTGCTAAGTGACCGTAATGTAATGTAATGTAATTTCTTCAACACAGCAGCACATATAAAGAAGAATGTAAACATACAGTAATACATGAGGACAGGGGGAAACATTTCTAATTCACAGTGTGTCAGCATTTAATTTTTTATACATCCATTCTCTATTTCTGCTTATCCTGATCAGGATGAGAGAGATCAGAATGACATGCAAGCAATGTTGTCATATATTATTGTGCCCCAAATGATTTTATTTCTAATAAATGTAAATGTAAATGTAATTAGCACACCTTTACTTGATTTCCAAACATTACCTCTCCCTTTACACACAGTCATCTCAGGATATTATCTTTACACCATTCATGTGTGTAATTACTCACAGCAAGGACGCCAGAGAGCTCCAAACAGGCCACTATGATAATGCCAGTGATCAACTGCCAGCGGACAGTCCTGTCCCGCAGCACCTGCAGAACAGATAGAACTTGCAGATTGTTGTGGCGCTCCACTTGGACTTCCTCCAGCTCTGCAGTCACATCTTCTTTCCCCAGGAATCTCCTGAAGGCTGAATATAATGCAGAACATTTAAAAGCATTGAACTCAGAGTTGTTCAAATGTGTAGTTAGTATCACCGGTGCCTTCAATCATTCAGCCTCTTTAAATGGAGGAAAGTTCTTCCTGTGCTGTTTCACTTCTAAGACAATTTGGGATTTTTATTTTCACCAACACTTTCAGCAAGGTCTGTATATAAAGACTCCATGACTCCATGGAGTCTTTATATTCAGACGTTATATGTATATATAGATATAACATATATATATATAAAGAGTGCAGCAGAACAACAGTTTTACATTTTGCCTCACCTTACCTCACCTTTTTCTGCCCCCGCCTCATCGTTCTTCTCTATCAGCAGGTATCGAGGGCTCTCAGGCATGAAGAACAGCCCGCCAATCTGCACCAATGCCGGAATGGCAATAACAGCAAACAGGAAAATCCACCTGGACTCCTGTAACCGAACACAATGCAGAGTCAACAATGAATTTGAGCATTTAAGACTGTTTCATGTTATTTTCAACAGTTGCATACTTGACATCATGCATCCACTATTTTAAAACAGATGATGTAAACTGATGATCTGACTATACCACATGCATCTTGGAAATACAACAGACAATATGATCTCTGTTAAACTAATTGGATTACTTGGTTCAACACACAGCACTAATTTGCATTTTCTTCTCTCGTGCGGCTCCTGATCCCTAGAGGGGGATTGTCTCTGGGATTTACATGGCTTCAGATTTATAAAGTAGATTTATGAGAGGTGTTGGTGTAACCTTTCCAAAAGCAACATTTGTATTGTAGGGATATTTTGATCGGATTTTTGAGGAGGTCTAGATTCAGACCACATCCTACTATGTTAACTTTTACTGTGTACATACGCCACTTACCTGGCCAAATACCTCTTTGAGACCCATTATCTGTCCAGCAAACACACCCAGGCTAGACATGATGCTACTGGCAAGAGTTATGGAGCCTCGGATATGTTTTGGAGAAATCTCTGCCATGTAAATAAATCGGGAACTGAGAGAGATACCTGGAATAAAAACAAAACAATACAGAACGTTTACCAGTTTGTTTACGAGACCAAATCTTGCCATATGTACTGTATACATAACTATAACTAATGAAAAATGGAAATATATTTTTCTTGCTTGTTGTTTTTTGTAGTGTTACCATAATCAAAAGCATTGTGCTTGTACTTTACTATGGCAACAGTTCAGTGTCTCTCATTGTCTGCCGTTTGTCACTGCGGGCTGTTAGTGGCAGATAGCAGTAGGTGTGTATGTACACATGTTAAATCTTTCCTCTTTCCTGCCTTTCCTGCTGTTCTTATTAATATTTTTTTTTATTAGTTGAATATAACTCAGGAAGTCATTACAGTCAGCAGACTTGCAGAAAAGCCTCTCACCAGCATACAGTCCAATTATAAAGCGGCCAATGATGAGCATCACAAAAGAGTGAGCCTTCTCTCCTGAGGACAGCAACACAGCAGCCACCAGTGAGAAGATGTTATTTGTAATCAAGGTGCTTCTCCTACAATGCAGAAAGATGTTCAGTGTAGATGACAGATAAGACAAGAAAGACTGGAGGTAAGTCAGCTGCAAAGATTTCCACCTGGACTGGGGATCCACTACTCGTACTGTAATATTGCATTGCATACATATACTGTAGCTTAATCTTATTAAATTAATCATTTCACTATAATTTCATATTACTTATGTTTCTAGATAGATTTTTTTACTTACCTTCCAAGAACCTTAAGTAGGAATTTGGCAAGAATACTTCCTAGTAGCCCTCCTATGGACATTATGGAGATGGTTACAGACCACAGTAGAGTGGCTGTCTCAGGGGTAACTGGTGTCCCATACCTCTCAATCCATGTGTTGTTTATGAGACTCTTTGCATGCTGAAGGAGACAGTAATACACATACAAGGGCCAGAAATGAATGTGTAAACCAGAAGCTTTTGACAGACATGATTCTGTCAGCTGGAATGCTAGAAACCAAAAACCATGATTATGATCTGGGTTGGTATGTGTGTACAAATTCTCTCATAAAATCATCATAATATCGGCCCAGATAACAGAAAACATTGCTAAAAATACTCATAAAACTTTTACATTCATAAATTTAAAATGACTTACCGGAGCAGCGGCGTTGACCACTGACAAATTATATCCATACAGAAATGAACTATTGCAGGTAAAGAAGACAGCGCTCAGCAGACACAGTGTGATCCGTTGGTGAGGGACCTATAAAGAATTTAATGACAGAAGCAGATCCATAGCATAAGGTGACCTGGTTTAATTCTTCAAAAAAAATCATGCTGCTTCACCTCAGTGAATTCAGACTAAACATCTTTGTGCCACAATCACCTTTGTTGGCTCCTCTTTGGTGTTGTCTGTCTCTGGAACATTGTCTCCGTCCCTTTGGTTGTTATTCTCTAGCTCACTCATTATAGTGTCCCTGTATTCTGAAACAAGAATATATAAAATGCAGTATGACCTGAGTTGACCCCAATCTGAAAAAGCAAAGCATGTTAATAACAGATTTTGGAATAATAATAGAACAACAAATACTTTGAGACATGCTGAAAGTAATATATGATAGAGTATATACTGAATATATAGATATTATATTACTGAATTATATGGCAGATGCACTGGGACTTATTGCAAATTTAAGTTTGCAACCATGTTAATTTATTTAAACAAATAACCTGTCAATCAATCAAATTTGATGTGTTAAATGAAAAAAAAATCGATTTTCTCTGTTGTTTGTGTAGCAATGGAGATAGATCGTGTCCTACCTTTACCTTCAGAACCTGGTGTGTAGCATTGGCTGTTCAAGTGTTCTTTAAGTTCCGCATTCCATTTATTATCTGATTACAAGGAGTGACATACGTCATTCTTTTTGTTATGTTTTGCGTGTGATTGCTTCAATAGATTTAGTTTATTTTTTACAACAGATGGAAGAGTCCAGTTTGACAGTTTGGTGTACTGAACAATTTGAAATGAAGATGGGAGGCACGGTGGTGCAGAGGTAAGCACTCGTGCCTCACAGCAAGAAGGTTATGGGTGCATGGTCTGTGTGCGCAGGTTTTTTCCGGGGACTCCGGCTTCTTCCCATAGTCCAAAGACATGCAGGTTCATTGACGACTGATGATTCTAAATTGTCCATAGGTGTGAATGTGAGAGTGAGTCTATGTGTGCCCTGTGATGAACTGTCCACTGTAAATGATAATTTACTTTCAACCACTGATTTCTTCATTAAACTCACTGCACTCATCAGGATCTCTGAGTCAGATTTTGTTTGTGTCAAGGTATTAGAACATACACCACTAACAGTAACTATCATGGTTTGTTCTCTTGGTTGTTTTTGTAAGGGCTTGGGTATTTAATGCCTACCAGAAGCTTCTGTGTAAAAGTTCATCCTGCTGATGTTGTAGATATGACGGATTCATCTAGTGATGTTTGGTATGTTATCAAGGGAACATCTCATCACAACAGCTTTGCGATAACCCGTTGTTGTTAAACTGGGTAGGCAGGAAGTCTTTCTGTGCTGTTTATGTGTCATTTTTACCCGAGGGTTCTGCTATGAAGCAGGGATTGGAATTTAACAAGCTTACTTGGGATTTAAATCTGAGTTTTCAGGACTACGAATGGCGTCTGATTTAAATGGAGGTACAGCAGTGGCAGGCCGTGCATTTCATACCTGAGCCTTCAGTGATGTCCTACACAGTCCTACCTGAATTATTCCACCTCTTACAGTTTTTCTCCATTGGTTTGGTTCATTTCTTGAAACAGAAATTACATTCTCGAAACTCTAAGACCATTTGGCAAAACAGTCTTACAGTTCAGCACAACACCATAGCTCACTTGCAAAAGCTCATATCTCTCCCAAAACTGCTCACTCGTGCTTCAAAACTAAATTCATTTCCCATCTAAATAGTCAGTGCCACCAAAATGCAAAGATCCTTCTCAATTGCTTTGGCTCATTTCTTGAAACAGACCGGATGTTCTCAACACTCTTGGTGCTTTTGCCAAAATAACCTGGATGGTTCAGCACAACACCATAGTTCACCTGCAAAAGCTCATATCTCTCCAGAAAACAGATCACTCGTGTCTCAAAACTAAATTCCTTTCTCATATAAATAGTCAGTGCCACCAAAATGCACCGTCCCTTTGGCATTGTGTAAGCACTGCAAGTCAAAATGTTAAGATATTTTGTCACTTAGCCCAGTCCTTCATTGATAATGGTTACTGTAGTAGTTTTTTTGTCTAGCTAACAGAATGCAATTGTGTATAAAACTGAAAGGGCGGAAAAAGGATTTTACGGAGTAGCCTCCAAGGTTTGACATCACACATTGCACTCATACTGCCAAGGAATTTGTAACCAGTTTTATTCACACACATAAAGTGGAATAAAAAAAAACTATTTTGTAATGGAAATTACAAAATAAACATATTTTCTAATTTTTCCTCATGCATAGACAAAAGCTGCATTGCTTTTATTTTGAAGTTGTTTTTTATTCAGGTAAATAATGACACTTTACGCATATCAACGTGCACACGATTGGATCGTTGTTACAAGCAGGTAACAAGACGACTTTAGCCCTCAAAATGTCCGCTCGTAGTAAAAAAAGAAAGGTAGATGGCGAATGCAGGGTTTTCAACAAAATTGGTCAAAACAAAATTGGTCATCTGAGATGTGTGAAACTCCTTCTTTGTTAATCAAGTTCTAGTTTCACCTGAATGTTAATTTCTGTAATCAATTCATCAAATGTTCCAAGAGATTCATATGGTATTCATGGTATTATGTTCTTGACTAATTTTGACAAATGAACAGACTGTTGTGCATGTGATAACTTATACAATGAAATGATGGTGACATTTTTTGAGAGAACAACCATTACACTGAGAATCAACAATCAGTTTAGATCAACAAGATCTATTTACTTGGAAATTGTGTTAAATTTAGGCTAACTGAACTAACTGTAGGCTACCTGTACTTAATAATTTGCAAAGATGTACTAAGACATTTGCAATTTGATGAAATGAATGAGAAATACCATTCTGTTGTGAACAATTGCCAAGTGGTTTGGAGGTTTGTCCATGTTATTTTGAGAATGTAATTTCTGTTTCAAAAAAATGAGCCAAACCAATGGAGAAAAACTGTAATACTATCATTATGACGCCATGGCTCTAGAAACTATACATTTTGACAGAAACGCAGTATTACCTGGCGTTGCATCACTGTAACATAGTCAAGTACAGCAGAGTTATATTAATATTTCCGAAGCATTTATAATCAATAAATCCGCATATACAATTGCCACACACAGCGGGGGAAAGGGTTTGTCTGCCACTTCAACAGTGTTGAAGTGGCAGACAAACCCTCACTGTGATAGGCTCGCTAGCGTCAGGATTGGCAGTTCTCTTCTCACGATGTCTAGCTTTTCTTGAAAAGTTCGTCTTGAAAATGGCGTTGTTATTATATCTGCGACCAAATCGATCTCTTCTCCTCCTTCAGCCATTGTGGGTTGAAAAAAACTGCTTGTAGAAATCTACACAAATTAGCTCGTTCAAGTTCAGTTTGCTAGCTCTGCCTCTCAATAATGCGTATCCAATCAATCGACGTGCACGTGCTAACGTTATTGTACGCCTGCTAGCTGGCCGTTGTCGCCAACTCGAAATCTGATTGGTTAAGGCCACAGTTTTGTTTCTGTTCACTTTAAGCTACAGGCGACCGCACTGTTGATTCTGAAGGCCTATGGGCAGATTTCTTGGACCCTGGCAACACATTATGGCTGAAATATGATTGGATAAAAGCTCTAACAAAAAGCCCAGCCCCCTCCAAATCTCCTTCTGAGGCTAGAAGCAGCGCAACCAAGACTAAAGCTATGAAATGAAGAGAATAGACTTTCGGGAATAGTTTAATACATATTTGTGAAAAAAATATATCGAAATTAAATGTATATTCTGATGTTTAGGCCAGCAGAGAAGGCCTTGCTGGCCCTGACGGCCCACCACTGAGGTACAGTATATTGCCCTGGCAATTTACACCTGGGCATGGGATTGCTAGATCATGCAATGTGTACTTTCGAACAGAATAATACACCATGTAAAATTTTCTTTTACATGGTTCATTTACCTATTTGTTTTATTTTGTTGTAGTAGCCTAATGTCTCTGTGTTGAATACCATGATTGCATATGAGGGGCCTTGGCTGGAACCCAATGGTATATAGGGGGGCTTAGCATGGAAAGCAATACTGTGATCACAGCACCAAGCACCAAGCCGTTACTGTCCTCTTCTGGTTAACTAATGTACATACATTTTAATAGAATGTACTGCATGTTGGATGAATTTCTCAGCTTGATTAAATACACATAATCACTTTACTGACATTAAGACCAGATCAACATAATATTACTGTGTTTTTACTTTACTGTACTAATATGAAGAAAGGTTAAAACTCTCACCTTAGTCATCCACAGACGGGAAGTGTACACTTTTTTTCCGCAGCAATGCACATAATAACCATTCAGCCATATGTATTTCTTTGCATGTTTATTCTGTATCTGTAACCCATAATCATAATGGTAATTGCTCATGGTTGGTAAAAAAAAAAAAAGCCCTCATGTGTGATTGATACAATATAAAACTAAAATCAGTCTGTTTTGTTGTCTTTACACCAGAATGAAGCCTGAATAAGTCCTATCCACAAAACATTTAGTAGATTTATTTCCCTGTATAAACCTGTGGAAGCTTTCTGATAGATAATAAGAAAATCTCGTTTTTTTTATTTTTTATTTAATATTATGGTGGTTTACTTGACATATTTATTTATTGCGACCTGTTTTTTTTTCCATTCAGTAGACTAACTTCTCAAAAAACAACTTAATCTTGGAGCCCTGGGTATATATGTTATAAAAAACTACAATATTAAGATGAACGACAAATCAGGATCGGCGTAAAAATGATCATACATAGCAGAAATTCAGGAAAAAATAATGGAGAAAATACAGCAATTGATAAAATGTTCAGACTTGTACTCCTTTTAAAGACGATGTAATCACAAATCAAACTTTACGCAACTTTGTGAAGGTCTGAAAAATGTTAAAAGTGTTTTCTGTACCCAGATGATAGTTTTGCCAAAAAACAACCTGATTTGAACTTAACATGTCAGAGGAAATGAAGCTGTTTTTTATGCTGCTGCAGTGACAGAGGAGATGGTTTGTTCCTGCTTGTTTGGTCGCGCTGTGGAAAGTTTGTTTCTTTGGGCAAAGCTTTGGCTGATCTCCACAAAAGTTTTGTTTTTGGTCTCAGGGAGGATGAAGAACAGATAGACCGCTGCCCCAGTACACACCACCAGAAACACCAAGAAGACATAGCTCTGTAACGCCTCCTGTAAAACAAAAGAGTCAAAGGTGTCAACAAGGATACTCTGAAAAACATTTGAACACATTTCTACCTGAGAAAAGTGGGGGACATCAGTCATTCCAAACACTTTGTAGAGATTGATGGAAAAGGTGAAAACGTAGTAATTTAGTCTAACAATATAACAAACATTAACATGCATGAAGAGCAAAATAGTGCACAGCGATAGTGTAACAGACTGCAAGAAATGCAGAGCGAGACATAAGTTCAGCCAAAATACAAACAGTGTGGAGTTCACACTATTCTCATTCCAATAATCATTGAAGGGAAATGTACATTGAAAGATTTCTCACATAGAGCCCTGGTACACTTGCTGTTTTTAGAATGTTGCAGCCCTGAGCCATTGTGCACTCTGGAATCAGGAAAATGTCTTAAACTTTTTAATTTATCAGTGCTAATGTTATTTTTGTCTCTTGTCTGAGAAATGTCAGACATAATTATGCCTGGCACAGGTAAATGGTAGAACCTGGTCATTCAAACATTTTGATGCACTTGAAGACTTAGATCTGTCTCTAGGAATGGCATCAGGTCTGGGAGGCAGTGGCTCAGTGGGTAGTGCTTCCGCTTACGAACCGGAGGGTCGCCGGTTCAAGCCCCTGCCGAGGTGCCCCTGAGCAAGGCACCGAACCCTCAATTGCTCCCCCCTCTGTGAAGGGTGGTAATGTAATGTAAGTCGCTCTGGATAAAGGCATCTGCCAAATGATCGTAATGTAATGTTTAACCTGTGGGGTAGAAGCAATGAAATGGATCAAACTGCACACACACATACCTGCATGAAAGGGAAGACAAGGCCTAATGTGAACTGGCCCAGCCAACTAAAACATCCACATATCAAGAAGGCTGCAGGTTGCCGGGATTGTTCAAACAGTTCACTGACAAGGACAAATGCAACAGAGTCTGGAAAAGAAATTCAATGTTACAGTGAAAAAGAGATGGAATGTGACACAGTAACCTTTTCATAACAAATGAGAGCTTTATGTGACATAAGCAGAAGTGCAGAAACACTGAAGGGAAAACTAACAAGCAGTGTAAAGCAGTGACACAACACACATTCAAAATCACACCATGTTCTGGTGATTACATGGCGGGATTAATGACTTCTTATGGTCTTGGTTTAGCTGCAGTAGTGTGTGAAGCGAGGTGACACCAGCCTGGCCTCTCCTCTTCCTGAGTGTCTGACTTCCCCTGTTTCGCCACTTCTCTCGCCTCTCCTTGCCCATTTCTTTTGTCTTTTTATTGCTCTAATCTGCTGTTCTGAGTTTGTTGGTCTTTTGAAACTTCTTGCTTGTTGAGAATAATTTTGCATTATCCCCAGTTGTTTACTTTTAAGTTTGTCAATGTCAAACAATTTAATATTACTGTTATCTCTGGAGAAGTTTCAGCCAGCATACACTGTTAGTCCGGTCCAAGTCCAAGTGTTTTAGAGAGAATTATGAGAAGCTATGAAGGAGCATTGCGAGATCCAGGCAACAAATATAATAATGCTGCTTCACCTCGGTGAATTCAGACTGAACGTCTTTGTGCCACAATTACCTTTGTTGGCTCCTCTTTGGTGTTGTCTATCTCTGGAACATTGTCTCCGTCCCTTTGGTTGTTATTCTCTGGCTCACTCATTTTAGTGTCCCTGTATTCTGAAACAAGAACTCTATAATGCAGTATGACCTAAATTGACCCCAATCTGAAAAAGCAAAGCATGTTAATAACAGATTTTAGAATAATGATAGAACAACAAATACTTTGAGACATGCTGATAGTTATATGATAGAGTATATACTGAATATATAGATATTATATTACTGAATTATATGGCAGGTGCAGTGGGAGTTGATGCAAATTTAAGTTTGCCACCTTGTTAATTTATTTTAACAAATATCCAGTCAATCAATCAAATTTGATGTGTTAAAAAATAAATATATTATCTGAACATTAAAAACCAAACATAGAAATCGATTTTCTCTATGGTTTGTGTAGCAATGGAGATAGAGTGTGTCCTACCTTAACCTTCAGAACCTTGTGTGTAACATTGGCTGTTCAAGTGTTCTTTAAGTTCAGCATTCAATTTATTATCTGATTACAAGGAGTGACATACGTCATTCTTTTTGTAATGTTTTTCGTGTGATTGCTTCAATAGATTAAGTTAGATTTTACAACAGATGGAAGAGTTCAGTTTGACAGATTGGTGAACTGGATTGAACAGTTTTAAATGAACACAGCAAGAAGGTTATGGGTGCATGCTCTATCTGCGTGGGTTTATGTCATTTTTACCTGAGGGGTCTGCTATGAAGCAGGGATTGGAGTTTAACAAATTTACCTGGGATTTAAATCTGAGTTTTCCGGACTACGAATGGTGTCTGATTTAAATGGAGGTACAGTATGTTGCCCTGGCAATTTACACCTGGACATGGGATTGCTAGAACATGCAGTTGTTTACTTTCGAACAGAATATTACACCAACGAAATTTTTCTTTAACATGGTTCATTGACCTATTTTTTATGTTGTTGTAGTAGGCTATTGTCCCTGTGTTTAATACCATGTCTTGCATGTGGGGGGCCTTGGCTGGAACCCAATGGTATACAGGGGGGCTTTGCATGGAAATGTTTGGGAACCCCTGGCTAAAAGCAATCACAGCAATACTGTGATCACAGCAACAACAATCTGTTACTGCCCTCTGCTGGTTAACTAATGTACATACCTATTATTACAATAAACTGCATGTTGGATGAATTTCTCAGCTTGATTAAATACACATAATCACTTTACTGACATTAGGACCAGATCAACATAATATTACTGTGTTTTTACTTTACTGTACTAATATGAAGAAAGGTTAAAACTCTCACCTTAGTCATCCACAGACGGGAAGTGCACACGTTTATTCGCAGCAATGCACATAATAACCATTCAGCCATATGAATTTCTTTGCATTTTGGTTTGGCATGGTCATACAAATATGATTCTTTTTCAAATGTAAAGCTACACAGGCAAATCACAACAGTTTCAATTCAAGCTAAATACAAAGTGATTCCAGGACAGTGTGATGAGCTGCTGATGGGAGTTCTGAAACAGTATCAGGGATCATGGTCATAACTGTATTTTCTGACAATAACATTAATAACAAAAACACATTATTCCCCACTCTGCTTCGTAGTTTCATTGAATTAAAGTTTGCAAATGCACGTGTGTCTGTGGCAATCGCTCCTCTGAATGTGATTACTTAGTACCTATCTCAGTACCAGCAGCATAACCTTTACACCTGAACGGTTGGAGTACCTTGCATAAGCTTAATAATTACCGTTATCTGAAAGTGACCTCTGTCCATTATGCCAACATGTAAAACACCAGCTTACAAAGGGAACCATAGATGTGACGGGATCGAAATGAACTTCCTCTAACCTTATCACGGCCAAAACTCCGCAGCTAAACAAACAAGGAAACTTAACAAAGGGGTCATTTGATAGAAAGGATTTGTCAAATTTCTCTCACATCAAGCGCTATACATTCCACAACAGACAGGTCCTTTAAGGGAATATGACTTAACCGGTTTCAGAGATAAAGACACTTTGATCCCTTTGTGTTTGTCTTTAGCATATGAATAGTTTCACAATACAATCTTTGTCTTTGATGTATAAAACATGAGGTAATAATACAAGATGGGGATGTGACGGTCTGAGGAGCCAGGTTGTGTTTGAGAGGCCACCTTCACTCACTTGCACTGACAACTCCTGCATATATTATGGTATGTGTTACTACAGTATGTTATGATTCCATGACATATGTGTTGTTGCGTTTAACAATGTGCAAGGTAACAACACTGCAGGCGAGCTTTCCGCATACAATTCATACAAAATCAGCCAATTCATTTCACTGATCATCAGATACAAAACGTCACACAGTACAACGCCTGTATAAGTGGCACTGCTATGGCTTCATGTTGACTAAAACAGAGGGAGCACACACACACACACACACACACACACACACACACACACACACACACACACACACACACACACACTCAACACACATTCACACACACACACGTGTACACACAGAGCCTGGGTTCAAACTGAGTCACATTAGGGGGGATGTGGGAGGAGGTAGTACAGGCACATGGCCTCATGTTAGAGTCTGCGTTTCAAAGCTTCCTGAATGAGACGGAGAGAGATCAGAGAGAGGTCGGATCAAAACTGACAAGTGCTGCAAATGTGTGTGAGGAGAATCACACCTTTTATCAGGTTCAGTTCCTTGGGAAGAAGATTTCAGCCAAACTTCACAGAACTAATGTGGGAAAGCAGCAGCAGGACCTTCAGACCTTCATCATAAGATCTGAGTCTGAGTCTGATCCTGATCCGTCTCACTCTGGACCTCAGGGATGGGGGAGGGGGGGGGGTTCACTGTCCCGGCGCGTAGGGCCAGCTGATGGAGCTCCCCGATAGCTGCATGTCTCGGATCAGCGTCTCGATGGGCGTCTTGCCCACCAGGCGCATGAAGAAGAGCTGGGAGATGAGGTTGGCCGGCACGGCACGCAGAGCAGGGAGGCGAAGCAGCAGGCGGCCGAAGCGCTGAGGCTGGTTGGGGTACTGCAGCCTCTCGTACTCTGTCAGGGCCACCTGGGCCTTCTCCTGCAGGGACTCCACATGGGCCGGGTCGCTCAGACCACACGCATCTGAAAACACAGATTTACAACAGCTTTAACAGCCTGTATGTCAAATAAATTAATACTTTCATTTTATCACATCCACCAAGGAGGTGATGTTTTTGCTTTGATGTGTGTGTGTGTGAGAGAGATAACTCAAAAGGGTATTGATGGATTTCTTTTGAAATTTTAGGGAGAGGTGAGTCAAACAAACATTATAGCAGATTTCTAGGTGCAACCAGATCACAACACAGACAGCCACATCTGATCCTGAACAGTTTCCATCTTCATCATCCACAGAGCAGCTGCACTATCAATGTTCCTCAATATCTCCTGAACTAATACAGAAATACGTATTCAAGTTACTGTAGGTTTTCAATGAGTTGGATTACAAAGACAGATAGATGTTCTGGGGGCAAGTTAGAGAGAAATGTTTGGCCTTGCAGGGGTTTGTGAGTGCTTTTTGATAACAGGTGAATAAACCAAACAAAAAACTGAACGGGCTCAAAACCTGATAGGACTTGACCTTGGTGACCTCTGTGGCACTTTTGGCTCTGCCTGGAGCTGGTGTGGATTTAACATCTTGCTCAAAGGCACTTCAGCAGAGTGAAAGCTTGCTGACACATCAACTCTGTCAGTGAGTGAAAAGCCACGATGATTTGACCAAACCTACCAGGAGAGAAGAGCGCAATGGCTTTGAGGCAGCTGTACTCTGCTGAGTCCACCTGCAGCCGGTTCAGCTTGTCCACCTGGTCCTGGAAGACCCGGACCTGGTCCATGAAGGACACGACGCGCTCGGCGGACATGGGTGAGGAGTGGAAACCAGCTGCTGCCAACAGGGGTGCCATGTGCAGAGGGAGGGCCGACTGAGCCGCGTTCAGGATGAAGAGCTCACTCCAGCTCAGCCTCAGCATCGCCACCTGTAGGAAGGGAAGGGGTATATAATAAGACACTTTGGCCAAAACAGACAATCTTTCATCTGTTCATTGTTTTGTATGTTTTGCAGAACTTCAATACAGCCTTGACATTCTTGTCAATTTTTGAATTAAAGTTGCTGCTTCACCCATCTGCTCTTTCTTTCTTTCTTTCTTTCTTTCTATCTTTCTTATTTTATCTGGTGGCTGCAGTTGGGTGCGTTAGATTGTGTAATTTCAACTTTAAATGAAGTCGGTTTTGCTGTTCTCAGGTGAAAACATTGTATCTCTGCCTTGTTAGTGTTTGAATGCACCGTGCGTTTTAGACACGACGTCAACAGTCTTCAAAAGGAAAATAGGTCAGGGCCTCAAATGAACTCAAACAGAAGCACCTGGTCATTTTACAGGCTCACCTCAGAGTAAAGGTCAGACATGTGAACACCAACGCTCAACAACACGACAGCGGACGGTAACGTAGGTCAACTTGTGTATTTACAGCGTTTAACAGAGCTGCAGTCTACTCAAGTCACCGATTTATCTGACAATTGTGGTTAGTTTGGTTATTTGGAGACGACGGTGTAACATAGTGTGATATTTTAATCTGACTACTTTGTACTGACAAACTGTAAAATGTGGAAAGTCTCATCTCCCATCTCTCTTTTAATCATTACATTTCCCATGAAGCATATCGGCTTCTCCAGCTTCTTCTTTGATGCCAAACCCTCCTTCTGTCTTGGTTTTCCATCTTCTCATATGAGGATTTCACCGAGTTATATTCTCATTGTCACCTTCATCTTCTCTGTGGTCTTCTTTTTCCCCCATCTCATGTTTCTCCTCCTTCTCCTCCTCCTCCTGGCTTCCACCTGCTACTTCTTCTTCTCTGCCTTGGTGTTCTCTGCTCTATTCAGATGGTTTTCTCAGGTTCCTCCATTTTTCTTCCATCTCATTTTCACTCTCTTCCTTGTTGTCATTTTCCCTCTCTTCCTTGTTGTGCAGCAACAGTGTCTCCAGCTGACCAGCCCCCAGCTTTTCAACTATAAATACATGCAGTGTGTTGTAGCTCTTGGCATGTTGTGTAGTGGTCGTGTGCTGATTTGGCATCTGGAGATCTGTGTACAAATCCTGCTCACCACTCCATTCTTCCCAAATTCATACAACATTGTTGGAACTCCTGAGCAAAGAATGCTGTATCTGCAATTCTGCCACTTTAATTTCACTTCTCCTCCAGCTGCTGTAGCTATATGTGTTAATTATTGAGTTTTACAAAGGAAAAACTACAATATATTTAGACGGGAAGCTGACCTGCTCCGAGACAGGAAGTTCTGGGAAGTATGGGATGTTCCTCGCCCACTCGATGGTGCTGAAGAGGAGTCTGGCGGCCAGCTCACAGATGCTGTCGATGCCCATGACGGAGCCTCCACTGGCGGACGCCTGCATGGGTGTTTGGCTGTATGGTGGCCCGTAGCGGCTGCTGGGGTACGGCTCAGCCCGGAGGAGCTGGGAGATCAACTCGGACACCGGCTGCCCGTTGAAGTAGTCGGCCCCGATGTGACCCGGCACTCCGGCGCCGACGGCCCCAGCCAGGGAGTTTGGACTGATACCTGAGTGAGATGGAGGGATGCGACCCCTCTGGACAGCTGAGGGAGGAGGACAGAGACAGAACATGATGCTGAATGTAGCGTAAGTGGGTTGGATATGAAATTCAAGACTTCACAAGCACCAAACACAACAATAATATAAGATGATTAGCTGGATTCAGAGGAATAGAAGCTGCTCATTTACAGTAACAGTAGTAAATGTCCTGACTATCTGTCCTTGTATGCACAGTTTCCACCACCTGGGCTCTATTAACGTATTGGAAACTGGATTTGCATTTCTAAAGCAAGGCCGAGTGCTGACCTGAGTGTAGTTTAACGCACAGTTGCCCTCACCGCTCTGCATTTTAATGTACAGTGTGACGTGCTTTGTGGACAGTCCAGTTGTCGACCTCGTGGCAAAGGCAGGTTTTCAGACGTCTGAGGGGCTCCTGCTCTGCGCCAAAGGTGACTCAGACTTTTCCAGGTGCTGTGGAAACACTGCAGCCTGCGTCACAACTCTGGTCAGCGCGGCTTCATTACTGTCCAGGCTGAATATAGCTGCTGGCACGCTGCCACCAGGACAGATTATGTATAGAGGCGCTTTGGTTTGGAGATTGACAGGGAGGGAAACTCAACCAGCACTACTGAACCAGAAGCATATCAAACATCTCATTCCTGGTGGTCTTACATTCCGCTTGTGTGTAATGTTGATTTGGACTTGGAGTTACACTGTGTAAATAATCTGTGTTGTTTTGTTGGATGCAGTTCTACGACTGAGCATAAACAGGAAATAACAACGGATAAATGTAAGATTTCAATTGAGAACAATCACACAAATGGGAACGCTGATGACAAAACCAGCAAAAACATTGTTGGACACACACACATATAACCCCAGTGTGTTTTGACAGATGGATGTTGGAATGTTTATTTCAGTTATGCAAAGCAGCACGCTTGTCTGTAGTTGACCCCCACCCCTACACACACCACCCCCCACACACACACACACCTACACACAAACACACAATCACAGGGTGGAGCAGCAGGGTGAAAACACACTTTGGTTGACAGTCTAAATATTTTGCTTGGATGAATGACAAATGTCAATGATGTAACCATTCATCCATTTCTGTTATCCAGCACTGACTTCTCTTACTTTTACTTTAGAAAGTCACAGTATGAACACTATATAACTCTTACTTCTCTTTACTAAGTAATGTTTACAATGCAGAGTATTTACTTGTACAGCAGCTCTGTTGTGCTGTGAGCATTGGAACATCTCCGGCCCAGGGCTCATCTATACAAACTGACTCATCTGTGCTTTTAAAATGCTTCAAAACAACTTTAACCTTTGACCTGTTTCGGCTTAAAGAGGTTCTGTACCTTCTTTGCGCATTCCGACGCGGAAGCATTTCTTCAGGCGACAGTATTGGCACTGGTTGCGGTGATGCTGGTCGATTTGGCATTCTCTGTTTGATCTGCACAGAGGAACAAACCATTTAAAACATGGAGGAGGAAAATATTTGTTAGAATGACCTCAGGCAGCAACTCAGCAAAAATATTGTAACAAGAGAAGAATGTTTGATGATAAATCCTAATTACTGTTATTAATGCTTTATAGATCAGTAATGACCCATCAATTTGGGGTTGCCAGGTTGTGAAAATCCCCTCTTACAGCCTCTCTCCTTTTCTAATAATGCCTGCTTTTCCATCTGCCTGCAGTTATAAATGTTAATAAGTCATTAATAAAGGCTTCTCTTCCATTAAAATGCTTCCCCACACACACAAACACCCACACTCTCTGGCTCCCCCCCCCTCCCTCTCTCGCCCGTGTGATGAGCGAGCCGTGTGAGCCGGTGTGGCTGAATAGCTATCGAGGCTGTGACCTTTGTAAATCATCAGCCCCGCACGCCCTTGTTCCCTTTTTACAGGCGGGAGGAGGTCAGCCAACGTTTCAGAGCGAGAGCCTGAGAGCAGACTAGAACTAAAACCTTTTTCACAGATGACTCACTATTGTGGGAGGCAAAAAAATAATAATAACACACACACATACACACACACACACAAGCTCAGTGTTCCTTAAGTAAAAACAGAGGATTTGAGTTGTAACACTGTGTTCCACTGGTGAAGAATAATGGGAATGTTGACCTTCTGAGGCAATCCATCCTCACATGACTGACCTTCGGGGCTTTCTTTTCCTTTTTTTTTCCTGAGGGGCTGTTTGTGAGACATTTTCAAGGCTGGAGCATATCACCCTGCACTGAGGAAAGAACTAAACTCTGCTGGCTTCCTGGTGTATTGGAGAAGCTTCCCCACACTTTATATCTCTATAAATCACTGAGGCCAGAGGCAGTTTATAAGGGGAATATGAGCATTTAAGTGTTTTTATAGTGTTGTTCTGGACAAAACATGAAAACATCAGAACAACCCGTTGCCTCACACTGCAATAAATCTGACAATGTTTCAACTCTGGTCATTTCCTGAGATGGTGTTGTCTTTGAAAAGTGTTTGTAATATTCTGCCACCCTCATGTGTGCACGATTATGACATCACCGGCCTCAGATATGACACATTGTCAACACAAACTGGACTCGTTCAGGTTCACTCAGAGCGGATTTGTCTCAGGGTTGTTGCTCGTTCATTCATTCATTCATTCATCTCCTTACCTGCAGGAGTAGCTGAGATTCCGTCTGATGCTCCTCTTGAAGAAGCTCTTGCAGCCCTCGCAGGTGAACACGCCGTAGTGCTTGCCGCTGGATTTGTCCCCGCACACCACGCAGTCCACCACGCAGGACTTGTCCTCGTCCCCCACGTCCACGTCGCTGCTGCCGGCCTGCGGGGAGCCGTTCTCCTCCTCCCTCCTCAGGTAAGCCTTCTCCCCGAGTCCGTTAGTGTCCCCGTTGGGGTTCCCCCATCCCCCGCTCACCATGGCCATGTTCTCTGAGACGCACAGCCCAGCGAGTGAATCATACACACACTCGCGCACACACACAGACCCACCCTGCACCTCCTCTTCTCCTCTCTCAACTACCTGAAAAATGTAGAAGTTGATTTTCGGACTAGAATACGAGTCCAGAGAGACGCAAACGCGAAAGAAAGTGGTGTGGAAGTGTGATGGAGACGTGTTGACCTCTCTCCCCGTGCTGGCTGCTGGCCTGTGACCCCGAGGTCTTTCCCCTGTGCCACTTCTCGCTCTCTCTCTCTTCTTGATCCCTCTTGTCTCTCTTCTTGCCTTTCACCTCTGTGTGTTTTCCGCAGTGACCTCCGATCAGTCGCTCTCGATGTCTAAGAAAACTTCACACACATCAAGCAGTTCAGAGTTCAGGCAAAGGAGGAGAAGAAAAAAAAAAAAAGGGTGCAGCCTCGCTCTTTCACAGGAAACAATAAATTACACTTTGGCTCCCTCTCTCTCTCGCCCCCTCTCTCTCTCTCTCTCTCTCTCCCCTGGAAGTAGAAAAAAAAACCCACCTCATCTAACACTAAAAATGGGGTGGAGGGCAAAACAGAGTGTCTCTCCGGGTGAAAGGACGCTCAGCCTGTTCACTCCCCTCACTCAGCGCTCCACTTTCTCCCTGTAGGACGAGCGGCAGGCAGGGAAACTGAAACACTGCTCTCCTTCAGGCAGGGTTAAACTGCCCTGCCCTCTCCTCCCAACTTATGAACTCGTCCAACCTGTTCCAGCCGCGCAGAGGTGTTATCAGCCGATCTCAGGCGGTTCGAGTGCAGACTCACTCCTGACTTGTCGGGGCTGTTACCGGAGCAGAGGTTAAGAGTGAAGAGGAGACAGAAGAAGTCAGTGTCGACCCGACCTTTGGACGGCTTTGAAAGCAGAAGCTTGTTTCTTCTCGCCGCCACAGTCGCTCTTCACGTTTGGTGGGATGACCTCCCGAACTGGACCAACTGTTCCGGTCCACTGCTTGAACTTTCATACACAATTAAGTATTCTGGCTCAGGGGGACCTCTGTGCCCTATTTATAACCTGAGGCTTCCACAGTACGCTGAGTCCAGGCTTGATATTAAGACGGGCGGTGAGAGAGACAAAACACTGTGTTCGCTCCTGAGAATGATCTCTCAAAGTCTGAAAGAAGAAGTCCTCCTGTTCTGTTCTGCTCTCTCTCACGTGGAACAATGTTGTCTTGTAGTTCCTCCAACTGTGGTGTCAGTGGCTCAAATGTCATCCAAAAGGAGCCAAAATGTAAGCAGAGTTGAGAAATCTCCTCCAGCTGCCTCTCCTCTGTGAAATCCTCTCAAAGTGCCGCCTCCCTCTCTCTCTCTCTCTCTCCTCTTCTCTGGTTTTGTCAGTGCTTGTCCATCCAGCATTAACAACCAGAGGCCTGAACCTCTCTGCATTCCCTGTCAGCGAGTCAGGGTGTCCTGTTGCACTCTTTACTATTCTGCCCGTCCTTTTCCGCCTTGCTCCTGGCCCCTGCAGGAATAAATTAGGCAAACAAGCGCAGGAAAAACACGGTCACAGACCTTAGTGAAAGCCATACGCTGCTGTGAGCGGAGCAGCACAGATATCCTCTTCTGCTCCTCTCTCTCTCTCTCTCTCTCTCTCTCCCTCCCTCTCTCTCTCCCCCTCCCTCCCTGCCTCGCTCACTCCTTTAGGGAGAGCGAGCGTGTGTCTGTGTGCTCAGGGATTTGACACTGCTATTCAAGCCCTGTGGTTGCCATGGCACTGGATGCCTTATAAGGCCAGTAGAGTCAAAGAGCACAGAGTGGGCTACAGCCACACACACAGGCACACACACAGGCGCGCACACACACACACACACACACACACATTCACAGAGAGAGGAAGAAAGAATGCCTGACTGGCTGACCCCAGGCCGGCCCGGGAGCAGGGGGAGTTTAACCCCGACACTGCCATAAGACAAAGAGGGGCCTCAGGTCGAGCACATGGCGGCACTCTCGTGTTCTTCACTCTGCTCAGATCCAAGACACTTCCTCTGACTTTGTTGACCCGACAATAACAGGGAGGGCCGGTTGTTGTTGTTGTTGTTGTCGTTGGGCAACTTGTCGAAAGGTTACATGATACACCACACACACTCCCCCCTTCACACTCACACTCATACCACACACACACACTCTCAGGCCTGTGTGAGGGATGCCCAGGATCCTGCTTGGCTCTGGCAAGACAGACTGACAATAGTATAATATTTCCCTCTTAAATGAAAAAGGAAACTGCTTTTGTATCTTAAAATTGTCCTTTAAAACAAAATGAATCTCCTTAGTTACTTCCTCTCTCTGCACACTGTCACTCCCCTTGTGATCGAGGAACAGTAGATATTAGTTCCAGTCAGCACAAACATGCTGCACGGGGAGTTTCTGACAGTAATACACGCTTCATCTCTGCTATCGTCTTGGCTGTGGACTTTGGTCCTGAGGAATGTGTGGCCTGCTTTGTCTGTGTCATACCGGCAGCGTTGTCATGTGAAGGTCTCCTCCAAATGGGAGGACAAAATAAACAATCCCGGCCTGCAACCAAGGTTTCCAATAACAGCTGAAGCAAAACTAAAGGAGGAGAAAAAAAAAAAAAAAGAAGGCCCACAGAGGAGGTATTCACTGCTGCCTCCAAACACGCCGGCTGTAAAAAGGACTTCTATGTACCCAAATGTGTTTGCTCATCACAGGAATTCCCCCCTCAGAATGACACAGGACTCTGGCCCTCGGCACATCAAAAACAAAGTCGTGTCTCTGAAATTTGACGCGAGTGTGTGTGTGTGTGTGTGTGTGTGTGTGTGTGTGTGTGTGTATGAGGGGGTGGAGGGCGGGGGAGTTAACGGTTCGAAAATGCAGACAGGAAGGAGAAGTGACGCGATATGTGTCTTTGAGGGGTTTTGGTGAAGCATAAGGTAACTTTAACCCACATCCGTCACAGCCAGGCTCATTGTGCATGGATAGACCCTTTGTTTGGTTAAGGGGTTATCAGGGGCTGAGCTAAGCTGCTGTAAGTTGAATTAGTGCTTTCCTTTAAGCTCTTTCTCTCTCTCTCTCTCTCTCTCTGTGTATTACCCTCTGCTAATACACACACAGCGAGTGTGTGAGATAGCTGGTAAAGTAAATAAGGGTTGCACAGCCTATTGTAGGACACTTACCTGTCACAGACATACACACGTGTGTTCAGTTGTGCGTTGTTGTGAGTTGTGGTTTACAGTATTTGTCAGTATTTTCCTTTATCACATACAACTTTTATTCTTCATATCAATTTGTAACATTTTCACTGTCCCTGAAGGCACCAGTGTGATAAATGACCACAACACACACAGCATGCGACCACATGACCGACCTGATTAAAGGAGCAGATCCCTCATTTTGCATGGATTAGCTAATTTACTTTGTATCACCGTTTTACAAACCGGCATAATGTCAGTGAACGTCACGGCCGCGTTTATTTCCGTCAAATCTTATTTATACTCGGCAGTGATAATGAAACTTTGACAGAAATAAACGCAGGCTTGATGTTCGCTGTGATGGATTACGGCGTCAAAGCAGCTCAGAATAGAAGTGGAGCGGAAATCACACACTGATCCACCGCTGCGTCTTATTTTATCCATGTCTGAACCAAAAGTTGTTATTTTATAAAGCGAGAAAGTTCAATTTGATTTTATATCGTATTAAAATGATTGGAAACACTATTAAAATGTTAATATGCCACTTAAACTAAAAACACCAGAGCACCCAGAACACTTCCACTTCGTCTGTTCGCCGTTGGAAAAATGAATGTTTATCCCACAATTTTCCCAATTCATGTCTTCATTTGTTGTAACATGGAAATGCTCACAGAGTCACGTCGGTTCCTGCGTTTGTCATTTGGAAACCATTTGAAGCCAGATGACAGCTAACAGATGCTGTGCAAAGTGTCGTAGCCTTGATGTTGTAGCTTTGCCCCACAGTCATAAAGCGCCCGGCATTTATTCTTTGAGGAGTGCAACATAGTTTAGTTTCCTGTTAAGCAGCACAAAGGGGAAAGCGAGAGAAACGGTTTGAGATAATGAGGCTGATTTTCTCTCCGATGAGCGGACGAGCCACATGTTTCATTTTCCCCCTCGGGGGTCAAATTGTTGACCCCTCTCACTTCACAGGTTTCTGTCGCTCGTCTCCTCTGATGGGTTTGTGTGAGAGCAGAACAGGAGCGTCCGTGTTTACAGCTGCCGTCCTCGTGTGCGAGGGGAACAGACTCAGTGTTAGCATGTGTGTGCGTGTGTGTGTGTGTGTGTGTGTGTGTGGAGTAGCGTAATTGTGACTGTGTGTATTTGGATTTCAGAGAAAACATGTGCCTAGACTGTTGCTGGCATATGTAATGTATGTACTAGTTGTGACCGTGTGTGTGCGTGTGTGTGTGTTGTTTGCTCTTTGAACTGCAGGTCAGGAATGCAGCTGCTCTCAGCGTGAAGTCGACTGTGGTGAAGTCTGTGAATTCTCAACACAGCCAGAGTCCAGAGTCATTGGAGTGGAGCAGAGAAACCTTCACCTAAACTCACCTGAACGCCTCTTACACTGCGCACACACACACACACACCAGCACTGCAGTCCCTCTCACACATACACACACACACACACACACACACACACACACCCCCAAATTATCCACAGTGATACTCCAGAGATTGTACTAAATGTCATGACTTTACAGGTCATTTACATCTAAACTAGGTCACTGACTATGTTTCTTTTAAAAAATTGCAGCATTATGGAGATATTTGTCATTCACTTAGCAGGTCTGTGGGCCTTTAGATGGAGCCTTATGGACACACACACACACACACACATACACAAACAAACACAGGTCTTATCAGGTCTTATATCATACAATCTTATCAACTGCAGCCCTGTACCCTGTAGTTCCTGCTGTGTTGTCTTTATCTATACAGGAGTTCTTTAGATGATTGAGATGATGATATAGATTATTTTCTCTCCTCTATCATGAACGAAAGGAGTGTAAATTAATGATAAACAAACAAACACAAGGATTTATTCCGGGTTACACAGCCCAAACTAACCCGGAGCCACAGATATCACCTCACGTGAGCTTTGGAGCTTCATTCGTCCTGACCTCAGTCTGAAAGAGAGCAGAGGATGAGACTTCTATCTTCTGTAAATATTGGGAGGTGGTGTGTTTATGTGTGTGTGCGTGTGTGTGTTGGAAGTGTGTTAAGTGTGAGTTAAAGTGCGGAGGAATTTGAAAACTGAGGTTAAACTTTAACTTTAAAAGTTAAAAGTCTGGGTGAACATGCGGGAGCACATGACTCATTGCTCCTTCCTCATTAGATCCAATGCCCTTTGGCCCAGAGTCATATCCCCCCACCCCACCCCTTCACACACACACACACACACACACACACCCTTTGACCTCAGCCGAATGATGGAGCAATTTCAAATAAACAGGCCAGAGGAACCTGCCAAAAGAAAAACATCTGCTGGGGTGACTGCAGAGGGAAACACACAGCGTCCAATCAATATCTGCCCCTGGTGCTTCCCAGGACCTGCTGGAGGTGGTGGGAAACTTCCCATTTGGTGTGTGTTGTTGTCATTCAAATCAGTTATCTTATGGAGGCTGTGAACAACGTATACACCCATTGTTTGTGGAGGAGTTAATAGATCAACGCGCTGCGATTACGGCCCTGCTTTTCCCACGTGTTTGCTTTGATAGCTTCAGCAAAAGCACTAATAACACATTAGAGAGATACTCAGTCACAAGCAGGTGTTGACCTGAGTGAAAGTGGATTTGTGTTAGTAGTAAACATGTACAGGGTGCAGGGGTGGACATGCACATTTGCGGGCAGGTACCACCACCTGCTGTCACAAGCAACTACTGACAAGTCAACTTAGGTCAAGTTTGTTTGTTTAACCCAATATCACATTTTGTGGAAGTTAAATGGTCTCAGTGTTGTTTCACTTTATGAATTGGAGCTAAAATGTCTTGAATAATCTGCATTTGGGCCGAGTTTGAACTATTTTCATGTAAATCTGAGGTTTGTAATCCGTAACCTCGTATCTCTGGGTGTGGAGTTTGTAAAGTGATGATGTAATTGCCTTCAGGCTCTGACCTAAAATAACCTTTGGGGTTCTGTTTATGGGGATTTTCAAAGCGTTCAGGTCAGGTGGTTTGTTTTCCTGCTCCTGTAGAGGTTGAGTTTCTCAAACGTGTGACGCCACGGAGCCAAAACAAAGCTAAGATAGCAGGTTTTAAACCGACACCAGTGACAATTTATGGCTCAATATAAATAGTGGAATTTCCTGTCTTAAATGAAACACTCTCGCTGGCAGATTTGATCTATTTTATTTGGAAATAAAGACTTTAAATACTCAAAACAGGCGAATGCGGCTTAGGGTCGAGATTTATTTGCAGTGATTCATGAATGCTGGTCCAGAAATTATGGGTTGAAGAGTTTAATGTGCAGCAAAAAGCATTCCTGCTATGGAGCGTAATTATCTACAGAAGTTAAACAATCAGAACTGGCAGGCTGTAGATGCTTTTGCCAGCGAGGAGGCACTTTGAGGGCTTCATCACTATCGCCCCTCTTCATCCAAAAAGCTTGACATTTTCAGACAGGCATTAACCCCTAACGCCCACGGCAGCCACAACAATTTGATCATATTCCCAATCGCCAGCTTCAGTCTCTGTTAAATCCGAGTCCAATCTGTTGCTCCCTTGATGGTGGCCTCTGCCCAGACACTGCCTCGTAGGTCGGCTAAGGTGCTTAGGATGACAGAACATTAACCTAATCAGCTCAGTGAAGACGACTCAGATGCTAACAGGATTAGGTCCTGGCCACGCCCCCCCTCCATCTTTTCCCTCTAAACACCATATTGTCGTAAGCAGGCCGGCTAATGTGACCTCTTTAGGTCAGCCACTCCGCAAGTTTCCGTTATCCAGGAGTCAGACATGATCCTTTTCATTAGGGACACGGCGAAACACACACACAAACACACACACACACAGACCGCAGACGCCGACAGCCGCAGGATCTTTTAAGCTTTTTGTCAGCTTCACATCCAGTTCATTGAGTTTAAAACTTTGATGAGTTTAAGGTCGTTTGTAATTCTGCCTCATGTAAGCTTGGAAACAGAACCCCTTAAGTTTGGATTTAACTTTGAACACTGGGCGCTATATTTGAAGGGACTACTTCAAATCTGGCATATTTACATTGATATTATGTTTGATTTTGACCAATCTGATCCCAATAAGGCATAAATATTGCTTATGTGCTCACTTTATGTCCCTAAGTGTTTTAATTTAGCTGTATTTAGGTTTTTTATGTGACCCGATGTAGAATAATGTGCAAATTAAGGAAAATATTTGGCATTAAATGGGAGCTTAATGCCCAGATTTGTTTATTATTCTCTCCTGATGACTTCACATCTGTCCTCTTCTAGACGTGAAGACTCAATCTGAATCTGTTCTACACGTTATGAGCTATAGGTTGCTATACAATTATACAACACACTTCTGTGTAGATTACAACAATAAGGTATTGCTGTTATTTGGTAAAATTATCATCTTAAGCGTTTAAGGCAGCTGTTGTCATGGTTACTCAGTTACCAGTCGTGCTTAAACTGATCTGAAGCCATGAAACTCCAAAATATTAAAATGCTAAAACACCAAATATTCAAATTTCTCCAGCTGAGATAAGAGGTTCTTCCACAATCGTGCCTGACAGATCTTTTATTTCCAATTTTTTAAGGATTTTTCACATTTGACGGCACAATAACAGGCTGATAAAAAGTCATATTGAAATGAAACTAATTTTGCCACAGTTTGCTTGCACCGTTTTCTGGTTTCACCTCTTATCTGGAGGAATGACGTGGCTGTTTTGCTGTCATTATGTGAGTGGGTGAGAGCACAAAGCGAATGTGATCAGCCATTTGATTGAGGTCAAACCTCTTTGGTACTGGTCCACGCCGGCAGCATCCCATCCTCCTGACCTCTCTGTGGGCCGGCTGGTGTCAGAAAGCTCAGCGTGGAGGTGTCAGGTCAGCCTGGCAGCGTCCCAGAGCGGCAGGCGGAGAATAAAGAGATAGAGAGAGCGGCAGATGAGATGAGATGCAGAGTGGTTGTGACAGGCGAGCTAATGGCTTTGAGAAAGGGAAGCACATGGACGAGGGCACAGGCTGTGATCTCTTTATACAGCTTACAGAGGAACAACTTATTCAAATGAGGAACAGATACAGAGAGTAAATGAGTTGACCTGAAACCCCAGGGTCACTGCCCCCTCGTGTGGGTACGTATGTGTGTGTGTGTGATTGCGTCCACCCCCACGCTGATTGACAGCCTCTGTCATTGTCTAATAATGGTTTGGGTATTTTTCCCAGGCACTGAAAAACTCCAGCTTGAGTGCTGGCTGTTATGTGGGGGTAGAAAGTCCAGAAGTGTCCATAAATGTTCACAGATGAGACTCCATATGTACAAAAAGGAGAAATCCAGCAGCAGTGGTTTCTCATGTACTGTGTTTGACTTTCTTATCTTACTTATTCATGAGAACAACGTTACAAAACTGCATCTCAGCGCCTATTTCATCACAAACAAATCTGCACTGAATAAGATTAGATTAGATATCATGAATTAATGCGGGACCAAGGTTGAAACGGGGCTTTATTAATCCAACATCAAAGAATATTTGAGGAGTGTTTATCTAAAAGAGGCTGTATTTAAGACTCCAGAGTTCAATGCTGATCACAACCCGAACAAACCGCAGTCAGTTAAAATCAAACACCACCACAATCCTGATAATATAGATAAACATGGAGTAAGTCGTTCATGATAAACGGTGAATAGCTTCACCTTTTAATGAAGCAGTTTGCCTTCATACACCCCCTTTGATATGAGAGTCAACCAAGGGTTACGACAATCATGTTCCAGTCAAAAAACCATTTGATGAACTCAGGAGCTTAACAGAGATCTTACAGAGTGCGAGGGACACAAAATGGAACGATAATTGTATCATCTGCTCTAATAGCCGCTGTTAGCACAATAGCGATGGTGACCTGGAGGTGCGGGGGGAGCGGAGTGGTCATGCCCTTTCCTATGACCTTTGCTCGGGAAAGGGCAAGCTTGGCCAAGAGTCAGGGCGTCAGGGTCTCAGCACCTTGTCTGGCCTCTTGAACCCTCCATTCACAGCCTAACACAACAGCCAGGCTTCGCTGTGACCCTGTGGGTGTGACACGCAACCTTTGCCTTAACCTCCTGACCAGTGGTCACAGCTGCAGCTGAGCGGCCTGAGGAGGTCAGAGCAGAGGGGTCGGCCGCAGGGTGGAAGGGACGGGTGGGGATGATGGAGGGGTGAGCGAGGAGAGGAGGTGGAAGAGGAGAAAATGAAGGGTGGAGGGGAATAAATTAAAGTAAAGAATGAGAGATTATGTGAGGAGGGTTTGGGAGAAATACTCAAATCAGATACTGAGTCAGTAAAAATAAATTACGTGTTACATTATCCCAGAAATGGGACGCTGGAGGCTTTTCACTACACAATTAAATATGGACTCTCCGACTGAAAAAACTTGTATCTCCAGTTTTGTAGCCATGGAAACCCCCATTTTGGTTTATTTGTTATCGAAAATTATAAATTCAAATTAGAATGGCGTAATGAAATAACTGAAATCATAAATATATGTCCCTGATACAGCCATTTGATAAATATAGTGGCGTGAAAGTAGAAAGTGTCACAAAATGGAAACTCTTATTCACCCACTAGTGCCTAGTTTTTGTCAGAACAGGAGGAGTGATGGATAGAGGGAGGAACGTTAAAGTGCACATAGGGCTCTGTCTGTCCGTCCGTTTTGTGGTCATATCAGTCATTGTCCTGGTCCCTCCCCCCTCCCCCCCTGAGCATTGTCCTCACAGCCCAGCCGGGAGTGTCTTTATAGAGCAGGCATGTAGGGGATAAAAGGACACTGTGAGCTGTCGCGGTCAAAGCAGAGGTCCACTGTGCGTTTAGTGCTGATCAATTCATATGAGGGTGAAATAGAGATATATAGATTATATATAGATAGCATGTTCATGTAAATAGTGGTTGATATATAATATTAGGCCGTGATATCTGAATGTGTGGTTGAGCAATCACATGATCACAGGACGGTTTCTTCCCTCCTCCATTCCGAGGCCTCCGCTGTGGCCTTTGGAGCCTCGGTTTGGTTCTGTTGACTCTCTGACATGGCCGCTACTCTCTGCTCCAGCCTCCACACCTGCTCCCGGTACTTCCTCCGCATGTGCCGGTACGAGCTCAGGGCTTTACTGAAATCAAACAGATACTACCGACTAAAAGCCAAGAAATCTGCGAAAACATGTGACATCTCAGACTGAATCAAGAAGCCATTCATACCTGTGAGCCTGCGTGAGCCGAGCGATCTGCTCTCCGCTGTCCCTCCTGTCAGAGAGAGCTGCACTCATGGAGTCGTGGACCAGAGCCAGTCTCCTCTTCAGCGCCTGCTCCCTGAGAGAGGAAGCACACAACCCTGATGTAAGGCTCTATTCTTCAAGCCAGAGCAGCCTTTCGTAAGAGAAATGGCGTATTTATACATGATGCTTCACACTGGTTTACACTTTTGTCTGGGTTGTGTGTCCTTGAACATTGTGTAGTACAGCGCTTTTATGTTTTCACCGTCTGAATCCGTGG
Organism: Genypterus blacodes; assembly: GCF_046128005.1. Taxonomy (NCBI): domain Eukaryota; kingdom Metazoa; phylum Chordata; class Actinopteri; order Ophidiiformes; family Ophidiidae; genus Genypterus; species Genypterus blacodes. The sequence goes on along the minus strand of NW_027466870.1, from coordinate 110,767 downwards.
AAGAGAGAAAGGCTGCTCTCTCTCAAGCACCTACAGCAAAGAACTAGACCTCATTTATGTCCAAAGTCTCTGTATCAGGTGAGAGCGTTTCTAAGCAACAAATCAAAACCAGGCAACAAAATGCGTGTGCGTCACATGAGCCACACAATCCACCAACACTCTCACATCTCACTCACATGTCTGTAACCATGGTCGACACGTAAATCAAGCGGGACCACATATCCATAAATCCAACCTTTTGTGAGCAGAAAGCGAGTCTCACCTTTGCATCACAGCCTGGAGCTCTCTCAGGATGGGTCTGCTCAGAGGACCGGCCACATCTTCATCAACAGCCAGCTTAGCTGCATTCTCAGAGAGCCTCTGGAAAGGAAGATTCCTACAGGATTAGCATCAGGGCTGAAACATCTTCCCTGCTCGTTCCATATTCATTTGACAACTCTGTATTTCACGGTGGCTTTTAAGTCTAAAACGCCACCTGGAAGGAAGGGGGGGGGGGGGGGGGGAGTCACTGTGAGTTTGGTTGGCATGGCGATCCGGATGAAAGGCTTATGAAATGTGTGACTGAGCAATAATGAGGCAAAAACAAAAATGTTGATGAAGAGGTGAAGCTGGGGGGAGAGAGCGGGGCGGGTGTGTGTGAGTTGTGTAGCTGTTCCTCTGTGTGACAGTGACAGAGGTGAGCTCTACTGTAACAGTCTGAGCCCAGCACGAGACCTTCAGGAACTAAAATACCCCTCTTGGCCTGGAGGGATTCTGCTTTGGTAGATGTTTGATTTCCCACGTGGGTCACCCAGATTTGAATCGGGTCTGTCACACTAGACCTCCTGCTCCCTCTTGCTCCGTTCACCTTGACTCCTTCAGTTTGACACAGAGTGAAGTCAGTGTCATCCTACCTGTTGTTCACTCTTACGCTCCTCCAGCTCCTCTCGGAGGTTTTCTGAGATGAAGGCTCCGGCTGCATCGTGGGCCTTCTCCGCCACTAAACCCCACTCCAAACACCGAAGCTCTTTCTCCTTAAGGCGGATTAGAGCTCGCAGGTCTGACATCTCCTCCTGAACACCATCAAGTTGCACACACACCTAACATAAGCATAGCTGTAGTGGACGAATGTGTTTGGTATACGAGGAGTTAAACTGCTTCTCACCCTGACAGAGATGAGCTCAAAGAACAGGGAGGACTTGTCCTTCTTGGTATCAGGAGGTTTGGCGTTGTCTTTGGTCACGTGTCCCCCTCTTGTCCCAGCTGGGGCGACGGTGTCGGGGCCCGGTCTGCCCTCCACCCTGGGACAGGGTTTAGGGAGGCAAATAGCTGCTCTGTCCCTCTTCAGGTTTTCGATTTGCTGGCGTAGAGCAGCCTCACGCTCCGCCAACTCAGATGTCCTGTGGAGTACAGGTAGATGCTGACAAGATTCAAAGCTGGGCCACATTCTCAATCATGAAAACTGCTTTATATGGAATTAATTTAGATTTCTGATGGCGATTCAGAGAGATGTACGGATGTTCTGTTGGCATTCTGACTATCTGAGTGATCTAAACACCATCAACAGAGGTTCTGTGCTTGTGTCAAACCACTCGACTCTACCTTTGGCCTGTGTGACTCTGTGTTTCCGTCTCCTCTGTGACCCCCGCTGAGGAGAAGGAGGTGGAGAGCTCTTCACTTCCCATTTGCCCGAGCTGAGCTGCCGGACTGCTGCTGACTGGCTCTGATGAGAGGAAAACACACGGTGAGGCTGAGTGGAGGCTTTGTGTGTGTGTGTGTGTGTGTGTGTGTGTGTGTGTGTGTGTGTGTGTGTTGCACTCTGAGCAGTAATAAGAGGTATTCAAACACCTGCTGAGTCCATCTGAAGTGGAATGCTTTGCAGCGTCTTGGTCTCATAAAGTGACAGTAGCTCACTGTAGGCCTCCTCACACTCCTCACTGTCAATCAAAGACACAACAAGCTCCTTAGATAAGAAGAGGAACCGATGAGGCGTTGAAGTTAGTATTATTGACAAAGAATTAATGGCCGTGTGTTTTTATGAGTGTACCAGTATCTGAGCGCCATCTGCAGAGCCGAGCAGTCAGCCTCCAGTCTGTTCAGCGTGATGGTGATCAGCTCAGACTCTCCTTTACGTCTCTCCAGAGCTGCGGTCAGACGTTCGTTCCTCGCCTTCAACCTCTCTATGTACCTGAGACACCAGCAGGAGGACGGAGGGTCAAGACACAATACCTAAATATGACCTGACCTGCTTGCCCCCTTCAGACTCACCTGCGCAGCCGCTCGGTCTCTGTCTCCAGGCTGATGGGGCTGCCACAGGGACTGCATGAGCGAGTGGAGGACAGGGAAGGGGTTTCGCCACTGGGAGACAAAGGTGTCACGGCTCTGGATGTCCGTCTGAGCAGCAAAGGTGAACCAGGGAAGGGAGGAGAGGCCCAGTCTGGACTCAGCGCCCCACCAGAAGAACCACCCGAGGGCCTGAAGGAAGAGGAGTGACTGCCTGATCTACGGAACCTATGGAGCCCCAGCAGCTGAAACACAAGCGAAAGGAGACACATTGGGTTTGAATCTTTCTTTCTCTGATTTCTCTCTCAGCAGACCATCACCCACCTTCTCCTCCTCCATCTGGTTGATCCTGCTTTGTGCTCTCTCAAGCTCCTCCTGGTGACTCTGCATGGTAGTTCTCAGATCACAGTCACGTTTGTCCACATCCAGAGCGTCTGCCTGGTACTGATCAACCGGCAAATCCGACGGGCACGAAATCCCAAACTCTCTTTCCATCTCCTCCAATATCTAGAACCACAGCAGAGAAGAATTGTTTATTTTTCCTTTATCCTTATCAGAGATGTAATTTGTTAACGTCTGGTAAATCTGATACTGATGGTGAAAAATATTGACAAATCATGATTGATGTATTCTTGCTTTGAGACCTGAGAAGCTTTAGCCCGGCTGTCCTGGGCTGCTTTCAGATGCTCCCTCTGCTTATCCTGATCATAAGCTGTGATGGGAGCCGCCCAGGACCTTCTGCAGCTGATGGAGTCTTCCACTGACGCTAATACCTCCTGGAGTTTTGAGAAAGTCACGTTACTGACACCTAGAGGATAAAAAGTAGAATGCAATTATTATGACAAACACTCAGAGGCAGTTTTGTCCTAACTATATAGTGATGTAACAGTTTCTTATGGATTAAAAATCTATAAAATAATAGTCTCATCATTACATCGTCGAGTCAATGTAGAGTATCCAGAGACGAGTAACGGCGACATGCTGTGTGTGTACCAACCTCTGTCACACAGTGGGAGTCGGGATGAGAAACCGGCGCTTGTCTCTGGGCTGCTGCGGACCAGCCTGTGGGATAGGAGGTCTGGAACCAGAGGTCTGGGTGGTCCTGGTGGTTTCAGATCTCCTGGTTCACTTAAAGGCATAGAAGGAGAGGAAGAAGAAGAATTAGCTAGAATCTCTGTTAGGAAGTGTGACTGTTGCTTCATTCACTGAAGCATAACGTCTCCTCACACACTTCACTCATCTTACCTCGGTGCCTTCAGTGACCCCATTTTCTTGTTGAGTTCAGCGATGATGTTGAGCAGCGTCCCTACCTCAGCCTCACACTGAGCCAGTTCGGCCGATGAAGGTTCGGGGTCAGGGCCTACATGATCGAGGGTCATGTGGTCGATAGGGGTGGTCACCCCCTTCATGAACCCTGAGCCAGAATCCAGGCTGTCACATCTGACCAGTTCAGAGTCCTGCAGAGACATATTGATGTGTGTGGATGATTTGGATCATGAGGCAATGACTTAAGCCTCTAACCTGATGTTGATTGTAGATTGTGACATATTTTCTTTGCTCCTTTCATTAAAATCCTCCTCCAGTGCAGACCGCTTCACTGAACATGTTAGTATAGCACAAAGAATGCATTTATAAAGCTTTTGAAACAGGTTGTGGCTCCCCTTTTAACGTCTATTGTTTTGAGCAGCGGAAAAGGAGGAAACTAAAACATCCTGAGACTCAACTTCCTGCTTCGCAGATATTTGCGGACCAAGCCATCTTTCATTACACAAAGAATGTCAACTAGAGCCTAAAATGTGAAATTACAACAAATTTCTCTGATTCTGCGATGCTATTCTGCTTACGCTTACAAATATGTCAGATACATGACAAAGGGTCAGAGTCACATTTCAGAGAGGGAATCAAAATCATATCAACTGCGCATCAAATGTCAACGACTTACATGTCATACATATATCATCTATACCCACTTATTCCTATTCAAGGTCACAGCAAGGCCATCCCAGCATGCACTGGGCAAAGGCAAACACGTTCAAAATGACATGTTCACAGTTACATCCCACACACCAAAACATTTACACAAATGGGGAAATCTAGAGTCTCCAGCACATTTGAGCTGTGTTAGGGTGGAAACACAAACTCTATAATGAAGAAATGTCAAAACTTAAAATAGAAGACAATTGATCAGTTATTAGATTACACATAAGGCCAAAGTTAAATTCATAATCTTAAACAGCAAAATCTTATTAACTTGGTCCCCGCAGGTCTATTTAACACACGTAGAACACCAAAGAAACCCCTGATGATAACATACCTCCATCGTTTAAATCTGTGTCCAGCTGTGATTCAGTTCTTACTGCCGTTTTCGTTTTTGACTCCAGTTTAATGATCCAGCAGCTTGATGTTGTTCAGCCCCTGCTTGCCTTTTGTTTTCTGGAATTATAATTTTTCCAGTAGTTACCCAATCTCAGCCTCCCCGACAGTCTGTCTCTCTCTCACACTCTCTCTCTCTCCCTCTCGCTCTTTCTTTCAGGCGGTGTTTAGTCTGATGAATGAAGCAAATGGAAAACACTCAGAAACGTCTCCCCACCCATTGCCTGTCACTCTGACTCCTTTCCTGTTTTGTCCACTGTTAGTTCCTATGGCTTTTTAATGACACACTCTGGATATACACAACCGGTCTGCAGGGGGAAATGAATAAAAACATATGTGTCATTTCTAAAATATATAGGGTCAGCTGACTGTTTTGTCTTTTCTCTTGGATCATTTCTATATTATTATATTTATTTCTGTTAGTGTGGAGTGGGTGGAGACTCTTCATACATGCTGCACCCCAGTTCTGCCTACGCGACCCCTCCCACCTGCAAACATGACAAAAATTAGAACTTCCCAAAAACGTACTACATCGTATTTGTTTGTCCTAAACTATTGTAGTGTGTAAATATTTAACACAGGAAATGACAAAAACATTATTACATTTACACCACTGGGACGTTTCATTTTTGCATACATTGCTATTGCTGATTCTACTATTAATTAATTATTAATTAATTAAATCCTAATTACAATAACAATAACAACAAACCTTCAGACATAAATCTTATAGTTACCATCATAACTACAGGACTCACGATAGTTGTTTGAAAAATTCGTGATTTTTTTAAATTCAAAGCATCTCTTACATCACTCTCATATGACTCCACAAACAACGTCACTAAAATTGTGATTCAAAGTGTAAACTACATTACCCACAATGCCACGGGACGGTGCGTTTCCTGGATGACGGTTTCCGCAGGGAAGTTCTGGTTCAAAATAAATGTTAGCTCGTCGATGAAACATTGTGTAGTGCAATTTTCAGTGAGTTATACTTACTTTAAATCATTTAAATCATTGTTTCGTGTTATTTATCCTTCAGTCGAGTATCAGTGTTACTCTACATTACAAGTTAAATAGATTACGACTCGTTTTGTGTGGTGTTATTCCTGTTGAAGCTAATGCTATCAGATTGTTACTGCGCTGTCATCAAGCATCACTTTGCTCTGTTTGGCAGTTGGACTCAGTTTCAAGGCTTTGGAACGCGTTAATGTCTACAACATAGCTGTATATCAATAATCCTTAAATATGTTGTCTGCTCTGGTAAATTTAACATCTCGTTGTGATTTCTACATTGGTGTGAGAATGTCAACACAATAATAAAGTCAGTGTTGTCACGTTGAAGCCATCTTTTATTGACCTTTTTGTGGCTTAACTAATTGATCAATTGGCATTAAAGTGATCAGGTTATAGTTGCAGCCATTTCATTTTTTTTTCTTGTTTTATTTCATGTAACTAGCCCTGTAACCACGACATCGTCTTCTTGAGCGCCCTGTGCCTGCATGGAGACTCCAGAGCCTGGTCAGGCTGACGGAGAGGAGCGGCTGGTGGAGCTGCGACCTCGGACGCGCTCCAACCCGGAAGGTGCTGAGGACCGTCGCAGCAGCACGGGCAGCCTGGGGGGCAACAGCAGCCCCAACATCTCCCAGCCGGCGGTGGGCAGTCGTGTGGAGGGGGAGGGCGAGGCCTCCACCAATGACAGCCCCCCCAGCTCCGTCACCATCGCCTCAGCAGCCGCGGCCTCAACTGTCGCCCCTGCTGCTGCTGCTGCTGGGGCAACGGCGGCGGTTTCATCTAACATCACAGTGCCGCTGTCCACTGCTGCTGTAGCTGTCAAAGAGAGGCCAAAGCCCACTCAGCAGCAGCCCACACCCATCACCTCTGTCCCCCCACCGGCAGAGTACCAGCTCAGGGTTCCCCGGGTCAATTGTCCAGAGAAAGTGGTACGACGACAGGATGGTCCTCATAGCCCCTAATGGAAAGTAAGACTTAACTGTGCAACATGAGGTGGTTCTTATATCAGCTGTTGTTCTCCTCACCACAGATCATCTGCTTAGATCTTTCTGAAGAGATGTCTTTACAGAAGCTGGAGTCTTTTAATGGGTAAGCTGTTGTATGATTCATGCCAGTCAGTCCTTAAAGTTACTAATACTTCATATCCATTATCGTGACTTAGTTTTGCCTCTTTCCATTCAGGTCTAAAACCAACGCCCTCAACATATCCCAGAAGATGATTGAGATGTTTGTCAGAACAAAACACAAGATTGACAAACGGCATGAGTTTGCTTTGGTTGTCGTTAACGATGACGCCCTGTGGGTGAGTAATCCGAGTGAGAGTGTGTCTAACATGCTCCAGTTTGATGTACATTGATCTTATGTTCTTTCTTTGTGTGTGTGTCTCAGTTGTCAGGCTTCACTTCTGACCCTAGAGAGCTCTGCAGTTGTCTGTATGACTTGGAGACCAACGTGTGTGAAACCTTCAGTATCCTTTCACTCAGAGCTAATACAGGGCACGTCCACAGTGGCACTTTAGGCCGTAGGGTCAAACTGTAGACAGATCAGGGTGATAATTAACCTTAACTACCTGTTTCAGACCTGGAAGATCTCCTCAATGTAATGTAAGTATTGTCTCAAACCACACAGCACAGTGTTAATAGATAAATCAACTGTGGCAATCCTCAAACATGAAAGCAGGACGTGTTTCAGCTCAGTCCATCCTTTCTGCTGCTTTTGTAGCCGTCAGAAGATCGAGCTGCCAATGATGGAGAACGTTCAGACCATCCCTCCTCCGTACGTGGTGCGCACCGTGCTCATCTACAGCCGCCAAGCAGGACAGCTACAGTTCAACCCCTCTGAGGCCGTCAGTGTAAGGGCTCCACCTCCACCTTTTCTCTCTGCATTTCTGCTTTTTTCTACAACTCCTCGCTTTATGTTTGTGTCCTTTTCTACAGAAAATGCTGCAGTCTCCATACTTCTTCTTCGATGTGGTCTACCTGCACAATGGGGCCGAGGATCAGGGGGACGAGACCAACTGGAGGGTGAGTGGAGAAGCTGGTGTTGTGAGGAAGAGCAATTCTGAATATACAAGTAGTATTTGTTGGTTTGAAAGATGTATTCCCAGTTTGTTTACACGCAATCAAAGTCTATTTCTTCATCCTCCAGGACAACTACACTTCTTTCTGTAACCTGGACACTAAGGGCATTTGTTACCGCTTCGAGGTTTCCCTGAGTGGACCTCAAGTCGAGCTGCACAACTGCATGGCCAAACTGCTGGCCCACCCTTTGCAGAGGCCTTTCCAGAGCCACGCGTCATACAGCCTGCTGGAGGGGGACGACCCCCAGGACATTGAGGCCACCGTTTGACACCCAACCTGTAAAGCCACTGCTGCTATGGAAACTGCACACACTCACACACACTCACACACACACACACACACACACACACACACACACACACACACACACACACACACACACACACACACACACACACACACACACACACACACACACACACACACACACACACACACACACACACACACACACACCCTGTAGTTTATCCTTATCCCATTTCTTTTTTTATTTGAAGTCTGAGGACAACGATCTGTCTGAGTGTGAACGGACGACAGCTGGATGATGTACTGTATCACAAATCAGACCCTACAACTTCTGTAATTTTGCCTTTTTCTTTCATGTTGTCAATTTCCACCTTTGTTGCCCGTTTAGATATATATCTTTATTTTATAAGGAGTATGTTTTTATGTTTTTGCATTACGGTGGCAATGAAAGAATGTATAGTAATGGTAGACGTGGCCTGTCTTGATTTCATTTTCTAATGATAGCTGAAGTTTGATCATGAAAACAGCACATAGCACCGCTACTACCAGCACAGCTGCACATGAAACACTTTGTACAGATGAACTTTTTCAAGCTGTTACTGCAGATTAAACATGCATATTTAATCACACTTTGCCTCTCTGTTTTTGGGATGATTTTGTTTTGCCTTTTGTGCTTTCTGAACTTTCGTCAGCAGATGGCAGCAGATTCCCATCGAAGACTACAGGCTCTATTATACTCATCTCACTCCTGGACCAGAACCAGATAGTTGATCTTGGCCCGAGCAGTATAAACCCTCATTATTTGACTCTACTGAACATTCACCTGAATAATGAGGCTTTATGTTGCATTCACTGCTTCCCTCGGGTTGTCAATGCTAAATAAAGCATTTTCTCACAAATGTAAATAAACCAACAGCTGCGATACATAACCACACGTGTCAAATACGAGTCACGTCATTTCTTAGTCCACCAGGGGAAAACAACAAAAGACATACAGCTGTTCACAACATTCTATAATATAATTCACACATTCTTCAATGCTTATTCGTGTTTTGTGTTATGTGTTTGACTGCTGATTACTTAAGATTGTGCGAGAATTATTTTGTCAAACAACAAATACGGGATCAATGGGAATTCTGCTGGGCCCATCCTTTAACTAGCTCTGGCCTATGTGGCGTTCTTGCAGTTTCAGATTTGCATTCCATCCAGTCTACACACGCTTCATTCTATTCCCTCCACGCATTATAACACATGTGAAAGTCTTAATACTGCTTTACATAGGGACATACATAGGAGAGATGCGGGGAGCGACAGCCGCTATTCAAACTCAGCGTCTCCATGTTCGTTTGTAAACAAAGTTGGTGAGCTTGTAACGGATTGGGAACAGTGCGCGCGCTCACAACAATTGGCAGGTATGCGTAACGCGGTTTAAGCCTGCGCGTGCACCCTGTGATGACGACATTTACGCCACGCGCACCCTCGCGTTAAGTACAAAAGCCTCATGATAGTCAGGCTACAGTTAAAAATGTCCTATAAGGAACAAGGAATTAAAAAAAAATTGTTAAGTTTATAAAAACGTACAATTATGTTATAATTAATTTAATTCCTTATTCCATTAATTGAACGCGTTCCAACACCGACGCCAGTGGAAACAACCTGGAATCAATGAGCTCATCAGTGCTATACATTAACTCTCACTGGCGGTGTCTTATCTTAACAAGTGTTTTTATCGGCGTCTTCATGCATTTAGCTTCCTGTTATTGCACAGAAGTCGATCAGATGTGTTTTCCAGCTCCTGATAGTCACTCTGATGTCCTGTCACTCCAACGTGCCGCCTGCATAAATTAGGCTTTCCGGTAAGGACAGGTTGTCGAGGAGACAATGGGGAGCAGGAAAACCCCGGGCTCAGAGGACCCTTCCCCTTTACACCCTCCCGACAGAGCTCCCCGTCCCTCACGTCATGGCTGCAGATAACTGTGTGTGTGTGTGTGTGTGTGTGTGTGTGTGTGTGTGTGTGTGTGTGTGGAGGGGGGGGGGGGGGGGGGCGCCTGTACAGCGCCGCCTGTACAGCGGGAGGATTTGTTATTCCCTCATCCCTGAAGAATGACAGGTCCCTATTGTTTTCATTTTCACTCCTACGCTGCCATGCCTCCTTTCCGTGCTTGCTTGGGACAGGATGTGGCGGAATTTTTTTTTTTGGTGATATTTTCTTTTTTTCCATACATGGTTTACATTGTTCATCCACAGCCAGTGGAATGTGATCAGGAATTGTGACAACCTGCAGCAGCTATATTTACATCTGGCACTGGAGTGTGATCTTTCCTGTTTTATTTCACATCACGTGCAGGCTGAAATAGGTTCATGCTCTCACTTGGTAAATATTTAACTTATACTAGTTAACCCCCCCACCCCTCCCCTCCTCCCCCCCTACATTACAACATTTTACCTTGTAAGAATCGCACTGATTCATTCTGTAACCACAAGTTGAAGTGTGACAGACGTCACTGAGGGAGGAGAGGGGAGGACAGGGAGGGGTGAGGAGGGGAGGGCAGGGCCAGGATGGAGTGGAAGTGTGCCTCCAGCAGGATTTATAAACATGGCCCCTCCACACACATAAGGGTCATTGTTTACATCTTTCCATACATGCCACTCTGCCTCTGTTCTGTCTGCACTCAGTCTGGCAGAGCAGCCCAACACAGAGGAACAGTGATCACTTTGAAGCTTCATTACCTGTTCAGCAGAGAAGAACCACCGCCGTCATCGCCTTGTGGACTTTTGCCAACCGATAATTCTCCTTAGATCGTCCAAACCCGTCGCCACCATTTCTCCTCCAACAGCCATGTACAGCTCCAGCTACTCCCGGGCCAAGTTTGGCCTGGAAGCTGGCGAGTCTCTGCACAAGCCCAGAGGGAAAAGCTGCGGCTACTACCTGAGGCTCATCTTCTTCTTCTCCTCTCTGATCCAGTCCCTGATCATAGTCAGCCTGGTGCTCTTCCTCGTCTATGGACAACCAGAGAAGAATGCAGAGGAGAAGAGGGTCAAGGTCAGTGAATTCTTTCTGCTTGATCTTGCTTAAGGTGTTAGTCAGTGTGTGTTCATACCATGTTAGAACTGATGATCTTTGATGGGTCTGCACAGGATAAGCTTTGTTTAGAGCTGTAAAAGTAGACCGGTGATGACAAGGGAGGATAATTCTTATGATTGTTATTGTGAAGGAGCTGGAGCTGAACTTCAACAAGCTGAGCGAGAACAACGTCAATCTGAGGAAGGACAAAGGGGATCTGGGAGCTCAGCTGGGAGCTCGCACAGCTGAGAAAGCTGCGCTGGTGAAAGAGGTGGAGAAGCTGAAGACCGAAGCCAATCACACAGCTCACGGCTTCAGCCAGAAAATAGTGAGTTGAGTTTTTGAGTTAATGTGTAAAATGGTTAAATATCTGCTTCAGGTATTTGTTATTATTGCCTCAAACAGATCGAGCTCTTTTACATTGTCTTTATTTTGTAAATCGTACAGCATGATTATTTCCCTTGGTATTGTTGTAGTTTTCCTATGGCTCTCTGCGGTGATAAAATATTACATTACATTACATTACGATCATTTAGCAGACGCTTTTATCCAAAGCGACTTACATTACATTATATTACCACCCTTCGCAGAGGGGGGAGCAATTGAGGGTTCGGTGCCTTGCTCAGGGACACCTCGGCAGGGACTCGAACCGGCAACCCTCCGGTTCTTAAGCGGAAGCTCTACCCACTCGACTACTGCCTCCCTATATGAATATAAATATGACCCGCATATCGTTAATCATCCTGTAAATGCTATGTTATTCTTCCTTTACAGGCGATGTGTGAGACGGCTAAACGTCTGGCCATCACACGCTCCACGCCGACGTTCCAGTGTCCCACCACTCCTCTACAGCCTCCTATCCTGGTCACCAGCGGTATGTCCCCTAAGGAATAACAACTAAAGAGTGACATCACACACAAATGACCTGTTATCATTACATTCATCTGAATAATCTAATGCAACAATGAATCCTACTCAAAGCTTACAGTATAAGACGACATCATTAAGAAAACAGGACAGGATAAGACAGAATAAGACAAATAGGAGACAATTGGATAAGACCAGGAGAGGCTGCATAAAATAAGACAAATTAAGATGGGGTATAATAAGATTGAAACGTATAGGATAAGAAAGTGATTCTGGTTAATATAGGATGTGAGGGTTTAAGACGAGACAAAGATGAGCTAAGACAAGTGAAGACAAGCTATGATAATACAGGATCAGATAAGACAAGACGTATAAAATGTCTGTCTTAATGAATCTTGGCGTTTATATTTCTGTTGTTTTCGTCACCTGAGCAGGTGAGATGAAGACGTTGCAGAGTCTGAACGCCCAGCAGAGGGCTCTGATAAACCTCATCGAAGCAAACTTCACCCAGACCGTTCAGTACATGAGCCACGAGAGAGACAACATCCTCAAAGACAGAAACAAACACCACCAGGACGCCATCACACTGCGCCGGGACAACACCGTCCTGCAGGAGCAGCTCGACATCTACACCAGGTACTGAGCGTCTGTCTGTCTGTGTGTGTGCGTGTGTAAAAGAACATAATGAAGAGGCTACGGCTTTGATTGATCGATTTCTGTATGACGGAAACAGGAAGTGCAAAGAGGACTTTGCCCAGTCTCTGGAGGGGATCCAGGAGGTGACCCGCGGCTTTCTGTCCAGGATCAACAGCCTGTTTCCCCACCAGCTGACCTTTCACCTCACCTGCGACAGCCAGAGGGAGCAAATGGAGAAGATCAAAACCAGCTGCACCAATCTGTCCAGAGATGTGGAGAACAAGTTCCAGATGTATTTAGACAACGTGGGCAGCAAGGTGTGTGTGACAGGGTGTGTGTGTGTGTGTGTGTGTGTGTGTGTGTGTGTGTGATATCCCTCAATTTCCTGACTTCAAATGAGAGATGGATGGACTGTGCATTGATCCAGAGAGGCTGGATGAATTAAATAACTCGAACTGCTTAAATTTGTTCATCCAAATCCACAGATTGATACTTTAATCTGTATTTTTTTAATAGTTTTTTCCAATTTCTTCAAAAGAAATTTACCAATCTGAATGAAAAAATCTGGCACATTTAATGTAAAAACTGCGTCTAATTACAAATTAAGCCATGCTGTCCTATTGTTAATGATGGTTAATCAATCAAGGAAATCTGTAATTGGACCCAGATTGTGATTTGATGGGCCTTGGCGGAGGTGTGAACATTCCTAGGTTTTCAGTTTCAGAGTGTGTCAGAGTTCTTGTCCAACAACCCTCCTTCAAAGTTTATGGAATATTCCAAAGAACAAATTGGATGGGAAACTGGTTCCTCAGGGGAGGAAGTCTATTCTCTGTGTTGTTCGTGATAAATCCAGCTAAAGAGACAGATGACCTGCGAGGTGAACGCTGGGTCAAAGCAGAGGTGACATGCGTGTGACTGCTGACACAGCAGCTCTGTACGTAGCACATATCCTCACGTCATGACCCGTTTAAAGCAATGTTTCATTTTATTGCGACACCCGTCGTGACAGTCTGGGGTCAAGTATCATTCAGCTTTTGCCTCTGGACTGTTTATTCACCGCAGGCGTGAAAGCTTTTTGTCACGTTTGTAATCAGGAATTTCCATGTAGGCAAAATTCCAAACAAAACTTTAAAATTTACCGTAGGAGTTTTTATGTTCTGGCATAAGTCCATTGCACATTTTGTAAAATATTAGGTAATAATCAAGTGTTGGAGACCTTTGAATGACATCATCAGTTTATGTTCTCTGCCCTCTAGGAAGCCTTTCTGTACAAATATCATCCTTAAATCAGCTCCGCCTCACGTTCCCCACTATGACGCTGAGGAACATGAACATTAACAAACACTGACATTGTTCTAACAATCAACATTCAGATAGAAATAGACAAGGTAAACAAAAAGCAAGTGCTGTTACATAAAGGGGCCACCTGGAAACACGTTTTGTTGAGTAAACTCTCTGTCTCTCTAAATCGCGCCATCATTTCTGTCACAAAAAGGCATTTAACAAGACAAAATGCTTCTTCCAGGTGGCCTTGATCCAGTCTCACTCCAGTAGTCTGGAGGTGCTGAACTTACACCTGAACACCGACCTGAAGAAGTGCGTAAGCGATGGAAGCTCTGCAGCAAACGCGGCCAGCAGTACGCTACAACTCGCCCAGGAGACTCACGACAACCAGGTAGATTTTAACTGACCGCCTTTGCCTCAGTATAGACATCAGAGTGTGTGTATGTATGTGTGCATTACTGACCAAGTGTGTGTGTTATGTTCAGATGGAGACTTTACTCATCGAGCAGAGGCAACTGAGAGCAGAGAAGCAGCTGCAGGTGGATCGTTTGGCTCTGAGGGAGAGCGAGGCCCAGACTCTGAAAGGGAAAATCCAAACGCTCACTGCTCAGGCCAACTGTAAGGTAAAGGACAAGACACACACTTTACACAGCGGATAGGGAACAGATATCAGCTTTGTTCATTTGTCTTTGACGTATCAAAAATGGACACAATGAAGCCCAAACACTGATTATGAGAAAACAAGATTGTTGACTTGTTTGATTGCTTCACAGTAAGTTTTATTTTTAACCGTTTCCACACACAAATCGCCTGCTTTAAGTGATCTTGAAGTCCCTAATAATACTAATAATTTACAGGTTTGATAAAAAGGGAAGAGGAAAATGTGTGTTCCTGTGTGCAGAAATTATTACTTTGAGGTCAGGTTGTGTTTTAAATTTTTATATCTTAATGTTTTCACCAAATGGAGTAAAAGATTTGCAAGTAAATGAGCAGTTATTGGTTCAGTGTCTCGCTTTCCTTTCCTGCCCTTCAACCAGGCTTCCTAAGACAGTTGAGGGATTCAAACCTGCATCCATTCACTCAAAAAACATACAAATATCTTTAATATTCCGGTTACTTCTTCCCCTTATATGCATCTTTATGCAACGTGCTGGAGTAAGACGATGCATGTGTGTGTGTGTGTGTGGACTCAGCAGAAAAGAGGAATCTGAGGGCAGCAGCAGGAAGGATGGGCAGGCAAGATAACAAAGGGAAGCAGAAGCAGAAACAACACACTGCAAACCCCTCTGTTTGTAGAAGTTAGAGTACAGTGTCCACACACACACACACACACAGGCAGAACAAACTGTACAGGCCTGCTGGGAGTGTCTATGTGAGTGTGTGTGATATTAAATGGTGCCTAAACCGTTCTAATGTTTGTCTTTGTCAGCCTGGTGTCCCTAAACCCGCTGGCCTGCAGCTCAACCCGGCGCAGAACAAGCAGTCTGTGGCCAGCTGGCCTGGGTTTGGAGCCCCCGGCATCGTCAGAACTCCAACAGTAAGCTGACATTACACTTCGTTAAAATATAAAAGATTAATACGGCAACGATCTTAGCCGTTAATTCCAATATTTAGATTCTCGTATATTGATCGTTGATGTCACTGATGGTTAATTATTCCCATTTTGTCTTCCAGGGAAGATGAAATGGACCTGAAGGAACTCAAAGTCTCAGACTCTGATGACTTATGTATATATACTTTGTCCAACACAATCTGTATATAGTCTGACAGCACATTACCGACTCATTTACTGTTGCTTATGCCTCATTTAGTTCTAACTACAACTGAAGTTTGTATTTCAATGGTTTTTCATTTGAACCATTTTGCTGTGAAACATTTTGGTCTCTTTGACACTCAGGAAAATGTAAAAACATTCATTTCACCGTTGTAAATATTCTATTGTATATTCTATTGTGTCACTCACTGTGGTTTGTTTTTTTGCATGATAGTTGATGTTTCCCATACACACACACATTTAAATGAATAAAGCTTCATCTGTACGTCTGTGCGAGTCTCAGTCTAGTTTTGTCTGTCTGACCTAAACTTCACACGGCAAAGAGTCCTAAAATAGTTCCATGTGCATTTCCGAGTGATTCACGCACACGTTTGCGTCGGTGCCACAGTTCAGATAACAATAGAACTGAACTTCCATGCAAACACACACACACGGCCATAAACACATCAGCACAGACAGTTGTTAACCCCCTTGAACTCGTTTTTTTCACTTCACTTTACATTGAATGTCTTGCATGACATCATCCCTAAAAGCTGCATTGTAAAAACATAAAATTGTCTATTCAGGTCTATTCAACAGTTTTTGGCTTATGGGGTTTTTCTCTGATGTTTTTCAAGACTTTTGGAAAAAATGCAACAATACCATAAAATAATAATACAATACAAATTAATGAGCTAAAGAGTCATCGTGTTTTAAGTTCCTGTGATCCACAAGGCTTTCACTTTTGCGTACTTGTGAGAAAGTTGTCATGAATTCCTACAAATTTTTTTAATTGAAAAAAACATCAGCGCAAAAACCCGAAACATTTTGATAAGAAATTAATATTTCGCGATTTCTGTCATGAGTTGCATCCTAGTCATTTATCGCAAACAGGAAGTCAGGTGTTTATCATCTTCCACGGAAAAGAACTTTTAAGTTTTTTGTCGCGCTTAATCTACAATATCGCTCACAGAACCTGAATTTAAATAGAGTTTCTACTGTCAGACCATGTAACATTAGTTCTGTTTACATTTAATTTGATGTGGAAAATTGTAAAGAACTGAGATGAGATGATCAGTTTGACCTGTATAAGAACACCATGAGTGTCTGTAGTTCCTACCTGGTCACAGCAGCTCCTCGCTTCGTTCCTCGTCTCATTGACACTCACTGACCTCCTGACATGTTCCACCCGTCTGCACACATCAGACATACACACATCATACACACACACACACACATTGAAATTAATTTATCAACTGACATTTGAGTTGTGTGGTAAAATTTTGTGAAACCAAATCTGAAAGAATCAAAACCTGAGCTTTAAAACTGAAACTTAAAGAATAATTGCTCTATTATTATCAGATGCTGAAAAATTACGTAAGATATTTATGTACAATGACAACTTAATTTAACTTTTGATATAAAGATTCTAAGTTTGATAAAAGTAAGTCAAGACGCTATGATTACAGTTTAATGGCTATAGTTAAGTTAAATACTAAACATGGAGCTCAGGGTGAAAAAGGGTGAAATGTGCTCGTGTACAGTAGGAGGGCGTGAGAATTCCCTCTATATTACATAAAGGACACCTAAAGATAAACTGCACAACTTTGAACAAATTCATCTCTATGAGTGCAGTCGCAGGCTGCTCACTGTACTGATGAATGTGAGTGCTGCAGGTGAGTGAGTCTGCCTGCTGTCCTCAGGAAATCCTTTGTTTAACATGGAGTGTTTTTGAGCCCATGTATAGACCTGCATATACTCACTGACACACACACACTCACACGCTTTAAGGAAGATGCGTGGACCTGGCTACAGTGGGTCCGGCGACGTCAGAGCTTAAGCTCGGGACAGCTATAAATCAAAAGCAGGAAACTGACATAAGCTAAAAGTACCACTCATCACTCACCCGTGAGCCGCACTGTCACCAAACACAAACACAGTGCGAGTTACGAAAGTGAGGATGAGGGGAGGAACGAACATCAGCAGGGCTTCAAGTTTAGGTTTCTTTCATCCAAATGTCTTTACTGAGATGTACAAAAAGAAAGTTTCTCAGTATCAAACCACGGATGCATTGCAAGTACTTTAGTCCTTCACTTAAAGCCTTGTGTTTAAGTATAAGTATATCTTCCAATGATGTGAAAAACGTAATAACAAAGTTTGAAGGTTTAGTTGTGAAATAATGGAAATTTACCCCCAAAATGGAGAATGAAAATATTTCCAAATGTGTGGATTTTCACGAGTTCATATGAGTTAAGGGTGTGTCAGTACAGGGTGTGTTCACTGAATTCAAAGTCTTGACTATAGTGAAAAATACTGGGTTAGGTACAGATAATAGGAAAAAAATGAAATTATTCAGTTACTTCATTTATTTCTAAAATGAAAATTAAGCTTGTATGCAGTCAAGTCTAGTGCTCCCCTCTCCATTACTGTATGGGCTCCAACACATTTCCACTGTAGCAGTGACCCAAACGTATCTGACACAGGATTTAACTCAGAGACGAACAAGGATGATTTAAACAGCCACAGATCCCAGTTTTAGCAGAAAGTCCCCGTTTGTGTGGTAATTAGTCAGAAAGGAGATGAAAGAGGGCGAAACGGCTGACAGGGCAGAGCGGAAGGAGGAAAGGTCGGGTAGCAGAGAGATAGAGAGAGAGACAAAGAGAGAGCGACAAAGAGAGAGCGAGACTGGCACTTATACTGGTGGAGAGGCGGGCCGCTGTCGTCACAGACTGGGAGAGGAGCAGGCGACTGGGGAAGACGGGTGAGGAGTTCAACGAGGAAACATAAATATTTGATAAAGGCCAGATTGACAGGCGAACAAAGGGCACAGACGGCATCGACTCCACAAAACCAACCGTTCCCACACAGCCGAGCGAGTCCACGTCAGTCCAGTGTGCAGACGACACGTTTCAGTCCTTTAAGATGAAATGAAAGCAGTTTAGGGAAAATGATTGCTACTGTGCGGCAACTTAAGCAACTTAGCCAAATGAATCTGTGTGAAAACCAAAAGCGTACCTGACAGGAAGACACAAATTTCATGTGATGACATCATTCACGTGCCGCTGTGATGAGGCACCGATGATCAATGTGGACTAACCAGCATTTGGGTAGAAGTTCATTATCACAGATTTATGTGGAGTCATAAAATTGTTTTCAGAGTTTAAAAATGATCACAGGAAAATGGCAATGCATCACAGCAAAATACACTTTTTAATTTAAAGTTAAACTATCAGTGTCACTTTTCTTGATGTGTTTGCTAAGATGAATTCCTGCAATCGCATTTGAATTGCTCCCAAAACAAACAACACAGCTTATAGTCGTGTACATGCGGTTAAAGGTACTTTTGCAGCTTTGTGATTAAATCATTGCTTGCTCTTTATGACATTATTATTAATAGGGCTGGACGCAGTCACAAGATGTCCAAACACTTTCTCATCCAAACCCTGCAGCGGCTCGGTGAGTCATTCACCAGACGGCACCATGAGAATAAACTGCTTGGGAAACGCACAAAGGCAGAAACAATAACTGCTCCCAAAAACTAAACTCCTCATTGTCCTGGATTAGGAGTCAACATCCAAACAACACACAACGACCTTGCGGAGACGTGCAGCTGGTGAAATCTACCTTGGCTATAAATACGAAAACAGGGGGGGAAGGAAGCGTCGCTCAGCTCTCGTGTTTCAACAGGTGCACGAGAGTAATGCAGGTACGAACAATATAAAGGGCAGAAAACCTTGGAAAATTCCATCTCGCCGCAGCCAGAAATAAGCAAAAAGGTGTGGTACCATGGCCACCAGGGTCCAGAGACCCACCGAAGACTCACAGTGGAGGAATTTTCCATTTTCTTGTCTTCACCTTGGCCAAGTTTAGTTGTGACCCAGGAGTCTAATATTCCCTTATCAAAGTCTTTCTGTGGCCACAACCTATTTCCGAATCAAGACCAGCCCAACACTTGTCCAGAGTACATGGGGCCTCTGAGGCACCTGTCATCATGCTGTCATCATGCTGTCATCATGCTGTCATCATGCAAGTATTTCCTGCTTCAAACAGAAAAAAAAGAAATCAATCATCATCCATAAACAAACACTTCTGTGTCTTGGGAGCGCAGTGATTCCGGAGCCAAGAACTCTTTCTACTCTGGCTGTGCATCGATGCCTGACACGGAGCCAAACCGGGCTTCTTATTTTCCATTTTCTGTTCTGATACTCGAGGAACACAGTTTTCTTTTCCAGGCAGGCTATTACGAAACATGTTTTCACTGCTTTCCATTTATTTCCCAATGCAGAAGTCCTTGAAGATGATGTCCAGGATCTCCTCCGCCCCGACCCGTCCGGTGATCCGGCCCAAGCTGGTGAGGGCCAAGCGGACGCCCTCTGCCGCCAGAGCCAGATCGACGTTGCGGTACTGCCGGTACTGAGCCAGGGCCGCGACGCACTGCTGCAAGTGGGCCCTGTGGCGGGCCTGGGTCAGCGAGGGGGCGCCGCACAGAGGGTCACCACACCTAGACACCACGTTACAAATCAATGAGACTGAATCTACTTCATGAACATCCAAATAACATAAGGGTCGACTGTGATCGCGTATGTGGAACTCACAGAGTCTGGATATTGCCGTGCAGCAGTGTGAGGAAGTCTTGCACCCCTTCATTAGTGACGCAGGAGATCAGACACACGGGAGGGAGTCCGGCGGCCCGTTTCAGCTCCCTGCCCAGCCTCCGCCTCCCCTCCTCAGGCAGCAGGTCGGTCTTATTCAGGACCAAGATGCAACTATCTGAAGAAAAGTCACAAGCAATTAGTGAAATCTGTCATGAAAGAAGAAAAAAGGCTTTGACTGAGCTCATACAGTGAGCATGGTACCTGTGGGAGGCTGCTCCTGGGTGCACAGAACACTGCTGAGGTGTCCCTCAAGGAAAGCTGCAGCTTCCCCGGCATCAGCAGGGACCTGAGCACCGTCCACAACAACCAGAGTCAGATCTGCCTGCTCCACCCTGTACAAAGAGGAGACAAACGTTCTGAGTGGCAGACAAACACAGGACACAAAGGAACCTGATGCACCATGTTAATGCACAACCATCAGCCAAACACACTACATGCTGCTCAGGTATATCAAAAGGAATTTCATAGACAGTGTTCATCAACCCACTATAGGCATTTATGTCTACCATGTTGTGTTACCGAGATCCCAAACTAAATTCTAAACAATGTGACACTGCAGCAGCTCGGGTTTTGTATGACGTCATCATTTTATTTTTTTTGTTATTTAACTACTTGAACATTCCTCTGGTAACGCCGAGTGTGGATCTTTTCGCCCGGGCCTCAGACTGAACCCCCCCGGCCGTAGACTCTGTCACCCCTGGTACCCGCTCCTCTCTCTGAGGCAGCAGTAGCCGTAGCAGCGGATGCTTGTACTCACCATGTCCTTCCTGCGCGACCCGGGTCAGGAGCCTATGACCTGCTCCCTACACAGAAAGTCCCCTACAGAGCAAGAACTGCCCGTCCTTCCTATAGACCCCCCACCCCCCCCTCCTCCCAGGTCACCCAAATAACTCGGAAAACAATTCACTGTGAAAATACAGAACATATGGTCTGTCTTTTAGTCCTTTAGTCATCCGACAGACCGACGTCTCCTGGTGACTCTTCCGTCTGAACGGATGTTAGGTCACATAAATCTTCAACCCCTTTACAGACGTTTAGTTACTGACCAAAGTGAATATCTTAAATCATAATAAGTATGAAGTTGTGTGATTTCTGATAACAGATCATTTATTTGTGCTCAATCATAGCGACCTGATGCCAAAACAGGCATGCAGGTCCATTATGAGTTTGTATAATATAGGCTCCAGACTCCAAGTATTTCTATTCTTCCCTGATGTAAACAGTGGAAGCGGCTGTCAGCGAATGTTCTATACGTCTACATCACACCTAGGCAGTAAATAAACCCCACTAGGGATGGTGGCTCTTCATTACGCAACCTCCTGAGGGTGTTTATGCCACATATTTATATTTGTTCTGAGCAATAGCCGTGGCAAAAAATACAGCATCGTGTGCAGGGGAAGAGCAAAGAATTATTTCTTCCTTTCTTTGTTTGAATTGACATCATCCAAGTGTCCCGGCCAATTTGTTCCGTGCTGTAGTGTGTGCGGGCGAGTACTCCCCTGATGCAGCGCTGCAAATGTTCCACTGCCACATACCTGAAGCCAAGTGCTCCAAACACAACACTATACAACAACACTCTAACTAGTTTAGGAAAGCAAGGAAATTAATAGTTTTGACTTTCTTTTATGACCTCCACTGATTACCTTTCCCGAGCCCGGCGGACTCCCTCCCTCTCCACCAGGTCGGGGCTTTCTCTGAGCCCGGCCGTGTCACTAAGCAGCACAGGGAACCCGCCGACGTCCAGCGCCGTCTCCACCACGTCCCTGGTGGTCCCGGCGATGGGAGACACGATGGCTGCGGGGCGCTGGCCTGGATTTAAAAAAGCACAAAACCCCAAATTTGATGGGGAGCATTGATGGTTAAACTGTAAGATGGTTTTACTCTTGCACGTTTTGTACTTAGTTATTAATACCTCAAAACAACGCAGAATAAGGTCGATTTAATCACAAATATGTATGTCATATGACATATGTATGTCAAAAAATTGTAGTGGAAAGGAGTAGATTTATGTTTTCTTTTTTACCATCTGATTTTAAGATTTCATAGAACAATAAATGACATCGTAGGTTAATATTTTGTGTTGTTTATGTAATAAAGAAACTGATCTATTAGGACACTTTGTTCAGTGTGTCCTCCAACAAGCCACCAAGCTGTAAATTTTCTCAAGCACCTTTTCTCTTCATTAAGTCTGGATGAATCATGCTTATCGACTGACATATCTACCAACAGGGAGAAGCGATAAAAGAAATCAGCCAATATTCTTCGACAATATGAGCCCTCTGATACTCGGCGTCGCTCTACATTTAAACCCGATGAACAAAGTTATATTTTTCTGCCCTTGAGGAACCGTGCAGACATCTCTGAGCCGGCTCATTAATCCTTGTCGGGCCTGACTGGGTGTGAGGTCGGGACCATGGGAAAGACTAATAGGAACAGGAAACAATAACAGGATTTTATCTGAAGTCTGATAAATACGCCCATTATTCTGTTAGGAAGCTGAGGGGAGCCCCGGCCAACCAGCACTCGGTATAGTTTATATAAAATGATTCTAAATGATTTCAGGATGCAATACCTCAAACAAATATAACCTCAGCTCATAAACAAACAAGGGTCTCTTTAGACAGACACCCGCATGAATGCTGCAACATTATTACTGAATTATTTTAGTTTTTATGCAAAACCTTCAATGAATGTATGCATAATATACACTTTTTCTTGTTTAAAATCACAATCTTCACTATCACAATCACTTCCCTCTATGTGTGTGTATAGTATGTGTGTGTGCTTTGGTTATCTAGACTCTCACATAGTGTGTTGAGGAGGCTGCTCTTCCCTGCGTTGGTGGCCCCGGCGATGACCACCTGGACGCCACTACGCAGGCGCTCGCCCCTCCTCTCGTCCTTAAGGTGTCGCTCCATCTCAGTTTGCAGCTCGCGCACCCATCTGTCCACTGTGAGGGCGAGAGAGGGAGAGAGGGAGGAGGGAACAGGACATGTTCGTGGCCTTGGAAAAGGAATTTGGGTCCTTTGAAGGACAAATGCCTGTCCTCTAGTGTCTGTCACCCTGCGTGTGGTTGAGAAATGGGTCAAGGCCCCGTCTCGTTTCACAAATGCTTTGTCCAAGGGCGAAACTAGTAAAATGTTATTTGTCTTAAGGGGAAAATCCAGTTTTTATCTTCCTTGCGGATATCTCGACTCTTTCAAGCAGCAGAGCCAATTTGTGAAGATCTTGCGTTGATGTCAGTGGTTATTCTGAGGTCGCGATGGGAAGACATTCCTCACACCTTTTCTATTTCTGGACTTCAGTCTATTATTATCTGCTACCAACATTCCCTGCCACCAAAACAAACACACGTTCCCAGGCTTTACTGTGTCTTCACAACATTGGATACTTCTGAAGAGCTGAGCCAGAGCCAGACAGCAGGCGACAGACTCAGGGGGGACGTCCCTCTCACACACACAAACACATGCAAACACGCAAACACGCACGCACACACACACACACACACACACACACACACACACACACACACACACACACACACACACACACACACACACACACACACACACACACACACACACACACACACACACACACACACACACACACACACACACTGAGCATGGGAAACCTGCGTAAGGAGAGAACAGTTGGACTTGGAGACGGTGTTGCTGACAGCAGTATTCCTGTGAGCAACATGGCAAGTTGGCTTTGAAGGGAAGACGAATGCCTCCAGTATCCCTGCAGTCCTCTCGCCACACTTCCTAAAGGAAATTGTCTTCTGAGCAGTTTGATGTCGACCGCGTCTCCCTACAGTGCCGTAAACTCGCACGATGGCCAACTGAAGATCCAAACAGGAAACCCAGCCAGACCCCTCTGTCCTCAGAGAGACACAGAGCCTGCAGACCCCCCTCCCACCCCCCTAAAGCCCTAGAGATATATTTCTTGCTATTTTTCTCCTGCGTAGAGGACAAAGTGTGTACCTACCTTGATCTAAGACGCCGTCCTCAATGAGTTCATCCTCACTGAAGTCTATGAAGGCTTCAACATGTGCCAGGCACTAAGAGACACAGCAAAACACACAAGAGAGGGAAAAAGTGACCGACGTGTTATGCAGAAATGTAGAAATGTCAATGTCCAATCAAATCCTGTTTCTCTGAGCTGGTACACAATAATTTGTGTATTCCAACAATAATCTGGCACTTACAATCTATACATTTAAACTAAAAACATGCAGAACTTCTAAAGTCTACCCAGGACTAATATCAATTCATGTAAATTCAAAGCTTTTGTGGCCATTTGTGTCGTTGAGATCCATTTAAAAAGGACAAAGCACTGATCAGTATCTTGATTGACACTGGAACATAAACACAATAGTACTATAGAAGCATAACAACAGGAAATGTCAGACGCTCATACTCCATTCCATTCATGAAAGAGGGCGGCCCACTCAAAAAAAGCTGCATTGTTTGGGTGTCACATTAGTGTGGGGTTTGAACCGTCGCACAGTACAGATAGAGTATATCCCATCTACTGGATTCCAAGAAATCTGTCAAAACTAAAAGCAGCTTTGAATTGATTCTCAGAACCTTTCTAAAAAAAAGGGCCCAGATTGGCGGCGCAGCTAAACTTCTCAGGGGAGGAATCCTGGAGCGTTATGAAAGTTCTGGTGCCAAGTTACTGAGAGATCACAGCTCTTTATTCTCAAAACATTTGGCTCGAGTCCAGCAAGTTAGAGAGTTCACCTGCAGTCAATGACCCAGCACTCTCAAACACACCAACATGTGAAAAACAAGCTGAACGCCGCTCGGTTAGTATTAAATTTAGTATAACTCTCATTCTATTTATTATTATTAGCAGTAGTGGTAGTACAAGGTCATTTAATATTATGCAGTAATTGAAGTGGAGGACACATCAATATAGCTTATTAGGTTGCTGGAAATTACTGTAATTATACATAATTTATTTACAATTCAGATTCAGATTGATGTACTAGCAACACTAATGATCAGTAATTAAGATAGATGCTGCCTCTCCAGTAATCCTTCCCCCCCTTTCCCTGTGTCTTTGTTTGTTCCAGTGCTGATAGGGCGTAAGATAAACGTGTATATGCACCATAACTATAAAATCAAAACATCATTTTGATTCTCAGTATTAAACTCTACAAGCAAACACAAGGCTTGTTAAGTGCAACATGAAAACAGGAAGCCTATGATTCCCATAAGTTAATCCATCAGTAGCTGGGTGCAAGGGCAGCCGTGCAGATACAAAAGAAGGCATTGTTTGGTTCCGAGAGAAAGCCTGACCTAAAACACACTACTGGTGATGTCTTCAGCGTGAAGAGATGGAAAGTGGTCTCCGGGGAGACTTCCAGGAGCTCAGGCTCGGATTTGGTGCCAAACACTGATTGTTTCTAATGAGGCGTCCCTAAGGGCAGCGGATAGTGTTCACCTGTTAGATCACCGGCCAGGTCAGGCTGAAACAAAGGAGGTCAAGGACAAATTCAGATGGAGACCTGTGTGGCTGGGTACTGAAGAGCAGGACTTCTTTGATCAAGTAAACGAGGTAATCGGAACTATCCCCACTAGATGTTGACTTCCTCCATGCAGGCACCCCAACTGACCAGTAGGAGATGCTGGTGCAGGAGAACTAGACAGATGGACACTACCGCTGGAAACGCACTACAAAGCCACAGTTAGTGGGAAGTGAACCCAAGTTCGTGCTTATGAAGGCCTGTTGGATCATTTTACTCCTGCACCCCAATTAACTCGACTTCAAGTACAAAGATAAAATGGCAATTAAAGTATACAGTAGATTGTTAATTGTTAGATGGGGGTATGGAATTTTCCTGATTGATACACTAGAGACCTGAGCCAAGACCAAAAGATTAAATGTGGTGACTGGGACTCAAAGAAACAGAGATGTACATCATTCTAATCACTGTGATGGTATTAACTAATCACCGTCTATAAGGTGCAGCGGTATTAAATTACCCTTTTCAGCTTGTGGGTCCAGTCCTGATAGAGGCGTCCCAGTTCTCCTGACATCTGCCTGAGCGCCTGCCTCCTCTGAGCTTCTGTCTCAGCATGGATCAGATCTGCGAGACCCTCCACCTACGGTGGGGCATTGCAACCCAAATGAATTCTAACACACTACAATCATTTGTTTTCAGTGATGATGTTGCAATGATCATGTGTTCAAGCAAAATGCGTGATTGTAAAGTTTGTCTCCAAGGGGACTCGTGCAAGTTTGACAAAGGATCGCAAAACTGTGTGTGTCCTACTCACTAAATGGTTTTAGGCATAAACCACATAACCACAGTGCCACTGGGTTAAACCAGCCCAGGGGTCCGTGTTTCACGTCATCATTTCTCACCCTCTCCCCTGTATTTCCCGTGCAGTGTTCACTCGTCAATCAAGTATAGGCAAAATGCCAAAACAAATCCAAGAGCGGGAATCTTTGTCCCTTTCTCACGGTGTCAATTGAAAGAAATAAATCTGCTCATGAATCCCTGCAAGTGTTTTGTAGCCAATTAAACGTTTTTCCAATTGTTTGAATATCAGATTGTGCCCTTTGAGTGCTTTCTAGTGTTTGTGTGTTTTTAGCGTGTGTGCGTGTGTTTTTACAGTCTCTCCTTGCCCGACCTCTGTCAAGTCCAGTTTCCCTGCTTGGAAGGCCCTCCGTGTGAACTCTCCGGCTTCAGCAGGCCTCATGCCAGGCAGGCTTCCTGAGAAACACACACAAACACACACATCATACAAATAGGTATAATGTGCTGGTTGGGCACGTGTCACACACACACACACACACACACAGACAAACAGGCAGATCAAACATACTGTAGGGTCAATGTGTAACTCTGGGGTCACTCTGCAGGGTAACACTGATGACGTTTTCATTGTTTTCAAAACCATATTTCAAATCGAGTCAGGAGGAGACAATAGTAAGCACAAAAACATTTGGCAAACAGAGGTCATGATCTGACGATTCACTCAAAATAATCTATAAGTTGCACACGCCACCAAGGTACGACTGTTACACACCTTTCATTTTGCCATTTGAGTGCAGTTTTTGATTTAAAATTTGTAATTATCATAACAAATTTGAGATGATCATTGGATTTATACTTCCCACAACTGACTCCTAATGCACACCAGGCAGTCTGAGGAGAGAGGGTCTCTCTTGAAATTGTCTCTCCAAAGGTTTGTCCCTTTTTCCTTACATGCTGAAGCTTCCCTGAGCCCTTTATGACATAAAGGGCTCAGGGATATTAATGTGTAGAAATAACTTTACTTTAGTATTTTTGGATGTGACCTATTCCTTAATGGTGCGATCCCAACCACTGACTGCAAATGTTGATGCAGTGAAACAGACGTTCCCTGATTTATCCAATACTGCCCTCTAGTATTCAGATTGAAGAACTGCATGTAGACTGTTCGTCACAGGATTGCCATGCAGGGACCAGGCTAAGAGGTGAAGACAATGACACACACACACACACACACACACACACACACACACACACACACACACACACACACACACACACACACACACACACACCTAAGGCTTGTAAAACAGCAGTAATGACAGCAGAGCCACCGTGTATCTGAAACTCAGCACTGTCCTCTCCTGTGAAACTGTGAGGACCTGAAAATACAGGAAGTGACAAGAATCAAGGATTAGTAAATAAATTAGAATTCACCCCATACAGTACTATCACTATCTCCTGCATTCTGTCCAATCATATTACATCATGTGGTAAATGAAATAAATAAATGAATAGAGAATAAAGGATCCAGCACAGCACACCTGGAAACCAGAGGACAAGTCCCCTGTCCAGCACTTCCTTGGACATGGGGTCTTTGATGCTGCGTAACAGGGCAGTGCGAGGAAGCGGCAGCTTGTGTGCAAGTCCAGCCATGCGCTTCAGGGCTGTAGATGAAGCAGGACCGCTGACTCGAACCACAGCCACCCCACACCTGCCGTGACCCGAGGACAGGGCAAAGATGGTGTCAGCATCCGACAATCCATCAGGGATCACACCCCGGTTACTCAGGTGTCTTCTAATAGGGGCGAGTCTGCTGGAGATAAGGAAATGAGTACAGGTCAGTTGCCTAATGCAGCTATACTACATGGACAAAAGGTATATGAACACCTGAACAGTAACCATTGTTGAATATCCAATTCCAAAACCACTGACATTCAATACAATCAGCAACGATTTGGTTTCTGGAAAGGACAGATGGAAAGTAAGGAGTGCCAAAGGTAACCAGAACCAGAATTGAGAACCACTGATGCAAAATATGACATACTTCCTTAGCACATGGATACCCCAAATTAGTGGACCTCTAACAATTAAGAGTCTCCAGTCTCTTTGACAATATGACAGTGAAACATAAGGTCGTTTTAGGAACATAAATGTGGTCGAAACAAATGAAGGTTAAAATGCCACACACCTTTTCTTTAAAGAATGGGCCGCAGCTCTCCACGTCCAAACGGAGACAGACGACAGCATCATGAAACGCACATAAACAACCTCATCATATGTGTGATTTCTGACTCTGACATAGCAGAACCTGCTCTGCCCTTGTGTAAATCAATACTTCTCTGTTCCATTAACGTTAACGGCATCGAAACTGTAAATGTAGAGAAAAGTAAGCTCCACCGGCGAGTTTAGCGTTTTTTGTTGTTGCAGCAAACAGAGAAACAAACCACAAATTGAGTCCACGGTCGCTGTCTGTCGTTCATATTTACCACGAAAGGTTTGACCACAATGCTCAGCTGTGATTGGTCAGTAGTTTTCACAATACGGGCAATGTCTAGATTTCCATTCGCTTGCGGCCTATCAATCTTTTGTAAGACCTGCCTACTGTGCGTCGATAAATTCCGTCCGTCTTTATGTCATAACAATCGACATAGTGCCTAGAAGTTAATGTAATAAAATCTACAGACACACATAAACTATATCCTTTACATGTGTCTACTCAAAAAAAGAGTGCTAAATAGTGGGATGATTCCTTAAAGACGTGGAGGACAAGGAGAAGGGGCATTGATGGGACAGGCGTCTGGCTTCGCTGATGCACCGCTCGGTCGCCATTTTTTTCCCGACTGTTTTGATTTTTAGAATATGACGCTCTACCCGTATTCCGACATAAGGCCGTCAAGCCGGGCGACTGTAGCCAAAGAGGAGGTACGCAGAGAAATGACGTCGCCAAAATACCGGAAGACAACAAGCTTTGTTTTAACCCATTCAAAGTAAAGAAGTATAGAAGGTGAGATTAATTCTGTCAAATCGCTGCAGCAGACGCCGTTCGGGAGGAGGAAGTGTAAAAAGCAGCCGCAAATTAAACAAGCCGGACGTCGATATCCGACAGACATAGAAGGACAGGGGAAGAAACACGAAAAATTAAGGAACCATATGGAAAGCGCCATGCAACTCCGCTATGTTGGGTCTTGAGAACGATGTCCTGGACTGCATGCTGTTGGTTCTAAAGGAACACATATTGCGGACTTTATCTCCATTCAAGTGGAAGTGAGACTATGGACACCTCCTCTCAATGCCAAATCGTGCTGATCCGACATTACGTTGACAAAACGCACAATGTGCAGAATTGATTTCCCTGCAGAATGCCAAGGATGAGTCGATTGCCAAGGTTCTTCTGGAGCGGCTGAGCTGCATTCTGCCTGAGGATCAGAGGAGCAAGCTGATTTCCCAGGCGTGCCATGGGGCCGATGTGATGAGAGAGGCCCCAGGTGGCGTGCAGAGGACGATCCAGGATGTTTATGTAAATGCCACACACTACATCCACTGCT
This sequence comes from Genypterus blacodes, assembly GCF_046128005.1. Lineage (NCBI taxonomy): Eukaryota > Metazoa > Chordata > Actinopteri > Ophidiiformes > Ophidiidae > Genypterus > Genypterus blacodes. The sequence continues at coordinate 80,713 of NW_027466870.1, read as the reverse complement.
ATGCAGAACCAACTATCCCTCATCATGCAGCAGGTGACCTCTTACCTCCCCAAAGTAATGCAGTTCTTATCTGATCGTTCAGGGTTTGCTGGCTTCTTCTCACGATCTCCCAAGCACACCAGTATCCTCGATGAAACTGGGCAGGCGACTGGCCAGAGGCAGCACAAGGATTTGGAACCTCTATAGCCGTGCTGTGAATACGAGGGGGACCTGATTTAGTGATTCCATCCTGCTATGGAGAAGAGCCTTGTCAGAGAGGTGATCCCCAACTTTAATCACAGGGTCATTGATAAATGTGCCTCCCTTGAAGGCAGAAGTTTACACTTTCAGCTCTAGAGATGACATTTTCAAGGCACAAGTCACCTGTGCTGCTGAGAGTTCATTGTTTACTTTTTTCATTGCGTTGCATACTTGTGTGTGTTCAATAAAAATATTGAAATCTTAATTATGAGGTTTATTTGCATCTGTTTACAAATAGAATTTTGGATCAATGGCCTAAATGTTGTAGTTAATTAACTAATGGTTTTAATAATACAGTGTTAAATGTTTTTGCTGTATGCGTTAAAAGCACTGTCATGATATTATTTATATACAGTATATAAAGCTGTCACTGATAATAATTGTGTGTTGCAGTATGTTTATGACTCATCATTGATGGTCGGTGTTTCATGCCCTACACACAGTTTATAACACAGAACATAAACACAGTGTGCAGACTACATGGGCACTGATGTGTGTGAAGCTCACTGCAGATCTTTGCAGCTGTCAGCCCAGAGGGTGGTGAGTAAGCAGAAATGGTGGTGGTGGATGAGGTACTTCTGAACTCTAAGACATACGAGAGGGGAGGGCCGCCTGCCTGCCTGCCTGCCTGCCTGCAAGCTGCCTGCCTGCCTGCCTGGTTGCTCGGCTGTAAAGTGAAAGATGGCCTCCACCAAAGCTAGACGGGGAGAACAGATTGTGTACATGTTGAAGGGTGAAGGCCCGAGGCCCGGCGAGCAATCTTTAACCTGGGCTCTTAATAATTTATAGGCTACTCACTGTATCCACAAAGCACGACAGCTGCCACCTCACAACAGTCGGCGATCACATACACAAACATCTCCATCGCCTCTGACAAAATGGGAAAGCTGTTTATCAAGCTGTGGATCTGAGCTCGATAGTCACACTTTCAAGAACAAATTCCATCGCACCACACACACAAACACACACAGATGAAGACACCAGTGGTTGTAAACGACGCCACTGTATCACCATTCTTGAAAAACATGTTTGCTAGTGGGATTATCTGACATTCCAATGAGTTGTCTGCATCGTTGCCATCATCCATGTTTGCTTTAAAGCATGTGAGTTTGTATAGGGTGTTTGTTCCCTAAGTTCAGTAAAGGTCATTTATTATTTACCCAAATGTGATCAGACATAGGGGCATTATTTGCCAAGTGTGATCTATGGAACAATGAACTCAAAGTCTGTCGATGATAGATATGGCAGTATATGCCGTTATTAGGATTAAGCTGTCAAATCTTTAATGCTGGTGTCATTAATATCCCGGCTACTTCTCTCAGTAACATTAAGGTAACGTCACTCACAATACTACACTGTTTAATGGCAATGGGACAAATCTTGATCTAATTCTCACAAATATTCATTACATATTTATTGAAATATTAGAACCTATTTTTTATTGGTATTTTATTAGTATTTTTCACCTTCTAACACAAAAAAGATTGGGGTGGATGTGGATATTTCTTGAATACACCTCATTTTATAAATTAAATATTGGTCCACAAAATCAACTCGAACTGATAATAAAAATATAAACTTAGAGACTGACTGATAAACCGTCAGTTCATACCCAATATACCTTTAATTTAAGTGTATAATAATAATATTTTATCTCTTGTTTGATGAATTGAGTCTAACCTTGCTTGACTTTAGTACATGGCTATCCCTCATGAACCAACAAGCCTCATCTCATAAAATACAATAGAATGCTTTGTAGGATACTTCCAATCATCATAAATTTTGGGAATAGTGGTTCGTGTGTGTGTCTGTGTGTGTGTGTGTGTCACCCCCTCCCTCCCATTCGTCCTCTCTCTCTTTGTCCCTCCTCTGTGCTGAGTCGTTGGAGGAGCTCTCCATCTCTCCGCTCATCCTGTTCCAAACTACCCAGCAGCACGATGGTCCGCCGCTGCACCGTCACCGACAACCTTCACTTCACTTTCACCCTCATTTAACCCCGAACTCGGAACTGGAACTCGGCCGCGGCGCGACTCCCATGCTTTGCCCTCCTGCGATGCGATACCGCTGCACAATTTCCCGGAGAATACCTTCATTTTGCGTCGCTCCTCGCTGATAGAGAGCATGCCCGACACGGGGGCGGCAGCGGCAGCTGCGGGAGCTGCAGCGGCCAGCGGTGCGACCACCGCCGGCGACGGCGCAGAGAGCTCCCGGCACCGACACCGGGCGCAGGGAGACGGCGGGGAGAGGCCGGAGCCGGGCGCCGCTCCAGCACAAACGTCCTCCGGCGTACTGGGTGAGTCTCGCATGGCTGACACGGTTTACCGTCTCGCCGCGGACGGATAAGGAGACAGGACAGGTGAACGTGACGAGCCCCGCACCATCACAAACACACATGCACACACACGGACACACACGCACACGCCGATCTTTTGTCTTCTCGGCGGCCTGTGAATCTCCCCCTCACAGGCCACACCGAATGGCCCTGACTTGGATCACATTATCGCAACGCGGTAACTTTATAGCAGCCCATTGCCACAAACACTAAATCACTATCACATTTTATATTCACCAGTATCTCTGCAGCTTTGCTTTTACCTTATTGTTATTTATCTCCAGCCTGTAATATATCTGCCTTTTCCCTGGAAGCACTTGGTGATAAGGATGCTGAGATAGTTTCTGCAGCATCCTCACAGGCTGTAGTGGACTATGATTGGACCCCATAGCTCAATTCTGTTTGTGAGTGGGAGATTGTATATCTGTCCACTTCATGATGTCATGCAGGGATTTCTGAAGTATCTCTTAGTGTGACTACAGCTTTACCTTATGGGTTCACCTAATTGCCATGTGGCCCGTTGGATAACAGGGCAGACAGGTGCACCTTTTGTCATTTAAATGAGGGGGGTTGGAGCCATAAAGGGCGCTGATGTGCCCTGAGTCTCCCCCATTAACACGTACAGTCTGTATCTGATGTCCTTAGTGGAGAGTTTATAGTGACCTCCTTGTATTTTATGGTGTCTTGCTTACCAATGTTGTATCTATACTATTCCATAAGGACTTATGTCATGTATTATGAGGTTATCTTACATTAAGAGCAAGCAGCTGACATGCTTTCTATGAACACAGCTGGACACTGATTGTGGATTTCAATGGGCTAAAATCACAGTTGCCTTTCGACAAGAACTGCAAGTGAGGCTATTTTTGGCTCAGACCACAATATTAGAAGGGGGAGTGAGCCTGGCTCGAGTCTCAGCTGCTAAAGCAGGGTTGTTTTCCAGTGTGTGGGGCCGCAGAGACAGCCTCTGTGCTCCGTGTGTGGAGTGCTGCAGAGTGATGCAGTGGAGCAGTGGGCTGTCAGCGGATGAGCTCTCCCGTCCACACTTGGTTGAAGAAACCTGAGAAGGCTGCTGCTGACTGAACAAGCAGCCTGATGTCATCCTTTTGACACAGTGTTGGCACAGTGGCCAACAAAGTCCCACCTTGGCCCCCTGGATGGGGTCCAATAGGGCGAGAGGAGGTGGAGGAGGAGGGTCAGCAAGCTCAAGATTGGGTTCAGTACACAGTAATACTAGGAGCCATTACTGTACAAGGACCGACACACTGATAAAGGTTCCCTTGCATCAAAATCTAAACAAATGGAGGTCTGTTGTTTATACTGGAGGGTCCTCCTAACATGAATCAGTTTAGGAGCTTGTGTTGTAACCCATCTGTGTGTCAAAGATTGCAAAAACTATACATTTAATGATGAAAATGTCTCCATATGGACACTGAAGTCTGGACGTAAATGAGTGACTGACTGCAGTAAACATTAGTGTTCGTTGTGGCGATTGGGACTGTGTGGACTCCTGTGACACTTCCTGCTCCAGCTCATACTGTGCTTTTGCCAGCACAGGTCATCAAAACTGTTGGATTGGGTTTGGGGACTTCAGTAGGATTACCATGATATCACATAACCGCCCTCACACATGTCATGTCAGTCAACGAGCGCAGCACCAAAACGGGGTGATTTTTCATCCAGTCAGGATTTAGCCTCCAGTCTGGAAGTCTCTTGGATATGTGATTGTCTCCATGCCTCCACCGTCGCTTTCTAATCCCTCTCTCAGTCGACAAGGATGATTTTGATCCTCTCAGCCATCTTCCTTTCTGGCCTCCACACTTCAAAGATTAATTTAACACCCATCACTGAAAATAAAGCGATGTAAAAGTCTCAACCAATTAGTTTGTGTCCCCACTGAGGGAAAAGCTGATAGGATACAGTGTTGTGGAAATCAGGTCATGCAATTTCTGCTATTCCAATCAGCCAGTGCAGTGGTTTAGGATGTAGGTCACTTGTTAGGACACATATAAGGATGTAGCCATGTAACTAATTGGCTTTGTGCTGAAATTTCCATTCCCACTGACATTCCTGAATACCTGATATGATTTGGACGAATGTCATTGTTCCTGTTTACAATGTGTCATGTCAGGTTGATTTACGTCAAAACCACACATTTGAATATTTGTGCCATTTTTAACTAAATTAGACGCTGCAGTGATGACAAGCAAAAAAACTAATTGCTCCTTGCAAAACTTTTATCCACATTTGTGCCATATTTAGTTTTTTGGTATAGTCTCTGTGTTGGACTAATTGCCGTTTTTTTATCCATCTACGCTACAATAATTGGGCTCAGCTGTCTGAAAAGTACAAGAATTTGCAGGTTCAGCAAGTAAATCCAGTCTAAAAACTACAGTACATAGCTTGATCTTTACCCTGGTCTGAAAGTGGAACGCTGTAATGAAGCGGTGAGGAGATTTGAACGAATGCTTGACACTAATAAATGCACTTTACAGTCTCCAAAATGCACGAGGAAGCATGGCTCTGCACCCCTGCGTCGACACTCAGTCAGAGCTCTACAGTCTCCCTCCGTTTTTCTCTTTGCTGCCTCCCTAAGCAAGTCCAACACTTTTGCTTCAGAGAGATTTAGGCAGATTTAGTGTCACAGGTTGCTTTAAATACAGCAGAGCGATGCAGGGCAGTGTAGAGTGGCAAACGCTTCAAACTGACCTTCCAGCTGGGAAGAGGCCCGTAGAGCTGCTTGGCACTGCAGCAGACGGACAGAGACGTCGGGTTTGTCCCCTCCCACAAGCTCCATAAATGAAGGGGCTGATGAATGTAATGCAGCATGATATAATGACAGCAGTGTGCGGAGCACTAATGACTAAGTCTCATGCATTTCCCTCTCTGGATCCCTTTGTTTTAGCTCGCCATTAGAAGTATCATTCTCCCGTTCGTTCCGGAGTAAGAGGCGAGCCGCACGTACGCTGCATTAGCGTACGTGCTAATGCAGCGTACTCTCAATGACCTTGCTGCGAGTAATGGCGGGCCTTCATTAACCTCACCTGATGGGTCACACATATAGTTGATCTATTGCTTAGATGAAACAACACTTGGTGGGGGGAAGACGTTTCTTGATAGAATTAGGCAGCCCATCAAGTAACCTATAAAATTAATTGGCCAACACTTTAAATTCATAACAGTTCCCAACAGTTATGAGCGTCTCAGAAATGACCTCAAAAATTAAGGTTGTTGCCAAGAAGCAATGAAGTGAAACAGCCAGCTCACAATCAAATGATGAAGAGTAACCTGCAAGATATAATCAATTTTCTTTCTTTCCACCGACTGAAATTTAGAGGCATTATGAATCCTCTTGGGGCACTTTTTGGAATGAACATGTTTACACCAGTGCTGCTGCAGGTGTTTAGCAGTATGGTTTAACATATGGTTGACAGAGCTGCTGGTGGGGCCTCTTTGTTTGAGCCGGCTCTACAGTTACTGCTGCGCCTTCCTCCAAGGACATCGTCAACATCTTTCGAGTAATTTAATCGGCCCTTACTTGTTTCCAGCCCGTCTAATTGTTAGGTTTTGGATTGTTGAATAACAGCAACAGTACAGTTGGTTTAACAGTAGCACTACCATTGATGTGATTGTGAAGGACTTGTTTTTGTAGTTTGTTAAGGTCTTTCACTGCCTGTCTCTTGATGTATGGGTCCAGATTTTGTCTTGATGTCGTATTCTTATCCATCCCATCCATCCTGTCTCGCGTTGTGGAGTTGTGCAGGGCAGGACTGGGGTGCAGCAGGTGGGAAGCGGGAGGAGAGGAGAGTCGTTCATGTTTTCTCCAAGAGTTTAAACACTAAACAATATTAAGACCTGCAGCTTTCACAGTCGAGCGTTAATTAGTCAAATGACAGAGCGCAGCCAGTGCTTTTCTGTTGATGTTTAGTCTCACGTCTCACGCTAACCAGCCCAGTTTCTTCTATTCACTCCAAGCTGTGTGTGTATTGGTACGTAAGCCGCATGTAATGATCCAGGGTTTCATTGACAACCAAGGTGACCCGTTCAGTCTGGTCACACTGACCTGCCGTATGTGTTTAATGTCATTTCTCTGTTTGCCGGTCGATCCTGAAGGCACCAAAGGCACTTAAACTGATTGAAATGTTTCAATGTGTGTTACTTGCTTCAAATACATGCCAAAAACACACTGCACTCTGTTGACTTTATGTCCAATTATTAATTATTAATAGCATAGGCACACCCTGAAGATCTACAGTGTGATAATGCGGTTTCGATACCCTGATTCTCGCCGGACAGGTTTTCCCAAAATGCCGCTCAAGTCTGGGAGCTGAAGGAATGATCCATCCAGCACCTGTAGCTGTACTCTGATCTCAGAAGGTACAAATACCTCTCCTGAAGTTGTTGTTAAAGCGTTTGCGTTGCCGGTAGCGCTCTGCTTGCCCCAGATCTCGTCACATCCCCCATAATGCCACTTTTTCCCTTCAGCCACCCGGCTCCTAAATCCCCATTTGTGCCCTGTGGATGTTTACACTTTCTCCATTTATAGCCAGGAAGATTATCAGAAGCAGGAACACGATAATGGAGACACTCCGGCACGGTCTGCTGTGGAAGCCGAGAAGGAAACGCTGCTGTTCCCTCGCCGGGAATGTAGAGGAGCCGGAGAAAGACCTTCCTGGTGTGTTCAAGCCCCATTCTCCGCAATGAAAGCAAAGTCAATAACCAGTCTCTTCCTCCATGTAACTGATATTGGGCTCCTCGGGGGAAACGGTTGGGTTGAAGTGCATTCGGTCGCCCCGTCCTTCCGCCGGGGGCCTGGATTTCATTTCTTCCTTTTTTTTTGTCGTTGCTAAGCAGTGCCAAGAGACGCACAATGGCCGTGGCGAGGAATGCTGTTTTTAGCCACATTAGCACCTCTGCAGCCTCCCGAGAAGACTAAGGGTTGCGAGAGCGTAACTAACGACGCCAGGCAAAGCCAATATCTGTGTCAGTGTTAGCACAGAGCATCTCACCACACAATCAATCTCGGCGTAGCTTAGCGCCCCTTCCGCCTTTATCGCTCTTGTTCTCTTCCCAGTGCCCCCCTGAGACTCCTTTTGTTTAGCTGCTTTGCTTTTTCTATTTGTTTCTGGTCGATGGGCGGATGGAATCAATCCTCATCGTTTTGTGGCATTTACAGCTAGAGGAACGAGAACACGCACACGCTGCACAACGCCTCCTGTTCAGCACTTTCCATCTCCATCTTGTAGCCTGCATCAAGTCAGGGGAAAGTCGTTGATTCCTGCTCGTGTGAAAGTCTTTGAGGAGGGGATTTACACCTGTTACAAGTGTTCCCTTGTTTTTCATTTATTTCCTTGTTTGATTTCCTTGTCTGAGAGCTGCTGTCACTTTCTTGCCTCTTCCTGAAATTACAACCAGAACCGGCGGGAACATTGTGTTCCAGATTGTATATTTGCACGTCGTCAGTGTGTTGACTGATAAAAGCCACGGCGGCGGGCCCTCTCTTTTATTGCACTTCCTCCTCATATCTGTCCTCGTGTGTCCTCACTTCTGTAGTTTACCCGAGATAACATTCAAACGTTGCCTGTATCTCGCAAATGAACATCTGTCTGCTGCGTGACAAGGTGTTCCAGCTGTCAAAGCTTACACTTCCCCTTTTTGTGCCTTGGTTGATCACCTGCGTCCAGTGTGGACACGCATGGACACGCAGGTTCTCGCCACGCAGTCAGAGGTGCCCGATTCTGTCGCCGCAGCTCTTACCCATGTTGATTTCCCGTGGCGAATGAGGCTATAATTGCGCCGTGTTGCTCGCGATGGCCAAACAAATTGCTTGTCGGGGAAAATGAAGCACAGTGCCGCATCTTTGACAGCACCGCTGGCATGCGGAAGCCTGGTTTAGAGTCAACAGGTCTGCGTCTGTGTTAAGGTCCTTCACCGACTCCATTCAGACAGAAGAGATTCATTTATCTGGTCTGTAACCGACGAGGCTCCACTAAACAACTTAAAGCCCAAACTATCTTCACATTAAAGTCCTCTACAGTAATAACACGCAGACAAAAACAAAACACGTTTTAGTTTGCAATCTCATTTTCATCTCGACGCGCCGTAGAGCTCATTAACTGGCCCGCCAGAACCAAATAAGCGAGAAGATAAAATGCTGCACAAATGTTTCTGGAGGCGACGCGGTGAGGAGCCGGAGTCATGGAGGACGTCTTCCTCCCTCCAGCTCGTCATTGAGCGGGAGAGGAAATGGGAGGAACGGCGTGGTAATGTACATTCATCTCTGGTTCCTCTGGGTATTGATCTGACTCAGAGCCTCCCTCTCGTCTTTTCCTGTCCACAAATAGGATCGAGTCCTGTCGTACGTGCATCTGTTAGTCTGCAGCCAGTGAGAATGAATCGACTCTCTGGTGTCTTTAGTTTGGTTGAAGCGCTCTCTGCTCCGCTGTTTCTTACGCTTTCGCCGCACTGCACTGCACCGCTCAGCATCTGTTTGTTCTGACGTCAGTGTTGATGCGGATAGAAACACACTCTGATCCGTGTCACCTACAGTCGAAACACACACAGCCTCAGGTGTGTGGTACCTGATTATACACTGAAACTTGTTTGGCTCTGAATGTCCTAATATGACATTTGAACACTCCAACCCCAGTCATTCTAACGACACGAGACGATGCTCGTCTCTGTACTCTTCCACACAATACACACCATATTGCTTTACCAAACATATAAAATGGTCTCATGGGCGCCGGAGTCTCTTCTGCACAAACTCAGATCATTCTGAACTGAAATATTAGCTGGTTTGATCAGTCAAGCGCACAGTACAGCACCAGGCTGGCATTAGACACCGACTCCCTCTATTAAAGTTCATTAAAAATGTAGGAGTCTGTTTTCACTGAACACTAAACGATCTGACCCTCTGTCTGCTCAATATGAGATCATTCTATAGAATGATGATCATTTGCGGGAACCAGCTTTAGGTAAATCGTTTAGGTAAAGCCATTCCTCCAACATGCTTAGAGTGCCCGTGCTGGTGTTGTTAGGTGACATCTACACGCCTCTGTGCCGCGCTCATGAGAGTCTTTGGCAGCGTTTGGTATTTCAACTGCCTGCTGCTCAACAAGGAGGTCTGTTCGCCGCACAAAAGCCCCTATTCACTCCTCTATACTCTTCAGCTTTGGCGTCTCCATAATTCGCAATCCGGCTCACAATGGCCACTTCATCCCGTTTGATAAGTCTGAGTGGATCTGAAGGAGCGGGAATGAAAGGGCCGATGGTTACCTGGCTGATTAACAGACGGCTGCTCCCTTCTCCTCATTCAACCCTCCGTTCTGAAAAACGCGGAGGGGGAATTCGTGCGTGCATCTCAGCTTGCCAGACACAGTGAGGAAGGGTGGGAGACAGACACTAAAAGTAATGTAAGGGAGGGGACGTAGGACGGGGATAAGGGGAGAAGTCCTGTGTGGGTCTGCCTTGTACCTCTCTTGGCTACGGACCACAGGTTGCTCCACTGTCACATGCAATCATTGTCAATTTGAAGCCAAGGACAAGGACACTGTTATCCTCCCCGTGCCTGTTAATGAGGGAATCAGAGGTTTGACATCCAGCAAGTTGACATCTTCATCCCATTTAACAGCTCTCCTCTACCTTCCTCTCTCTCTCTCTCACACACACACACACACATAGAGAGAGAGAGAGAGAGAGACCGTCCCAGTACCAGCGATGTCACACAAAGTACTTCACGTCTCTCAGGTCTAATCCAGGTTCATGACGTCATTGAATCTGAATCCAGAGGCTGCAGGATGAACACGATGCTCAGAATGTCTCTGCTGTGTTTATTAATATCAAGAAAAAGATCTAATTTAGCAGAAAATTGGAGTGAAATATAATTTTTGAAACCTACACAAATGCTTCATAGCATGTTTAGAGTTTTCACATTTGTTGACAGAAACCAGACTTTCATTCCCTTTCAATATTGCTGTAAAGTGCAAAAGCAACTCTAAATCCCTGTTATGAAGCATTGTGTGTGTGTGTGTGTGTGTGTGTGTGTGTGTGTGTGTGTGTGCGTGTGTGTGCCGGCGAGCCCCCTGATTCTCTGGCAAATGAAAAATAGTGGAGACGAAGCGGGTGTAAAGGAAGTGAGGAGAGCCAGAGGAATAAGATCTCAGCATGGAGGAGAAGGAGGCATCTAGTGGAGGATTTGGATGAGAGGAGGAGGCAGGAAAGAGAGAGAGAGAGAGGAAGATGAGCGGAGCAGGTGGAGGTGAAGGAGGGGGAAGAGACGGAAAGCGGATCAGTGTGTTGGTGCAGCGTGTAGTGGCACTGGGAGGGAGCTGTGAGTCGACTGTATGAGTGTGAGTCAGTGTTTGGTATGTAGAGGAAGAGGGAGGGCGGAGGAGGAAGAGGAAGAAGAAGAAGAAGAAGACATTCTGCAGGGCCATGGATGAGTGTTTCCAGACAATTCTCAGAGTCACAAACCTCGTGAATATCCTGCAATATGACAAACAGCTTGATTGCTGGTGGAACATTTTCGGAAAAGTCACAGAAATGTTAAATAATCTTGAGAAGGGAAGGGAAAACAATATCACCTTAGCGACGGTTGCTATGAGACGTCATACGATTTCCTGCTCTTACGGTTACTGGTTTTTGCTACATTTTGTCAGAGTGGAGCAAACAGGAAACTACTCACACACAAGGCAGATATCATCGAATAAAGCGACTATTCACTGAAAAATGTGAATTATGGATTTTTTTTAAACTTCAACACAGACTGTGATGTATAACTACACACATATTTAGCATTTTTACATTCTCAAAGTTAAATATAACTTGATTACAGCGAGTCAGTCAGCAGTCAACATCAGTAGCCAACGTGAAAGCTGTGAAAGCCCTATTATCTCTATCTGTGTGTGTGTGTATGTGTGTGTGTGTGTGTGGGCAAAGGCTGGGAGATTGGAAGAGCTCTAAACAGTTATTATCTGTCAGTGAAGTGCAGTGTGTTTGGATGCAGGCGCTCAGACGGAGAAGAGTCTAATTAGAGGAATTGTCGGGGTGTTGGAGCCTGATTAGACTCTCCGTCCCTCTTAATGATGTAATCGTTCTAATGGAGTCGTTTGTTTTCATGAAAATGTTTGTGTTCCATCTCTCTCTGATGCGTTTGAGGCCATAATGCCCTGCTGGTCTCGAGTTTTGTCTCTGCTTCTGTGTGTGTGTGTGTGTGTGTGTGTGTGTTTGTAGCCCATCTTGTTTTTGTTAATGGCCTTCACATGAAACAGTTCTTCGCCGCTGACAGCAGTGGAGTCCCGCTGTAGTCTCTGAGGGAAAACACCCTCTTAGCAGCAATATTAGGCGCAAAGCAACAATTTACGGAGGTGAAAATAAAACTTGTCAACGTCACACGGCAGCAGAAGGATAACAGCCGCGATCCATCGCCCCAAATGATTCACGCCGTCTAACGTGTCACTAACAGGAAACGGGGGAGACAGAATCCCGTTCTCTGAGAATGTCTGCATTTTATGATGACCCGACCTGGATGTCCATCAACACTGTGCCTTTACTGGATGCAGACTAGCTGATGTTTTCACATTAAACTGTCTCTTTTGATTTATTTTGATGTTTGACGTTCAGCAGCAACACCCGACACCGCGGGCTAAAGATAGACTGAACATACGTGTGCTGCATCCGCATGAACTCACGCTCATAAATCACACTTGCAAGTCAGCGGCTGAAACGGGCCACAAGTCCTCCGCCGTGTTTTCACATGGAAAGATTTCATGTTGAATCCTTTTTTTAAACTCCAGAGCCGCACATTCAACGAAGACATTGAACGCATCGTGAAACATTTTAGTGCTTAGCGAGAGTTTCATATCTCCCTCATACCTTATTAATCTCGTGCTGTGTATCTCAGGCTCACATGCACTGCAGGCACCCGGGGGAGAGGGTCGAGCGGGCGGGAGGGAGGAGGGACGGTTCAGAGGCGGACGGGCGATCGCAGGACGACTCCCCGCTCGCTTCGCTCAGGCCTGGCCGCTGTCTGATAAAGAGGAAATGGAAAGCTGTATCACGGCGAGTCAAAAGCAAACCTGATCAAACAAGCGCTCCTCTCCGACTCAGGAGGTCACACAGGTCACACACATTCATTTCATATCCGTCACCTCATTCACACAACGAACGAGTGCGTAACTGATGAGTCTGTTTATCGATCCGTGACACAAATCAAAATAATTGATTTTCTTTTGCCAGTTTGGGGTTTTTGCCACTTTCCTGTCTTTCCTACAAATTAGTAAAAATTCATCATCGTCTGGCAACTTCATTGAATCTTTTATAGACAAAGAGTGCTTCTGCAAGATTAAGTACATGATTGTGTCTTGATTTCCCTTGTTAAAGATGGAAACAGGGACGGGTTGATGAGTTAGAAAACAATATAATCCTGACCTCTGATTTGACTGGTTGGTCTCCTCAGGCCTCCTGGCTGTGGTCTCAGGTGTCCTGGAGAAACACACACACACACACACGCACACGCCTGTCAGACTGGCCTGGTATTTGTGTCTCAGCCCTGATAGACCACGTGCGAGACATTGTTTGTGTTCGCAAGACACCAATGCACGCAAACCCGTCTGTACACACGCTCGCCAATGGGGCTCATAAATTTTGCCTTTGTGGGAGCGTTGAAACCAATCTGCCGGCTGTTCCACGATTATGTGTGTGTGTGTTTATGTTGCCCTCAGTGATGAATAGAGGACTCATTAGAATTGCTGTCATGTCCTCAGCTCTGCCTGCAGCGTTTTTTTTTATCGAACACCACAAGCAGCCCCTCAGATTTCGGGTATCTGGGAGCAGCAGCAGTCCAACACACGCTGCTCCTTCTCTTATCCTGGCCGTCGCGATGTTTGTGCGCGTGCTTCAGAGAGGACGTGCGGCGTGGAGGCAGATGACGTCACTGTGTGAGTACTGCACAACGGCACGACGGCACAGGATTCTGTCTTAGATGCGAGGGGAGGCAGGCTATTGCTTCCCACCTGAAATGTGCGGTTGAATTTTAATAGAAGAAGAGTTGATGGGTGTATTTGAAGGTAGCACCCAACTACAGCACTCTCTCCTCTCTGTCGCCAGGCTATTCCAGGAAGTGGATGGGACAGTGACATTTTTATGTGACAGGTGTTTATTAGATTACTGGAACATGCGGAGGTGTGATTTATAAAAGGGAGAGAGTGGTGACATCATGGCTATTATTGCGGCCTTGACCTTGGTTTGTTTGTGTGTGTGTGTGTCATATACAATACATCCTGCTGAATAAATGCGGTTCTTCATGCGATCTCTGGAGAGCGTCCCACTTCCTGGAACCTCTGCAGGACCCTCTGTGATCCCAGAGCAGCTTAGGGAAGAGCGTCCTCCCCAGGGGCCCTGTGGAGACATGAACAAACCCTTCCTCCTGACAGCTCTAAGAGTGTGTGTGTGTGTGTGTGTGTGTGTGTGTGTGTGTGTGTGTGAGGCGTCCACACTGGTTAAAGGGATCGATGAGCCCTGTTTGCGTTGAAAAGCTGAGACGTGTGGGTCAGTGACATGAATGTGGCGTCACAGGGAGGAGGAAGAGGAGGGGGAGGAGGATGAAGCCTGGGGACAAGAATTGCAGCGTGGTCACTTTAAAACCATCCCACGGTGTCCTGATGTAACAGTATGCATCTATAGGGCGCACTGTGCGTTCCCTCACACTGCTGCATTCAGGGTGACTGTATGATAATGTGACTTTACAGCGCTGCTATTTGTGGACGGCAGGAACACAGAGCAGGTACCTGTGATCTGCACGGCCGCTGCGACGGCAGGGCGACGCGGTCAGGACGTGTGTGTGTGTTTTGGTGCGAGTTTCCTGCGATTGTTTACAATAACTGCAGCAGAATGTTATGACTGAACGGAGAGTCTGTGCACGTACGCAAGGTGTGATGACGCTGTGATGTGCTGAGGAGACGGGCATGACATTTAAATCTGTCCTGTAGAGACACGCCTGTGTGTGTGTGTGTGTGTGTGTGTGTGTGTGTGTGTGTGTGCTTGTGTGAGTTTAGGGGGTTCAAGGAAAATAATTGAATGTCATTGCTCCTTACCCTGCTTAACTCTGAAAAGGTGACTCACTCTCTCTCTCCCTCTCCCCCTTTCTCTTTCCCTCGCTCAACCCCTCTCGCTCTCTCTCTCTCTCCCCCTCCCACCTCTCTCTCTCCCCCCCCTCTCTCCCACCTCTCTCACTCTCAGATAAGTTGTTTGGGAAGCGGCTGCTTCAGGCTGGGAGACACATCATGTCTCATAAGTCCTGGATGAAAACGGTGCCCACGGAGAACTGTGATGTCCTCATGACATTTGCAGGTTAGGAACACACCTGCATGCACGTACACACACACAAACAAACACAAATGTAGACACATGCACACACACAAACACACAAAATGTCACACTTGTCACATGAAACAGCTACTTTTGCTCAGTGTTGTTCAGTGTTGCACCATGAAACATGAAACAAAACCTTCCTCTGTCATTTCAGTCCAACTTGTATGCTTGCATCATGAATCATGTATTTTATAAACTGTCATGAGTGAAATATTACTCTCATGATCTCAGAGCCAAAGGTGCCAAATGCAAATTAAATTTACTCTGAAAAATGGTCTACAACCAAATATGCAGCTCTGAATTATTTTTAATTAAAACGATGCTAAAGAGGAAATTGATGTTGCCAGTTTTGCCTTCTTAAAGCTCCACAGCAGGAGTTTGGATCGATGACCAGATTGACTCTCTGAGCTGAGCAGAGGAGTCGTTCCTACTTGATAAACACTTATATGTAAAATAATTCAGCGTATACATGTGTGTGTGTGTGTGTGTGTGTCATTATAAATGTATTTGCATTTTCTCATTTCCCTCCGCAGACACCACAGACGACCACACGTTGCTATGGCTACTGAACCACATCCGGCTGGGAATCCCGGAGCTCATCATTCAGATCCGACATCATAAACGCACACGTGTCTACGCATTCTTTGTCACGGCCACGTACGAGAAGTAAGTCGGAGCGCAAACCCGGCACACTCGGACACCCAAACTGGCTCCCATGACCTCAGAGCTTTCACGCCGTGTTTGCGTCAATCGCTCCACGTGTTTGTTTGGAGTTCGTTTGGAGTTTGTGCTCACTTAGACACTATGCATAATTTGGCTGCCTTGCTGCTGTAGGCGCTGGTTAATAAGTGGATCTGAAAGCTTCCTGCTGTGGTCTCTGCTGTGTGAAGTCGCTCTTTGTGAACAGTCGCTCTGCCTATTTGTTTCCATTAGAGCGAGTTCGGGTCGTGTGCCAGGCTCCAGTTTCTGCTCACCCGCGTCCGGTTACCGTCTCTTGGTGACGGCGGTTTATCTTTGGCTTTGACCCGGAGCTGTTATCATTCCTCCTACAATGATTCATGTTGTACGTTCACAACAATTTGAGGGAACATAAGGATTGTGTACATTGTCAGAGTAAATGTATGTGCGGTTGGGTAATCCGGGTCCTGTAGGACTAAGCCAGGGTCTGTTTATGCTGACTGAGGTGCAGTCTGATGTGACTGATTACTTGCATGATGTATAAGACGTAGAAAATCGTGCCAAACGCTGATCACAGGTTTCTCCAGGTCGAACAGAAAATATTCAGGGGGAATTTCTCGACTAATCACTGGACTTCCTCTTTCACACCTCATCCAATATGGCTGTAAATCAATGTCGAGCAGTTGCTGGCATTTAACCCTTGAGAGTCATGGCTCCCACGTGGCCCAAGGTGCCTCCAACAATGTCTGTCAGGCATTAAATGACCTGAACGACGAGCAGAAAGATGAAACCTCCATGTTTGTTTATGCTCCACAAAATCAGCTGTCTGGCTCTGATGTTATGTTATCTAAAAGGATGATGAGGCTCTTTCATCGTCTCATATATGATGTCAAAAACACCCCGAGTTCAAGCGCTCAAACTGCAGAAGAGGAAGAAGAAGAAGAAGCTACAGCTGTAATTTTCCGTCACAGGGACAAAACGAACAAACTGCTTCATTAATAATACACAGCGTATCACCGCCTGCAGTGTGTTTGAGGTGGAAGTTAATTTTAAAAGCTGCAATTGGAGTGGAGATGTGAAAATATCAGGGCAGGTCTATAATCCAGCACCTTCTCCTTCACGGCGGCTTTATATTTAGATCCTGCTGCTGCTGCTTGTAGGCGCAGCTCCTCCGTGCTGAATCACTCGCGAAGCTGCCTCAGCTTCTGCTGGCTGCTGTGGCGTTAAGTTATGCGTTCGGGTTATTAGAGTCAGGGATAACAATACGGTTCATCTTCACGCTGATTAGACTGCACACACTGGGACCAAAGTGTCACCCTTCCTTTTTTCTTTTAAACAAATCCCACAGGCAGAAAGGGGGGGAGATGGAGGACGAGGGGGGGTCAGGATGGGTCCAGGGTCATTTTAATCACCGCACTGGCTTTGGTGTATAAACACTGAGAAGTGTGAACCGGCAGATCTGGGGGGGGAGACGCGGCGCTCGGCAGCATCACTCTGTGGGGTTTGTTGGCTCTGCTGCCTGAGAGTCACACACACACACACACAAATCCTACTAGGAAGGAGTTAAACAACCGGTGAATGGAGAGATGGAAGGAGAGAGAGAGAGAGAGAGAGAGAGAGAGAGAGAGAGAGAGAGAGAGGCAGAAAGACCAAAATGGAAATGGAGAAAATGGATTGGGGGGGGGGGGGGGGGGGGCTGTGCTTGAAAGCGTGCTAGTGGGTTTTAGATGAAATGCCTAGAGATGATTGCGCGCGATGAGGCCTGTTCTCTCCCCTCTCTCTCACACACACACACACACACACACACACACACACACACACACACACACACACACACACACACACACACACACACACACACCTACCTACACCTGCAGTTAGATGGGCTGACCTACATTGTCAGCTATAGAAAGCACGCCGCCCTCACTTTACCTTGAACGCATCAGTCACTTTGCACTGAGTCCAATCTTTCTCTCTCTCTCTCTATTGATGGCGACGGCTCGCTCGTCACTCCACTGCACTGCATTATCACCATGAGAGAGTGTGTGTGTGTGTGTGCGTGCATGCTCGTGTGTGTGTTCCTCTGGTGGTCAGTGCGTGTAAGAGTTCAGTGTGTACAGAGAAGCTTTCCTTTTGTCGCTTTGAAAACTGAATTAGCAGAAAGCACGATTTGCAGTCCTGCACTTTAGCACTAAAAATGTCTCAGTTATTCGGCAAAAGAGGCATTTCTAAGTGTTTATCATGAAAACTAAAAGCTGGAGAAAAACTAATTAAATAAAAGGCAAAAGAAGATCTGCTAACAACAAAGCATCCGCAGCACACACAGGCTGAGAGTGTGTGTGTGTGTGTGTCCTTGCTTGCAGCTCAGTCGCGTCTCTCACTTCCCGCGAACAAAAGCACATTCGGAGGCGCACTGGCCACTAGATGACCTCATTCCCTCTAAGTGACATAATGTTTGGACAGGCGGGGGACATGAAGACACAAGATGGGAACTGGTTCCAACTGAATCTGTTCAACAATACAAGAAAATCTGGATGAAAAAGAAATCATTCCTATAGGATATAAGTTCATCTGACTGAATCTATAACTCAGCTGCTTCCTCTGCTCTGTTCTGCTGAGTGTCCGCCTCATGTTTGATCGATATTTGCGAAATTAACATAAACCTTTTTAAATCAGTTCTGGAGCTCTCTCTCCCTCTCTCTCTCTCTCTCTCTCTACCTCTCCCCTCTCTCTCTCTTACCGCTCCCCCTCTCTCCCACTCTACCTGTCTCTCTCCCCCTGTCTCTCTCTCTACCTCTCACTCCCTCTCTCTCTCCCTCAACCTCTCACTCACTCCCTCTCTCTCTCTCTTCCTGTCTCTCTCTCTACCTCTCACTCCCTATCTCTCTCCCTCTAACTCACTCACTCCCTCTCTCTCTCTCTACCTCTCTCCCTTTCTCTCTCCCTTTCTCTCTCTCCTACCTCTCACTCCTCCCTCTCTCCCTCTCTCTCTCTCTCCCTCTCTCTCCGCAGTGTTCCTCTCTCCTACGCTGGCAGCTCTGTCCACACACACACACACACACACACAAACACACACACACACACACACGCGCACACACACGCGCACACACACACACACACACCCCTCATGCGAGCAGCTCCCTAACTTAAGTCAGCCTGTATTTGGTAGAGAGAAGGAGGGGAAAGCTGCGGTGTTTGTGATGAAATGAGAGCGGCGAGGATCTCGTTAAGGTTCCTGACAGCAGGAGGAGCCGCTCACCTCTTGGATTACTAAACGGCCGGTTTAAATAGATACGACCCGGCTCCTTCTTCTTCTTCTCCTTCTTTTTCCAGTCGAGTGCCTTCACTGCGATCATGTTGCGCGCTAAGCAGTATTCAGCTGATACAGAAGCTTACACCTCACATTCCTCCTGCAATCCATCACCACTGTGCTGGCAGGAGCGGCATGATGGATGGATGTTACAGGCCCACCTAGGCTGGGGCTCTGCGGGTGTGTGTGTGTGTGTGTGCATGTGAGGAGGGGGGGGCTGTCAGCCTGTGGGGAACAGAGGGCGTGGTGCTGCATTATTATTGTGATTTCAGCACAAAGCCGCCAGGAAGGACAGAAGGAGAAAGAGAGGGCGTCTGAGAGATAAAAGGATGAAGAGTGAAGGGGGGCGGGGATGAAGAGAGGAGACAGGGTGGCTGGAAGAGACAGGAAGGGTTAGGAGGAGAGAGGAGGGGATGATGGGGAATGAGATGATGAGGTTAGGAGGAGCAGAAGGAAGAAGCATCCACACCAGTTTGATTCTTTCAAAGACTTCACGTTTCTGCTAATGTTGTTAGCCGCTGCCGCTTCTCTTTCTCTCATTCACACAGACAGCAGAATGTAAACACGGCAGAGTTATCAGGGGTTTGCTGCTCGCTCGACTTATTCTACTGCTCAGCCCTTGTGTTCTATGCAAATACATCCAGTGCTGAGGAGGAGGAGGAGACGCCAGGTTCTCCTCTAGACCAGAATGCAGTGCAGCTACCAGACATCACACTGCTCCTAACTCACGCTCGCTCCCTATCACTGCTCTCTATCACACCTCCTAAGTCAGTCGTTCAGTCAGTGAGTCAGTAGTTCAGTCAGTCAGTAAGTCAGGCAATCAATCAATAATGAATTCAGTCAGTCAGTTTGCAATTCAGTCAGTAAATGAGTTATTATGTCAGCCAGTGTTTGTAAGTTTGCCATCTAATCACACACAGCTCCTGGGAGGCACCAGGTGTCACAGATAGAGGGTGTGAGTGTGTGTGTGTGTGTGTGTGTCTGTGTGCGTGCGTGCGTGCGTGCGTGTGTGTGCTGTATCTGACCGTGCCTCTGCTGTCCTCCTGCAGTTTGTTGCGTGGTGCAGAGGAGATGGGCCTGAGGAAAGCAGTGAAGCCGGAGTTTGGAGGAGGAACACGGAGCTTCTCCTGCGAGGAGGACTACATCTACGACAACATCGAGAGCGAGCTGTGCTTCTTCACCTCGCAGGTGAGCGTCCAACCGTCCGACCGACTGTACACAGCTGCCCATCACGTCGACTCTCACCACCTGTTTTTGTCCGTCTGTTGATTTGGGCAGGAAAGACAGAGCATCATTAAGTACTGGCTGGACAATCTACGTGCCAAACACGGGGAGGTGCTCCACAATATCAACTTCCTGGAGGGCCAGCCAATCAGTAAGCAGATCTGTGTTTGATGAATGGACAGCAGGTCTCTGGTGGGATTTGGAAGTTATACCTCAGTCTGTTTTGGGTCTGAACTCACAAGCTATATGATTGATTGGATCCCTTTACCACAATCAATACAACAGAGGCACAATGTGGAATATTTAGACCTACTGAGGGTCTGTTTGACTTCTGCTTAAGTTGATATGAGGTCACCAAAAGCTGTCACAGATCAGAGCTCAACTATATGCAACTTGGCAACTTCAAAGCTTCCAAACCACAAATTTATGCACAATAAAGTCAACAGAACCTCACACGAGGCATTTATTAGCCCTCTTCAGCTCTTTTTTACAATTAACCATCTACAGCCTCATGACTTGTTTGCCTGTCTGCCTGCCCGTCTGTCTGTCTCTGCAGTACCTGAGCTGAGTGCGCGCGGTGTGATCCAGCAGATGTTCCCTCTCCATGAGCAGAGGATCCTCAGTCAGCTGATGAAGTCTTGGGTTCAGGCCGTCTGTGAGAAACAGCCTTTAGGTCAGTTTAACATGCACGCAGACACACACACACACACACACACAATACACTGAAACAACTACACTGGACTGACCCACTTGGTTTGTGCTTCCGTGGCGTTTTGCAGACGATATCTGCGACTACTTTGGGGTGAAGATCGCCTTGTACTTCGCCTGGCTGGGCTTCTACACCACCTCCATGCTGTATCCTGCTGTCATCGGCTTTGTGCTGTGGATGCTCACCGAGTCGGACCAGGTGAGCACAGAAAGAGGGGAAAGAAAATCTATATTAGACACAAATGAAGGATCTATAAGTCGTGTCAAGGACTGGATGGACTTTAACACACGATTTGAGCAGTTTAGCTCTTAAGTGCCTGCGTTTGTTTGCCGTTTCCAGACGAGCAGAGACATCTGCTGCGTGGTGTTTGCACTGTTCAACGTGGTGTGGGCCACGCTGTTCCTGGAGCGCTGGAAGAGGAGGGGGGCGGAGCTCGCCTACAAGTGGGGGACACTGGACGCTCCTTCTGAATCTTTGGAGGAGCCACGACCGCAGTTCCGGGTGAGAGAACCTCACTTCTCTCCTCTTCTCTCCTCTCCTCTCTGCTCCTCTCCCTCATTCTAACCCTTCTCTCTCTCTCTCTCTCTCTCTCTCTCTCTCTCTTCCTCATCAGGGAGTGAAGCGCTGCAGTCCCATCACAGGATGCGAGGAGTTGTACTACCCTCCTTGGCGGCGGCGTGTGTTCAGGTGGCTGGTCAGCCTGCCCATCTGTAT
The DNA here is from genome assembly GCF_046128005.1 of Genypterus blacodes. Classification (NCBI taxonomy): domain Eukaryota; kingdom Metazoa; phylum Chordata; class Actinopteri; order Ophidiiformes; family Ophidiidae; genus Genypterus; species Genypterus blacodes. The sequence goes on along the minus strand of NW_027466870.1, from coordinate 59,134 downwards.
CCTCTGTCTGTGTTTCGTCTTCCTGGCCATGCTCATCTGCTTCGAGCTGCAGGTCAGCGTCTGTTTCATGTCTGTCTGTATGACGCCCGCTAAACTCTCCTGTATATCTGAGCAGAGGGGACCAGAATGTGCTGCATGCAGAATCAGCTCCATGTCCATGTGTGTTTAACAGTAATGACTAGATGGACTGAACCAACTCTGTTACCTGTCTGTGACCTGAGCTCAGTACGGTGGTTTAAGAGTTTCCTGGCCTTGTTGTGTGTCCCCCCGCAGGAGTTTGTGATGGGGATCAAGGAAATGCCTCGGCTGGCTCGCTTCATCCCCAAAATCATGCTGGCTATCACTGTGACTGCATGTGACGAGGTGTACAGGAAAATCGCCTGCTGGCTCAACGACATGGGTAAGAGTCGGACGCCGGAACGACCTGCACCATCCAGGAAAACTGTTTGAGATGATGATGTCACCTGCTCTCTAACGATGCCCCCCGCTTTGTGCTTTTGCAGAAAACTATAGACTCCAGAGTGCCTATGAGAAAAATCTCATCATCAAAATGGTTCTTGTGAGTGAGACTGTTAACCTACACACCTGCTCTGGAACACCATTCACCTTCACGTTTGCTTGTCCTCTTCCCTCGCTGACGCCTAATTGTTCTCTTCTCTTACAGTTTCAGTTTGTAAATTCTTATCTCAGCCTTTTTTACATTGGATTCTACCTCAAAGACATGGAGCGCCTGAAAGAGGTAAAGAGAGCAAATCAGATTCCCCCCATTTAAACCTTAATTGGTTTCACCCTCCACCTTTCCTCCCATCTCTCATTGATTTTATCTCTGTAACCCCTCTGGATGCGTTGCTCTCTCTCTCTCTCGCTCTCTCTCTCCCTGTCTCTCCCTCTCTCTCCCTCCTCCCTGTATCTACTTACATGCTTTTGCTTTTACCACTCATCCCCTCCGTCCATCCATCCATCCATCCCTCCATCCCTCCATCCTTCCATCCTTCCTTTCCGCCCTGTGGAAGATGATGCTGGTGTTGGCTCTGTTCCTGAGTCTTCAGCGGCAGCTCCGGGTCAATGTGCTGCCCTGCGTCTTCCTCAGGATCCAGATGCTGGTGGTCACGGTGCCCTGGTGCTTCAGGGGTTTCCTCAGGTCCAAAGTATGGCCCCTGTAACTGTCTGTCTGTCAGGGGGGGGGACAGAGAAGTCAGAGGTCACGCTCAGTGCATACACCCTCTCGTAGTGAGAGAGAAGAACTCGTAGTTCTAGGACCGCGATGAGGAAATTGAGAAGTTCCATTGTTGCATCTCAATTTTAAAGGATCTAGTGCTTTCAGTTCATTCAGCCATATATTATGTTACACATTTCACATTAAATACTCCATGGTTGGATTTTAATTGAGGGGTCGGTGCTGTTTTGTAGATCAGCAGGTTGTTACAGTGACTTCAGCTCAGTTTGATCTGATTTCTCTCATTTGTTTTCCGTTTTTGCTTCGACTAACAACTCGTCTCTCCGTCACTCAGCCATCGTGTCACTTTACCTGCCTGTATGTGTGTGTTCGCGCAGCGGTGTGTGTGTGTGTGTGTGTGTGTGTGTGTGTGTGTGTGTGTGTGTGCCTGCCGATGTCGTGTCACACTTTATGCCCGGTGGATTTCATTATTGCCCTTTTCCTCGGGCAGAGTTGGTGTGAATTGTTTTCCCGATACATCTCTCACCGCTCTTACCTCCGTGTCTCACTCTGCCTGTCAGTTTGCGTTACACCCCGGGCCGACGCCGTCACCCCATCCAGCCTGTCGTGACCCGTTAGCATCAGCCGCTCTCAATCACGTCCCAGACAACTCTGCAAACATTCTGCTGCACTTTATTCACTTTTTGGGGTTTCATTGTCTGGTGTTGTATGTTTTCACTTTCACACACTTTCACACCACTTCTTCATGCTTATCAACCATTTCTCCAACCATTTCACCTCCTATTAAAACTTGCAGATACTTAATGTGAATGCTAATCCATTTTATGAGATGTTATTTTGTAAATTGTATTTTTTTTATTCTTTTTTTTTTTTTTTTAATCTTCCATTTCTCCGTTTTGGTCTATATTATAGATGCATTTATGCGTTTTAGACTCCAGGAAGCCCTCAGCGTTGCATTACTGACTGAGTGTGTTGTGTCGTGATGCATTTACCTCTCTGAAGAAAGTTTGCTGGTGCTATTCCTAAAATCAATGAAACCCCGGGAGCGAGTTAAACAGAAATGAACATTCTAAAACACTACAACGTCCTTTTAAAACAGTAGGAATGTAATGTATACGCCGTTTGTAGCGAACGGGCTAAAAATACAAAAGCACCGGGCTCTTATTTATTGAAATGAGACAGAATCTGTGCAGGGTGTTCCCATAGGTGAGAGGACAGTATCAGTGTACCGACACTGACATGGTGTTCGCCTCTTTGTCAAGCTTCTATTGTGGTTTCCTGTTATTATGTGCGGCGGTATTTGGTGCATCAGCATTATTTGACTTGGAAATGATACACTTAAGTGAGTAAAGGATGAAATTGTGTCGACATTGATGCTGCAGTCTTTCATTTCATTTCTGCAACTCTTTCAAATGTCCACATCCTTGGCGTTGTTACTGATTGAAGCTTTTAAGCGTCGGGAACATCAATGAGATCTGCTGCTGATTGGTGTGTGTGTGTGTGTGTGTGGCCTGATGTGATGTTTGCTTGGAAACTCTGAACCAAGGAAGATTTATGCAGTTTGCATCAGAGGCACTAATTTGTCTTGTGGATGCACAGGATTCTGTCTGTGTGACTGTGACCTGATCTCCGTCCACGCCTCAGCACCTGCTTTTGCATTTTGGAACCTCTGATTGTTTTCTTTCAAATATTTGTGTTGTTTCAAAAGCTCATCAAAAGCTCTCTCTCCCTCTCGCCCCCCCCCCCCCCCTCTCTCTCCAGATGCTGGCCACTCTGCTCATCATACGCCAGTTCCTTCAAAACGTGAAGGAGGTGCTGCAGCCTTACCTGTATGAGCGCCACAAGCTGGGCGAGCTCACCCTGCGAGCCATGTGGGACCTGCTGATCTCCGCGCTGCTTAAATACGCCCGGCTGGCGGCGGGGAAAGCCCAGGTGTCTCCCAGCGACCAGGCCATGCCGGGGCCGGGCCTGCGGGGAACCAGGCCTGGAGTGGGACAACCAGAGAGAAGGTCACATTTCCACTCATCGACAATTGACAGCTCCATAATATTATAACTGTCTGATTCAAACAGTACACACATAAATAACTTGTGATCATGAAGGTTTATATAAGCTGTCTGTTCCTTTAGCTTCTAAATTGAGGGCCTGAACGAGCCTGAATTTAGATGAAGGAGTGTGTTTATGAAATATGAGATGATTTGTTACAGGATGAATTATTAATTTCTCTCTGAAGGGACATTAGCTCAGTTTGTACTTAGTGTAAAGGCCACATTCACCTGTTTAACTTTAGAATAAGCAGGTTTGGTTCACTTGCTCTGACATGTTGTGAGTAATGCAGAAGATGTAGGAAAACAATCTGTGAGTGAAGCTGCGATTGGAGTAAATACACACTGTTTAATACACACAGAGGAGCTGATATGGACATTTTAAATAAATAAAAAGCCTGCGTTCAGTGAAAACAAGTCATTTATCATCCAGTTGTTGGCGTCGTTCACAGCGACGCTCCAAACATCAGCCACCATGGAAGCACTCAGCTCAGCCGCAAATAGAGACAAACTTCCTCTGATATGCTGTTGAGCCGGCGTGAAATTAGGATTCATGCCGGTTGACACCGAGTCAAACACCAGCATGAGCGCTTAACACGGAGATTGTGTGTGACGCGTGTGTCCCCTCGTCCCCCTCCTCAGGGAAAAGAAGTGCTTGAACGGAGGATGCGGGGTGCCCGACGAAGACGAGGGAGGCGAGCGAGACGAAGCTGACAGCGGGCGGTTCAGTGAGGGAGAGACGGAGGAGGAGAGTCTGATAGACTGCGGGCTGAAGCTGAGGAAAGTCAGCTTCATAGAGAAGGTACTGCACGAGGTGTTACATCATACACGTCCAAATGCTTTTGTTGTGGGAGGAAAGCAGTTCTGCAAAGTGTTCTTCTTCGGTGGTGTTGTTTAGGTGGACAGAAAGCAGGCTTGCAGCGGCCCCCAGATGGAGGATTGCTTCCTGGACGAGGGGAGCCCCACCATGGTGGAGAAAGGAATGGACCCCTCCTCTGTGTTTGAAATGGACGACGACGACGAGAATGACAACGACAATGGCATCCACGACGTGAAGGATGCGAGCGGGGGAGGTGGGACAGGGGTGTCCGACGGGGTCAACGCCTCCATCCCTGTCGCCGCCTCCGCCGCTCCTCATCTGGCCTCTGCGTCTGAGAGCGCTGCGGCGCTGCGGCACAGGCGGAGAAACAGGAGCGTCGAGAGGACGGAGAGGACGGAGCCCAGGACCAAACGGGAGTCGTGGATAGATCCTCCCGAGGAGAGAGAGAGCCCCACGCTCACCCAGGCCGAGATAGAGAGCTGCATGCAGACTTTTGAGGTAAGACGGACCAAGACACCCAAAGACCAAAGATATTCGTCATGATTGCATAAAGCTTTTGTCTGCATATAAGCATGATTCCTATTCCTCTACACAAACCTACTTCTGACTTACTTCCTCTCATGTCCAACTGTCCTCTTATGTCCCTCCCTCAGGACACCTTCCAGGACTACCAGGAGATGTTCGTCCAGTTTGGCTACGTGGTGCTCTTCTCCTCGGCCTTCCCCCTGGCGGCCATGTGCGCTCTCATCAACAACATCATCGAGATCCGCAGCGACGCCTTCAAGCTCTGCACCGGCCTGCAGAGGCCCTTCGGGCTCCGCGTGGAGAGCATCGGCCAGTGGCAGGTAGAGAGTGGAGACGGTGTGTAAATGTCCTGATCCTGCATGTTTTCGGAATGATTAACGTGGAGTAACTGTGCTTGTGCAGGCGGCGATGGAGGCCATGGGCTTGATCGCCATCATCGTCAACTGTTACCTGATCGGCCAGTGCGGTCAGCTGCAGCGTCTCTTCCCCTGGCTCAGCCCGGAGATGGCCATCATCTCCATCGTCATCCTGGAGGTAACGCACCCCGGTCGAAACGTTCCCTTTGTAAAGAACCTAAACGTTAACACTGATCTGGTTTCTTGCCGTCTTGTTACTCTCTCTGCACCCTGTCGCCTGTATTTAGACCAAGGTAAACAGCCTCCAGCGCTGTCCTGGCCTCATAAAGAAGTCAAGCTTATCAGAGGGAGAATTTTATGACCCAAATGTAGCACCGGAACCACTTGTAGGATCTCCCATCATGTCCTACTTCCATTCATTCCTTGGTTTTGTCCCCCAACTCCCCTTGCAGCACTTTGCCATCCTGCTGAAGTACGTCATCCACGTGGCCATCCCTGACGTCCCCACATGGGTCCAGGAGGAGATGGCTAAGCTGGACTTTCAGCGCAGAGAGGCCTTCAAGGTAAATCAAGAGGCCGCCGCACTGAAGGATGCATGGAAACGTTACATCATCATTTTGTTGCGGTGCTGTAATATGACACAGCCTCAGCCTTCATAGATGGAACACACTGGCTGAAGCGGCCGTGCTGTACTGCAGCACTGCAGCTTTACTGCTGGAGAGACATTTGTTTATTTTGTACACGCCTGTTTAACATTTCAGTCAGACAGTGAGAGACACATTTTGAGCTCCGGTGTTCAGTGGTTCACACAGAAAGCTGCTGTGGTGGCCCAGCAGTGTGAAGGCTCTTTGTTAGACGGCTCTGCAGTATTGTGATGGTTAGCTGGGTTAGTGCTGATTCCGGTAAAGACATTCTGTGAACGTTTCCCTTTCTCTGTAGAAGCATGAGCGGCAGGCGCAGCAGCACTACCAGCAGCTGCAGAGGAGGAAGAGGGAGGAGGAGGAGAGGCAGAGGCAGGCCGAGCACATGGCCCGCAGGGAGAGGGAGCGGGAAGAAGGCAAGGGCGACTCCTCCGGGGATCACCACCACGACAAGAGCCACGGCAGTAAGTCACGTCCCGGGAGCGGGGGAGGAGGCAGCGGCGGGTCGGACAAGCCCAAGAGGCCGAGCTCTCTGCTGGCCAACAATAATGTGATGAAGCTGAAGCAGATCATCCCTCTGCAGGGCAAGTTCTCCTCTGGGGGGGCTCGCTCCCCACAGTCGCCCACCGGCAACGAGCCAAAGCTCCCCGGATTCCTGAGCTTCAAATTCCTCAAGTCGCCTGAGAATAAGAAGGAAGGTGCCGCCGCCACCGCAGCCAGTAACGCCACAGCGGTGCCATCGTCATCTTCATCATCTTCATCATCAGGTAGCAGCTCTCAGGAGCGTTCTCAGTCACCCAGCAAAGCCTTCAACCCCGGGAAACTCTTTAACTTTGGGAAGTCTGAGGTGGGGGCGTGTGTGAACGGGGCTCAGCTGCCCCGACCCGGGGACGGATCACAGATGTCGGACAGACTCCCGTCCAGGTCGGACCTGAACGGCGTCCCAGAGGAGATTCCCTCGCCCGGAGGGGACGCCCACAACGGACATTCGTCAGACCTGGACCCAAAATACCAGTAGCTCCGGAGAGGAAACTTGTCCCCGGCTCCGTCTCAACCGAAGATGTGGTGTGTTTACTGTGAGGAAGAGGCCTGAGCTGCGTCCTGAGCTGCATCCTGCAGGTCGCACACACACACACACACACAAATACCTGAAGCAGAGTGAGGAGAAGGCGAAGCTCCCGACTGCACACCGGTTTCTGTTTGCGTTCTTGCCGAGAGACAAACCAGGCTGAGAAAGACATACGTCCTCCTAACATGCCCCCAAAACAACAACCACACACTCGCTCCCTTACTTACACACACACACACACATACGTATTCCTTGTCTGCAATACATAAAGAAATGCATGAGCTGCGTTTCTTAAAAAAAAAAAGAAAAGTGAAGCCTTTAAAGCAAAGCTGTGTTTCTTAATTTGTTCTGGTGAGCTCATGATCTTAACGGCCTCCCACTGGAAACGGAACAACGCGTAAGCAGAAAATACACAGAAACGGCGTCGTGAACGGGGCGAGACAAGAGTTCACGTCTCACAGCAGCCGAGAAGACGAGCCGTCCTTTAGAATATCTGTCTGGTGAGGATTCGGCTCCCCCTTCTTTTTTTTTGACGGAAGCCGAGAGACAGAAAAGCAATATCAAGTGTTTCAATCGCTAACTATCAGACCATCCTACACACACACACACACACACACACACACACCCTCTCCCCACTTCAGTTGTCCAGCAGAAGAAGAGGAAAGTGTCCGGCGCTCCATTCTCACACACGCAGACGCAGCCGTGGAGTGAAGGACGGAACATTTGCACTAAGCCCTTCGGCCGACACCAGCCTGCCTCATGACATTATGCAAAATCTGGATCCTTTTCTTTTGCTTTTTTGTTCCACAAGCAAAGGAATTTCTTACTTTTGTTTTGTTTTGTTTTTAACCGCGTTTGCTCTTATTTGTGTTGAACTCCATCCGTTTTATACGCGCACATTTGTTGCATTACTTTATCTGGATGCAGACGAAGGGAGTTTACTTTTTTTAACCAAAGCAGCACCTTTTTCTTATTATACTGTTAATCTATGATACATGTTCATCATTATCTCTTCATCCTGTCAGTCAGTGAGGTCAAGTATGAAACATGGATATTATCTCACCATCACGTTAACCTTTGCTGCGTCCCCGGGCGTTGGCGTGGGCAGTGTCTCATTTCGTGCGACGCGTCCTGCCGAAGGTCAAAGCCTGGTAAATGGGACGCGGCCCTGCAATGACATCACTTCGAAAGGGAACGAGAAATGAAACAAACAAGTACTACATTTGAACATTATTATGGTTTTGATTCGATTGCAGCGGTTTTCTGTGACGTGACAGATCCACGTTGGGGAGAGGGGGGACGGATCAGTCGAGCAACTTAGAACAAAGATGTAAGCCATCTTTGTATGACACCTTCAAAAGAATGCTTCCCATGAAATGAGACACTGGAGGCAGGGTTTCATGTCGGGCGTGTTAAGAGCTCAGCGCGCTTCAAAAGATGTAAGACGAGAAACGAGGGGGAGAACAGCCCGGTGATCAGAACGCGGCGCCTCGTCCCTCAGTTCTGACACATCTCCATTGATCCTTGTATGATGTCTTTCTTTTGAGGAGACAGTTCCATTTCTTATGAAGAATAGTGGGTCATTCGGGCGTCTGCAGAGCCTCCAAGGTGAACTTTCATCTTTTATAGCTCTGATGTTCCCCCTGGCTGTCGTTGGTCCACATATCACTTGGCTGGCTGAAGGGTCAGTGGGGCCTGATTGTTTTTCTGTTCTCCACCTAAGATTCAACATCAAGGACACTGGTCAGTTACTATGACGATCAACAGCGATACGGCCTACTTCTCTCTCTGGGTTTTGTATGAATTTGGCTGTGTATCCTCGACCCTAAAGACGTATACATTTTGAGTATTTGTAGGTTTTGTTCACTTCCTGGACGTTTCTTCTGTATTGGCTGCAGGATCCTGGACTGGCAGACTTGTTGTCAAATCTCTGGTGGAGACAAAGCAAACATTTTGCCCCGAAAATTCGACTTTGAATCAAGTTTAATGGCGCAATTAGTGAAGCATTTAGGTTTTATCAGGGTACATCAGGGGTTTACCAGCCGTGTTCCACATGAATCCCAACTCAGCAGGTTTTCTATGCTGCCATGTCATTGTTGACTTTCACTTGGTATCTTCCGAGCAACCTGGAATGAATAACATGTCAGGATAGAATCCGACTGATCTGGGCCCCTTGACTTAGACTGACACACCCAGAGCCCCCCCAAACGCTGCCAAGACCCTCTGAAGCATCATTCTGTCACTCCTACAATATCTCCAGCAGGGGGCGCCAGAGTGCAGTCAGTTTACCTGCACATCGCTGCTGTATTGCTGCAGTTGTGATTTATTATCATCCATAACATTAGTGTCCAAATGCAGCAGAGGCTGCAGCATCTGAGCTCCAGGCTGCGGCTGCAGCTTCAGACACCGCAGAGGAGACAGTCAATGTCATCCTAGCTCAGATGAAGGCGGGACAGCCGGGGACACAAGAGAGCTTCCAGAGGTCCAGACGCAGGTGGACAGATGGAAACATGATCTATGCATTTCAGCACCGTCGCCTCTGGCAATAACACCGAGTTGTAGGAGATCTGATACGAAACAAACCTGTCTCCATTTTTGTGCCCTCGGAGTTCAATGTTGAACATCTGTCCCCCGTGTTGATGGACACATCCCGTCTGTCTGGTGGCCAATATGAGAACACTTCCCTGATGCACAGTTTAAGAAAACAATAATCTCATTGATCTATGGGCGTGTGTTCACCATCTCTCTCTCTTGTGTGTGTAATAACTTTGGGAGGTAAACAGTCTAAAGGGCAAACTGAACAGTACTTCCACAGACAACACGTGCAATAAGGCAGCAGAGAGGGGCGGTGTGTGTGTGTGTGCGTGTGGTCGAAATGTCTTTTTACTGTCGGTTTGTTCATCATTTGGGAATCCATCAGTTTGAGAGGCGAAGATCTTCAGTGTTTTGGAGCATCGCTGGCCTTTGTTTTGTTGTAATGTAGCGGATCAGGACATCAGAAGCTTCCAGCATGTGGAGTTCAGGCAGGTGTAGACTCCATGATGAGGCGGTGACGTCATGTTTCATCCGTCTCCGTGTAGCTCCACAGCAGTGCCAGAAAAGCTACAACTTTCAACACTAATTAGCTTAACTTCTTTCTTTTTTTTTTCAACAACAAATTGTCCTCTTCCGCAGAAATAAGCATGTGCCGGAAGTTTGTAAATGAAATTGTTGGACAGGCTGGAATAGCAGCACCGGAAACCGGAAGCACCGCCCGCCTATCCGCCCCCCTCCGGACAGCCCTCAGCACTCATACAGACCCAGCGCTCCCGGTGCGGTGGGAGCTAACGGTCTTCAGTCTTCTTCTGGCCCTTCAGAGTGGATGTGAGCAGGTGGCCGAACCGAACCTCAGTGCGGAGGGTCGGCGCCGCTCACGGAAGCCTCACGAACCGAACCGAACATCATACGCTCTTCCAATGTACCACTGTACAAAAACACACAGACTTTTAAAAGAAAATACTGGGAAATGGGATTATTTATTTCTTTTAATTTATTTTGTCATATTTTTGTAAGACCTGAAAAATAGTTAATAAAACTATTAGAAAAACTATTTAATGTGTTTTGGCAGATTCTTTTATTATTATTATTCATTAGTGGTTAGCTTGATTCTGAGCTAAGCTACATTAGAACAACGTCTTTCAGTGACGTTATCAACAAGCTTTAACTAGTGTTCCTATAGCGCCACTATCAGGCCAACTGCTGTTTCATTCTTTCTGTATCATACAGAACTTGAATTAACTTTGGCAGCCAATTACAGCAAAATCTAAGAAATATCAATAATTAAGACTTAACTTTCTCCTGATATTGTCGATGATGTAACAATTACCCTCAAATTGTAAAAGTCCAGTCCAGTTTGGCACAGATGGACGTGGTTGAGTTTTGATAATATTCATTTTGGTTGAAGAGTATTGGCTTCATCACATCACTTTGTCACAGACAGACAGACTTTGGTAAACACACTTAAGCATCACATGACTGAAAACTGATTCTCACTCCAGTTTTATTTGAGCAAAGCTAAAAAGAACATATGTGATCTAATACACATGAGATGGGGGGCGGAGGCTCGTCCAACAGTCTATGGGAGCAGAAGAAGTACTTGGTTTGGTAGTTTTGCTGTAAAGAGAGCGACCGCGCTGCAGCATGGACTCCTCTATCGGGAGAGACGAGGCCTTGATGAGTCTCCGCCTCTTTCCTACAGCTACGTTCGCGGCGGCACGGTCGACGCTGATAGAAAATGGATGTCATGAACAAGACAGGATAGCGACTGAACTTTGCTGAGCGTGCGTATTGTATACAGTCGTGTACAGGCTGAAAGTATAATACCCCTTTGAAAGCCCCCCTCCCCGCATTCATGTCAGCCAGCTCTCGGACAAAAACAGCGGCGCCGTCATGACGACAGCATGAGCAGCAAAGCCCCAAGCTGAGGGAGCAAAAAACGGGCCGGACCAGAATGTCAAAGTTCTAAGGCCTCTGCTGAGGTCACGCAGCCCGGACGGCCCTCTAAGTCTCAACACCCAGAGAGACGGAGCCCGGACATTAAAACGTCAACATGCAAGGCAGGACAGGGACAGTGTCCACCGGGCGTCCTGTCCTCACTTTAACAAGGGTCAATGTCTACAGTATACGTGGACATGTAGTATTATACAAAAAGGCAGATACAATGTTATTCCACTGGAGAAACTACATCTGGTACTGGCAATTACACACACACTCACACACCAACATGTATTCTTTTTCCCTTTTCCTTACGTTACTGTACATAATTCTTCACTACCTGTGCTGTTACCTTCTGTGGCTGTGCAACTGGGAACTCAAGACGTTACAAATCCTAAATTCATATTAGAATTGACCATTTTCCTCTGACGTGTTTTGAACAGCTAAAACGAGAGAGAGCGAGAGAGAGAGAGCGAGAGCAATCCCATTTCCAGTGCCATTTCAAACTAGCCTCGATTATCCAGAAGGTGGCGCTAGATGTAAAGTTATCACAGCGACACGACATTAAAACCAATGAGCGCGAGTCTCAGAATAGAAGGAGAGAGACGTGCGTGATGAAGTGGAGCACAGATGTGAGCGGGGAAGTGTGTGTGTGTGTGTATGTGTGAAGGTTTCTCCTACGTTGTGCTGTTTCACAGTGCATTCTTGGTTTTCTGTTGCTTCCCAACAGAGCGGAGCGACGTCGCAGCGCCCCCGTGTGGCTGCAGGGCGGGCAGTGAAACTGTCGGGGCTTTGGGCACTGTGGCTGGCAGGAAGCTCACATAAACAATAAAGAGTTATCGTGAAAAATAAAAACTATAAACAAAAGTGTTATTCCTTAAACAAAAGAAATCAGGACTCTCTGGGAGACGGAAGGCTACGCGGGACCAGCTGGAGAGCGGGTGGAGTCTGACTGTACTGACCAAGTCCATCGCTCGTGTTTCATCTACGCCTCCTTTCACAACTCATTCACACACACACAATATATATATATATACACTCATAGCTCAGTTTCCACACACACACACACACACAGACACACACAGGGTAAGGCCAATATGAAGAAAAGTATCAACGGTATAGAGTCGCGATTGTGTCCTTCAATGAAGTCCGGATGCTTCTAGAGATGTGATGAACTATTTCTAGAACCTCTGATGTCGTTTGTTGATGGGGATTTCCCAATATGCCGATTTCCCCGGAAAGTCCCCTGCCACAGCAAAAGGGGGACTTTTCCCTCTCTGGTCTCCATATTGGCTATGCCCTGTATGCACGCACACACACACCCTGGCACACTTATGAGTCTTCATTCATCTCTTGGCTGTCTGTCCTGGCGATCTTCCTCGGGGGTGCCGGGCTGTCGCTCTCCCCTTGCTCCTGTTCCCTTTTCTTCGCCGCATTCTGTGGAAACGCACACAACAACAACGATGAAGCACTTAATGACAGCAAAAATGCACAACAGATGCATAAAAAACCTACCACGCTGCGGCTTTAGAAGCTTCTTTATCGTGCGTGTCTCACCTTTTTATCCCACTGCTGATGGAGGTAACGCAGGAGGATGTTGGTTTTCTCCGTTACGATAACTGCGGCGAGAAGAGAGAGGAAACGTCACAAAACACCATTTCTGCTTTGTTGCTTCATTTGCAGGCAATTCAGCTGCTGGTAGTTCAGCTGTGAAGCCGTGTTTCTGCAGCAGGGACAGTACTCACTCTGCTCAGACGGGTACTCGCGGGTAGGGAGGTACACAGAGGGCCTGCGGTTCTGTAACACAGCACACACACACGTTACAAATCAGAGCCACCATTGATTTTCTTGAAGCCACTACTGATATCTGAGACTAAGACATGCAGGGAAAAGAGCGTCTAAGGTATCAAACTAGGGGTCGGCACACATGAAGACCACCACTCAGTATGATGTCATCAACACAGAGCACTAAGAGTTGCTGGATTGGATGTCATTTAAATGCACAGATGTACAGTATCAACTAACATGGAGAGCTTCTATGTAATACATGACCGGAAAATAACATCAAATATGTCCCAAAGTCCTTCACTTACATTCTGTGGGTTTGAAGTAACAACACAAACACACATCGTCTTCAGATACTTACAGATGCTTTACAAACAGAGTCTGCATGGAACCGGCTGAAGTTTGTCTTATTGTAGACAGGAAGACCTTTCAAGAAATCAGCCTGTGGGAAGAGGAAGAAGAGGATGAGATCAGTAGACCGACCAACAATTGTTTTTATGTCCTCTTAACTGAGTGACAAATCAATTTGTGAAGCGGTGACAAAGCACTACAATGTGATGGAACAATGGATCAGACGTGCTGTCAGGAGTCATGACGACCTCAGTTCAACGATGAAGGTCTAATTCCAACACAGAGTAGAAGGCTTCTCTCTAGAGTCGCTGAGTTAAATGACCCACAAAAACATGAAGAAACCAATTCATCCAGAACACGGAGCTGAGCAGCTCACACACACACACACACACACATAACAGGAGCAGATTAATGCCTCATAACACAGGCAGAAGGCTTCCTGTCACTGTCAAAGCCCACACCATCAACCCAGGAGTCCAGACCGAGACCTGCTGCCCGGTGTGGAGGGCAGAGATCAATGAGTAATTGTTGGGCGTTCCCTCATCCTAATAACACACACACGCGCTAACCTCCCATCCTATCCAAACCCCCACGGCGTGTTGAGTAACCCAGGTAGAGTCTACATTGAGCGGTAAGTAGCGGAGTAGCTTGGAGCTCCGGTCCCGCTACACGGTGCTGGTTTGGCCTCAGAGGACCCGGCTGTACCGGCTAACACTCACCCAAAGTTAGCTAGCTCGCTAACAGGGACCCTCCCTATGTCTCCCCGCACCGGCCCTCACTTAAAAACGCTGATATCTCCATGTACCTTCTCCATGATAGTCACAGATACGCGGGCGTCCAAACGATGACTTGTGTCTCGGCGTCTTCACTCGTCGTGACGGCGGGCAGTGTTGAGTGCGTCTAGGTTAGCTCCCGCTAGCTCGCCGGGCTGTTAGCCTGAGCAGCTAGGTCCTGCTGGGTCCTCTTGCCAAACAAACGAGCGGCCGTCACACGCGCCTTGTCGTCGTGTCCATTCCACGCAGCAACGACGATCATTAAACTGAATCGTGCACTCAGAATGACGGACTAAGTTTTCATTTTACGAGTTCGCAGGTTAATTAGACAGGACTTCTTCTGTTAGCATGATGGCTAGATGCTGCTCGGCCACGCCCCGAACACGCCTATTGGTTGCTGCTCGCTCCCACGTGGTTAAAGCTTGAAGAGATCACCTATTGTTATTAAGCAGAAAGGTGACGTAACACATAAGCCCCGCCCCGCAACCATTGATAAAAGAGTCTGGTCTTGCTCTTTGCTGTGGAATAAACTCTTAATTCTGAGTATGAACAAGGAATCTATGCTGATCCATGAAGTGAAGACAACAAAGATCCGAACAGCAGCAGGAAATAGCATTAATCTGTACATGTTATTTATAAAAATGTGTCAAATCAAATCAATCAATCATTTAAATAAATTAAAATCTAGTAAGACAATTCAAAAAGATGGAATTTGGAAGATGGTAATGAGTAAGATTAAGTTAAGAAGAAGGTATTTAAATTAGCGTTGCAATTGAAACAGACATCATAACGTAATTACCTTAATGCAAAACTGAGAGACTCTTAAGATCAATAGGATCGGTGGAACTGTGCCTTAATGTCAGCATTCTTTCTTTAAATTGTGATTAAATAAATGCATTTTAAAAAGCTTGAAATGTTTCCTTTTTGTTATTCCATCCACTGATTCCAATCAAGTTGTCTCTCTTCTGCTTTTGTATTCACAGTTGGTGATTAGTATTCTCTTTTCTTGAGTGATCACTTTGGTGCACGCCACTAAAACGTATAAGAAGGTCAAAGCAAAGAGCTGAAATAGTCACAGAAAGAAAAGTAGAAACATGTGAAGACTCTGACCTTTAGAAGTCTTCACACTGAGTCATTACTCATTGCGGGTTGTTAAAGTGCTGCTCAAATTTCGTACAACCCAACGTGTTCCAAGAATTTTCTCGAAATGAGAATCACATCAGTCTTGAATTGGTCAAAAAGTATACAAGTGAAGACAATGACACTTTGTGATCCATTTATGATTGAGTCGTTCACACTTCTCTCTCTCTCGCTCTGTGAATCTGAATTCCTACAGTTAGGAGGCCTAAGATAAAATGATATTTACAGTGCAGATCCAAAATATATGGAGACAGATTTGGTATATTTTGACCATCTATGTCTCCATATGCTATTACAACATATATTGTTTTGTTATGGCCTCACACTATATGAACTGTCAGTTTGTAACAGTTGGATGCAGAGATGAGAAGTGGCTGCATGGCTTTGCTGGGTTTTGTTTTCTCTGGTCCTGTCTTCCAGCTCCCAGGAACCTGCCTCCTTGGACTCCTGACAACAGTTACCTAGCAACTAAAGCCATGGCAACTGCATCAGCACCAGAGTGATATTCCCTTTTACTTTGGATTATTCCTCCATCCGATATGGATATCAGAATATTTCAAAGCCTAAAACTAAAAACAATCACACCTTTCTCACACACGCCTACATGTTCTTATATCTGCTTACCTGCTTAATGGACCCATGTGACCTGATGAACAGATTAACTTTTTAAAACAAACAAAAGGAAAAATAAATAAAATAAAAATGTTTTAAACCTGTTTAATTGGATTTTAAGGGCGATAGTGACTTTAATATCAAACATAATCCTATCAGGGTGGTGTTTCAAAGAATAGAAGCCAAATAGACTCAATCTAGACGTGATACAGCCAAGAAATACATTAATGTTTACTTGTTTGTTGTGTGTTTTCTTTCTTTGGCTACCACAGCCCCATGCTGCATTAATAATTGGACTGAACTCCAAGTTTAGGCTTCTTTTAGTTTGAAGCATTTGTTCACATAGGACCATAACAGATTTTGTTGAGCTTCAGATACAGCATATAACCTAATTAAAATTAAGTTAGATAAATTTAGTTGAATTTAAAACAGGAAGCAGCACAATGATGACTTTCAAATCAATTGTAGTCATTGTAAATCAAATCATAAATATAATCTCTCCAAACATGAAACACACTACTTCATGGTGTTATGTCGCCACCTCCCAGCAGAGGACGTCGTTTCGCAGCCCCGCACTCATCCAGCAGGTTACAAAACTGTTTGCGGATTAAAAACACCGAAACAACACCGCAACAACACCGAACCATGGGGGTAAGAAGAATAATGTTAAAAATGCCCGTCTAAACTTATAAATCTAATATAATATGGGATCTGCCCGCTGTCCGCTCCGTGGAGGCGACATACAGGACAACAGAATCCAGATAAATTAGATTATTGGATTGCCCGGGACAGATTATAGCTCTGCTACCTCATCGATGCTTTAAGACATCAAATCTGATCGCGTTTTACGACTTTCGGATATTTAAAGGTGAGTTTTCAGCACATTGTCTCTGTCTTGATGTTCGATTGACTTTAGTATGTCGTTTTTGGTGTAAACGGAAAGTTGGACGTGTCAAACAAAGTCCCATGTAATTGAAATATCAAAGCCTTATTCTGTATTATTCTTGATAATAAGCTCCAATTTTGTAATTGTATTTGACAGTGGGGTAAAGAAAAGCGTTAAACATTCTCGCACTTTCCCTATTTGACAAGTAAGTGACCTTTTCAACTCCAGTTATTATCACAGATCCTCACCTCAGCTCACCTGAGCGAGGGAAACACGTTTTAACATCAATGTACGTTCTGATTGAACTATGTCCGTTTGTTATTGTCCGTTCTATCTTGGTTTGCTAAGGTTGTATTTCATCTTTTCATCTACAAATGTCCAATTTTAAACATAAATGTAATCTTGCAGAGTTGTACACAATACATCAAGTACTATAGTGCAGTTTTCCTCTGCAGTAGCCCACAATGATGATACACTGTATTTAAAAGGAACATAAGCAGCAACACAAGTGCTATAAGGAGCCAAACTGCACTCAGTGGCCTCTTTAATAAAGACGCCTGCACAATCCCAGCAGCCTCACTATAAATCCAACCTCTGTGACTCTCATCGTGTTCACTTTAGTGTCATTGTGTAGGTGAGCTGTTGCTTCAGCTCGTTGTGGCCACAGTTATATAAGATTGTACTGTAATGGAATTCAATGCAATATGTATCTGATATTTTGTCCAACGGAATCACAAATCTGAGTCGATAACCGAGGATCTGACAAAGGTGCTTCATGTCTGTTGGCCCAAACTTTAGCACTTGGAGCTCGACGTCTGTGCTGCTTTTAATCTGACCTGTGTGAACTCTTATGTAACGGCCGCCTGCAGACACTACAAGAGGAAATGAGCTCTGTGATGATGACAGTGATGATGATGACGAGGGTAGCGCTTCATTATTTGAAGTACAAAAGGAATAAACCAAGAAGTTTGTGTTTAATTAGTGCACAGTTTAATTTAGGTTGGATAGAAGGAGGCAAGCAAACCAAGGAGGACACAACTTCATGAGCTAGAATACATTTCCTTAGATTGTTTGTCTCTTTCACTCCTGAAGAGTCACTGTGTTACACCTGATTATTCAAACCAAGCTTGCATCATTCTTGCATCTTTACCTGTCAGCCTGAGGCAAGAGACTGAGGATGACAGGCTCAAGGTTTCCGCTGCCATTATGGACCGACGTTTGCTCAGTGATGTTCATGACTAACCAGGAGCTCCTGCACACAACAGGAGAAGCTGCAATTGGTGATGGAAGGCGGTTCATTAAAAAGGTTAAAGGGGAAATATGGCCGAATGTCTGATGGCTGTTTGAGGCAAAGATGATATGAGAGATGAAGTAAATGCAACGCTCAGCCTGTTCCACTCAGCACGGCCCAACATGGCTGTGTGTGGATAGGGGATGTGTCTGTATAAGCAACAAAAAGCACCAACTGTAGCACAAACAGAAACGCTCCATTTCATTGTGCCCGTAATCCCCAGATGAAAGCAGCAGCAGTGGCAGTGGAGAGCAGACATGAATTTCAAGTTGGAGCAAAATCACTCGGGGGAGAACTGAAATGCCAAACAGTGTCACTGTTTGCTGCGAAAGAGGCGGTGGACAGATTGTGGTGCGTGGATTTAGAGACTCTAATCCCTCCTAATAGGGAGGAGAGCAGCAGCGAGGTCGGATAATACCACCGGAGACAAGAGGAGCCCGATGAGACGAGAAGAGAAGAACCTGGTGATCAACAACTGACTGACAACTTAGCACTGATATAAACTAAAATCCCTAACCTGTCCTGTTCCTGTGCACCAGTTACTATTCACCTCCCCTTTGTCATAACATATAAGATGCCGTTGTATGTAAGTGTTTATGTGTGTCTGAGGTTGTGAATATGTCCCTGCAGCCTGGTCGCCATGCTGACCAGCTTTATGGAGAATCTCTTCTGCTGCCTCAGCTCAAAGTCAACCAATGTGGTGGTCCCCGTTGAAACGTCGGAACCCGCCGACGGCTACGAGTTTGTGGAGGTGAAGCCAGGCCGGATCCTGAGGGTGAGACACATCGTCCCCGACCGGCCGGTGGTGGAGGAGCCGGCCGGTCAGGGAGCGAGCATCAGCTGCAAACGAAAGATCACCGTTTACCGTAATGGACAGCTGTACATTGAGAACTTGGGTGACACGGCGAGGGCAGAGGTGACGAGCAGCCAGAACGGAGAGACGGTAGAGATAGAACTCACAGACTGTGACTCCTCACCACCTGCCAGCGCCCCTAAGGACGGGTGCAACACCGGCACCGCGGGAAAAGACGGACCCAGAGATGAAGCCACGAGCGGACCGCCTGAGCAGCCGCAGCAGCCCAAGAAAGCCAGGAAGCGAAGGCCCAAACGCACGGTGGTGATCGACAGCGAGAGGAGGATATCAGCGTGCAAAGGGACGCACGCAGACGTGGCGCTGTTCTTCATCCACGGGGTGGGAGGCTCGCTGGACATCTGGGGGAGCCAGTTAGACTTCTTCTCCAGGCTGGGGTACGAGGTGATCGCCCCGGACCTGGCGGGTCACGGGGCCAGCTCAGCCCCCAGGATAGCTGCGGCCTACACCTTCTACGCTCTGGCTGAGGACATGAGACTCATCTTCAAGAGATACGCACGCAGGAGGAACATTCTCATAGGACACTCTTATGGGTAAGCCAGAGAAACACACACAGCACACACACTGATCTCAGTATGATGAAATACCTCTTAGTAACCTGACCTCTGCTCTGCCCCTCGCCCAGCGTGTCCTTCTGTACGTTTCTGGCTCACGAGTATCCAGAGCAAATCCACAAGATGGTGATGATCAACGGAGGAGGTCCCACAGCCCTGGAGCCCAGCCTCTGCTCCATCTTCAACCTGCCCACCTGTGTGCTGCACTGCCTCTCCCCGCTGCTCGCCTGGTGCTTCCTCAAGTAAGACGGCCTGAGACAGACACAGAAAGACAGAATGAGTCAAAAATGTCACAGGAACGAACTATTTTACCAGCAAAATGAGTTACTTTACACTTTTAATAATGAAATACAAGCTGACAACTGTCCCTATTCTCCGGTGCCCCCTACAGGGCCGGCTTTGCTCGGCAGGGTGCCAAGGAAAAGCAGCTGTTGAGGGAGAATAACGCCTTCAATGTGTCGTCCTTTGTGCTGCGCGCCATGATGAGTGGGCAGTACTGGCCTGAGGGCGACGAGGTCTATCACGCTGAGCTCACTGTGCCCATCCTGCTGGTACACGGCGTGCATGACAAGTTTGTCCCCGTTGAAGAGGACCAGCGAATGGCGGAGGTAAAGAAGCAGTAACCTAGTAGAGCAGCACATGAATGTTAGTCAAAACATTTAGTTACGGTTCCTGCATGGATCCTGAATATTAACGTCATGCTTGGTGCTTTGTGTCAGATCCTCCTGATGGCCTTCCTGAAGGTCCTGCATGATGGCAGTCACATGATCATGATGGAGTGTCCAGAGGCCGTTAACACACTGCTGCACGAGTTCCTCCTGTGGGAACCCGCCACCCCGTCACCACCAAAGAAAGAGTCCAAAACTCATCCAGAGACGGCCAAAGCGACTGGAGCCGCTCAGGTCCGACCTGTAACCACCAATCACACGTCCTCAAACAGCAGGGACAAAACCTGAAAGAAGACATGTCCACACTTTGGTTCAAGCTTGGCTGTGTCCATGTTCGTCCTGATGATGTTAGCTGGTTTGAGCTACACGGTGAGTGAACACACAGAGATGACGGACAGAGGAAGAAGAGTTTATATTATCATTACATTACAACCATTTGGCAGACTCTTTTATGCAAAGCGACTTACATTGCATTACACTACCACCCTTCGCAGAGGGGGGAGCAATTGAGGGTTCGGTGCCTTGCTCAGGGGCACCTCAGCACGGACTCGAACCGGCGACCCTCCGGTTCCCAAGCGGAAGCTCTACCCACTGAGCTACTGCCTCCCATTTTCATTTATTATCATGGAAGTTGCAGTTTCAGGGTACCTGTCCTCAACATGGACCACAGGAGACATGGCTGTGCCTTGAGGTCATTTGTGATGAACTCAGAGAAGCCAGAGTAAAGGACTGAATCATTAATATACAGACATGTGAGAACTGTGTCAGGTATTCATAAGATTTGGACTAAACCAAGTGTCCCCTCCTGCACCTTTGTCCCTCTTCTGTGACTCTTATACTTGTGCATCTTGACATGATTTGGAAAAGTCACAGTCACAAACCCTCAGATCTGTTTTATAGTCTGATGTTTGGATGAAGCTCAGCAACATTAGTTCGTAACAGTTTGTGCTATACGTTATATTTATATATATTATATTTATATTTTTATACATCCTGTTTGTGATGGAGTTAAGAAAAGGTGGGAATTTCAGATCCTGGAAATGTAGCAGATTTGTATTTAGATTTGAGCTCAGAAAATGTAATTGATGTGTTCTAGACATTTTGAATTTTGTGCACTTTTGTGTCTTACATTTTGTAACTATTTGCCTTTGGTAATGAATCCAGTTTTGATGTAACGCAATGACGTGATTGGTCCATCCTTTATCATGTGACACTCAACTGTCTTCTTCTTCTTTTTAGTTTGGAGCAAATTTAGCGTCTGGGCTGTAGGTTCAGGCTACATGGTGGTGAGTGGTGACGGTGCAATGGACAGAGAGAGCAGCAGGTCAGAAAGTCACGGTTTCTTTATTTCAAGAGAGGCAAAACAGGCCGTGGGTTCAGGCTGTAGTCTAGCCAGGAAACCAAACCAAACCAGAAGTAACAAGTAGAAAACCTGTGTGTATGTTGACAGGATGCATCAGACGGCTTTAATGTGAGATGCTAAACAGCTTTAAACAACATGAACCCGTCCTAATAAATCTAAACCTTTACAATAATATGCAACTAATTTGCATAAATAAGTATTTTTGTAAAGATGAGCCCTATAATACTTTAGTACCTGCAGATATATCAAACTATAAATTGTATTATTTATTAAGAATGGAAAATGATACACAGACCAATAGTAACACTGGGCTAAAAGAAGAGAAAAACATTGGAAAAGTAAAATGAAGTAAACCTTTTGCTCTTTGAAGCCCTTTTGAAGCCACTATTAATGAAAGGCCGTGTAGTTTGACAACAGCAGAGTAGTTGCACAAATAATAACAATAACAAGCGTACAGAACTGTCCTGTATCCTATCACACTTTCTACTACTATTTATAACTTAGTTTAGGTCTTTCATTATACTTTTGAGAGTTGATATTAAAACATTTGATCAAATTCTTAAACATCTCTCATCCAAACTTACATTGGCTTTACATATTCACAAAGTAACTAAACAAAGCGTCCAAATGTCATAAAGCAATTACAATCTAGCCTCGCACCCCAAACCTCACACGTCCACCTCCAGCACGGTGGAGCCGTTGCTGCCCCCTGCTGGTGCTTTCTCTGACGGTTCCTCTTCTGCCTCCTCTGGTTTGTGTTTGGCTCCTGCCTCAGGCTCCTGCTCGGCCTGCTCTTCCTCCCCCTTCTGGGTTTGGTCGGTAGTGCCGGCCGGCTGCTCCTCGGCTGTCTTTGTTTCGTTCACTATCAGGACAGAGTCTGAAGCGGAGACGGACGCTGCTTTCACTTCCCCGTTCTGGACGGGGAAGGCGTAGTGCAGGGCGTCGTACAGGAACTGGTACTGCTCCTATCAGGCACACACACACAGGTTCAAACGTTAAAAGTGTTTAGTTCTCTCATCTGTGCAGACTGACACGTTGTCCCTTCTCTTTACCTTGTCGTCGATCATGGCCGCTCTCTCCTTACGCAGGGTTTTGGCAACCTGGAAGACGTCCACCAACTTCTCAGTCTTCCCGCTGTCCATCAGGCTCCACAGAGCACAGAACACTCCTGAGCGTGTGGAGCCATCACTGAGAGACGGGGTTAGAGCTCATGGTTACACATGTAAGGGAAAAGCCAGATCAGAGGAAGGGAATCAAACATACAGTATGTCCCTCCTGTCATAAAGTGACACGGGCACATTGTGCTACTCTGACTACGCATTCAAGTTGCTGAAGTTTAGAGGTGTTAAGTTACATCAGATCTTTTTTTTTAGCTCTTTTAGTCGACTTGATCGGAAACTCAACGAGACTGAGCAGTTAAAAATGTAATGTGTGTGTGTGTGTGTGTGTGTGTGGGGGGGGGGGTTAGGGCTTGAAAGCTGAAGTAGGTGGGGAAATTTTGCACATTGCAGCGGAGGCCAGGAAGTGAGTTGACAAAGTGAGACAACGCAGCGTCTGATGAAGATGAGTCAACCTGCAACACTGTGGTCGTGTCTTTGGAAATATAAACTGTATAAAGGGGTTTTGTGCTATAAGAACCATAGATTTATGTCTTGTAAACATCCTTTGACTGTAAAACCTGCAGTTTATCAGACAGTGAGATGATTTCCACAACATCTGGACCCTTTTCTGAGATCTCTGGTGTTGTCTGACCTGCAGTGGACGACGAGCGGTACGATGGTCTCAGGCTTGCCGCTGTCATAACCTCCAGCCTGCTTGACGTGCTTGATCATGTCCATCAAATCTCCGGGTTTCTCCTCTTTGCTGGTCCATTTAAGGAAGTGGAACTGTTTCACTTGAAGAGACTCTTTCCTCTGTTGGCAACAAAAGCATCAAGGGGTTAAACCAGCACGCAATGCTATTTATGAAATTCTGGTGAAATGGCGGGTCACACTGCAGGTTCCGCAATGTGACGTTTGTGCGTGTGTGTGTGTTTGTGTGTGTGTGTGTGTGTGTGTGTGTGTGTGTGTGTGTGTGTGGGCAGTGCAGAGTGAAAGCTTACTAAGCGAGAGCAGCGTTACCTTTGTGTGACGGATCTGCATGTTGCGGGTGATGAAGGTCGGGGAGGTGTCGGTGCTCGTCAACTCCACCTCAAAGTCCCCAAATGTTTTCTTCTCTTTGCCCCAGTAGGTGGAGTCAGACTTCCAAAACAAGCAGATGTGTAAATCAGAAAGCAGCCCTGTAGGGTGTTTCTATAACAGGATGTAAAGGAGGGTAAGTACCTCTTCTCCCTCGTTGGAGTCGGACAGCATGACAATAATCGAGGCCTTCTTCTGGTAAACCATCATCCAGAAGTCGGCGGTGGTGTCTGGCAGTGGAGTTTGGGCCGCGATGAAGCTGTGAGCGCCCCAGTAACCCTGCACGATCAAGACACACACATTTCTCTTGCTTAAGCACACGCTGTTATGTATCACACACAGAAACAGGTCCACATAAGATGAAAGTGTGTGTGGGGTCAGGTACATTAATGAGGGAGGCGTTGATGTATTTAGTGGTCTCCTCATCCTCTTCGTCGGATGAATCTTCGTCGTCGTCGTCGTCCTGCTCACTGTCCTGGCTCCGCCCCTCGTCCAGCTTCAGCAGCACTCTGTTGAAGTCGTCTGACAGCCGCACGTTGGAGACGTTACAACACAACACCGACCGCATTTAGGACATTCAGTCTTACATTTACGTCCATAAGAGGTGTGTGTGTGAGCGAGACAGGGACGCTGAGCTCATACTCACAGGGGACGACGGTTGAGGAGCGATTCTTCTTCATGTTCTCCTCTGTGACCCCTGTGTTAGACGTCCTCCAGGTCTTATAGTTGGGGAGTCTCTGCGTTACCAAACAAACATTTGTCTCCATAGTTACACGTCAACTTTTACCCGGTGATGTTTTTGAAACACATTTTATTTGTGTCACTGGTGTGTGAATGAGACAGATGACGTGTCTCACCTCGAACTCGTCCTCCAGTAGCGTGGGCTCGCTGCCAGAGCTGCTCTGCCTGAGCGTGCTCAGCGTGCTGTGCAGCTCAGACAGAGGGATCTCAGTCTCGCCGTACTCGTTGTGCTCTATCAGCGCCTGGTGAATCAGGATGTACTGTAACTGTGAAGACAAGAGGAAACAAATTACAATTTAAAGTATAACAAGTGCATTTTACCTATTTCATCCTATCAGCATTGAAGGTATGTGACATAATGTGGTGGAAAAGGTCAGACTTACCTCCACTTGGACCATGAGGCATCTCTGTCTGCGCTGTTTGACCACATAACCATAGATATCCACTCTGCCCTCTGCCTCCAAACCCTCCATCATGGCGTCGATGCTGATGTAGGTGCCTGTCCTGCCCACGCCCGCGCTACACATCAAAGGAAACAAGTTCATGTCAGTGCACGTCTTCATCTGTAGCAAGCAAAGAGGACAACAACGGATGCCAGGGTGCAACTGAAAAGATGAAGCAACTGTTTACACAAAACGGTCTGAGGAAATTGGTGAGGAGAGATTTTAGAATTAGGAGTCAAGCTTGGTTCAATACTTCACACATCCAAACACATAAAGAGGACTTCAGGACTCAAACAGGAGCGCTCCGTACCTGCAGTGGACCACAATGGGGCCGCTGAAGAAGTTCTTGAAGGCGTTGACGCGTCGCCTCAGTTTCAGCAGGAGGTGCGAGTCGCCCGGGACGCCGTGATCCGGCCAGCTCATGAACTGGATGTGGGTCACCTCTCTCTCTGAGTTCTTCTCACGCTTCTGAACACACACACAAGGTCACAAGGGTCAAGGGGTGGTTTGTGTTGAGCCGTCGCAGTCTTTGGTTGTATTTTAAGACTTGACAATTCCCCCGCGAATGAAACGGCACCATCAGCTCTTGCTTACTTCCTCATGACGCCCAGCGTTCATACATGACTCACACATTTCCATACACAAACCGTCACACACACACACATTTCTGAAGGTGTGCACTGATCTATTCATGGGTAATGTATTGTTGAGAGGCACCGCATGTACAGAAGCATTGATGGAAGCTCACATTAGCCAGGCTGAGATGGCGGATGATGTAATCAGGACAGTGGTCCTCTGTGTTCAGCTTCACCACAAACTCCTCGTAGATCTCAGTCTCCCTGTCTGGAGACGGCCAGTACTGGGCACACTTGACCTGCCAGACGGTGAGGTCAAGGGTCGGATTAGTCAAGTGGAAGCGATCAAGGAAGGAAGAGAAGAGCCAATAAGACTATGAGATAAAGAAAGTACTTCATATTTTCCATGAAAGGTAAAAGCACAGTGTGTGTGAAGGAGAGTAACTAATACCCCCAAACTAACTGTCTCTTACCCTGTTACCCTCTTCGCAGCGTGTTACCATGACAATAATAGAGGACTGCTGCTCCCATATCATCCTCCAGAAGTCGCTCACGGTTTCTTCCTTTGGCCCTACAAAACATAAACAGGATACACACACACACACACACGCACGCACACACAATTAGCACCAAACAGAAAAGTGATATGATATGATACTGTGTGTGTGGCAACTGTGTGTGTGTGTGTGTGAAGAATGGGCAACAATACTTTACCTTGAGCTGCGATGTACTTCTTGCTTTCCTTGTACCCCTGCAGTGAGGAAACAAGTTCAGTGAGTGGCTGTGTGTGTGTGTGTGTGTGTGTGTGTGTGTGTGTGTGTGTGTGTGGCAGAGATAACAGTAGCAGTAAAAGCAGCTTCAGTAATTTGCAGGAGTGACTTGTGTGTTTCCTTACGTCGATGAAGCTGGCGTTGATGTAGTCACACCCTGCCTCTCCATTTCCTGTGGTCAGCTGGACACGATTATGATCATCTGACAAAGGAGAGAAACACACCGTCACTGTGTGTGTTTGTGTTCTACACACTTGCTGAATCCTTTTACACACAGAGTCTGTAAGATACGTGGCCTTGTGGGGACAAAGACAACGAGGGACAGAACAAAAGCACCCAGACAGGCCGGGCCTCCACTCACAGGGCAGGATGTCCACGTAGCGGTTCTTGGGGGCGTTACAGGCCTTTTTGGCTTCTTTCACAGAGTACCGGGAGAAAATCCGGGGGATGCTCTGAAGAAAATGGAGAAAATGAGGAAACGTTCAGACATATTCTTCTTTGTTATCAAGCTTAGGCAGAACATTTAAGGAGACACAATAAGCATGTTTCTGTGTTCATATTTATCTAGAGGTCTGTTTTGAAGACTTTCAGAGTTTGGATGAACTTTACATTTTGCAGTTTTTCACTATGTTCACACACACAAACTTGCCGCTACATTACAGTGTAAAAGGAGGACAACAACAAGAAGTACGTCAGTACAAAATATACCTGAAACTCAGCCAGGAACTGTCGTCCGTCGTCGGCGACCTTCCTCTTGTAGGCCTCCAGCAGGACCTCAGCAGCGATGGGCTCCACGGTCAGTAAGCTCTCCTCATCACCTTCAACAGCAGGACCAACACACACAAAGTTTACAGGCAGAGACACTCAATCAAGTTTGCTGTAGATTATTTTATAAATTATTCCAACAAAGCAATCCTGTAATAATCCTCATTTATAAACTACTAACCATCACTTCATGTTGTTTGTATTTCATAGGGAATAAACACACTAAAGTCCGTTGAAAATAATTAGACATTTGTGTTTATTTCAATTTTAGAGGCCATATTACGTAATCTGTCTTTTCTGCTGCTAATTTGCAATAGAAAAAATAGGTAAAGTCTCGACTCACCTGCTTGTGAAATAAGCATCATATTTTCACTCAAGTCACTGTGGAGAAAATATTGGAATTAGTTGAATGAATTTTGAATAAAAAAAGCCAGTATTGTATGTTTACATTGTGGATATGTGGGAGGCAGTGGCTCAGTGGGTAGTGCTTCCGCTTGGGAACCGGAGGGTCGCCGGTTCGAGGCACCGAACCCTCAATTGCTCCCCCCTCTGCGAAGGGTGGTAATGTAATGTAATCCAAAATGGATGGGTGAAGGGGGACTCCTTACTGGGACTTCCTGTGCTTCAGAATGTAGATCTTGTAGCCCACAAAAAGCAGCGCCACAGACGTGAGGAGGATGAGGAAGATCAGAAAGCCGATGACAGCTTTGTCGTTGTCTGCGGAGCGATAGAAAAGTGAAAGAAGTCAACAGGGTCCATTTTCTGAGGAAATTTCATGCATGTGCAACGTGAATGAAGTAACGTGAATGAAGTAAGAAAAGACGCACAAAGAGTGGCAACATCCTTTTTCGCTGGGACGCTCTCAGAGACTCCGTTGGAAGCAGTCACCTGGTAAAACACAATGTCAGGATTTATCACTAGAATATGAGCAAACTAGGGGAACTTAAATGAGTATTGCCTTTGCTGTACCTTCAGGACGTAGTCTGTTAAGTAGCTCAGATCCTTAAAATGAAAGTTGCATGACGTATTGGTTATCTCCCGCACTTTTTCACTATCTTTAAAGAGACGAGCTATGTATTTTTTTTCTCTTCCATAGAAGCAAGAGGTACCACCACAGGTTGCAGAGATGGTGTTGTGCTCTGGAACCGACACGGTCAGTTTACCGACTGCATTAGGCTCTGAGAGGGTCAAGAAAGACGTTATTCACTGGTGAAATGATATTTTACTTGGTATGACAAGCAGGTCAATATTCAACAATACAATATTCAACAATACATACACAGCCCCATTTGATGTTATAAAAAGTAATCGTCACTACATTTTTTTTTTAGTTACTTACTTCCGATGTCCGTTTTCCACGTTTGCTTTATTTGAGTCTCTGTGGCGTTGCCTTGGTAGAAAGGATTGACTTCACAGGTGTAAGTGGTGAAAGGTAGCAGATCTTTGATAAAACATTCCTGTTCCTTATTTTGGTCCGAAGACACTGAAAATACAAAATATAATTAAACACGAAACAATCGTTCTCAGTGAGAAAAAGTGAACAAATGAGAGAGAAAATAGAGGAGATTATGTTCTTAGCTACAGTACAAACAGGCAACGTCAACCTCATCTGCATGTTTTATATTTACGATACATATTTATTATGTCCTATCAGATTTAATCAGCAAGGATCACTGACTGTGCTATGATTCATCATTTAAATGTATAATTCCCATTAGTTATCACTTAAGATGAATAGTAAGACATCCTACTCTCTTATACAATGCAGAACACAGTTGTACAACATTCAATGTACAATTCAATGAAGTATCACAGTTACATTATAACTCACTAGTATGTGCCTTATCATCACATTTGTCCGAAGCCGAAGGTTTACTTAAACAACGGCAGTTGTATGAAAGTTTTTGACGATCAAGAATGTGACGAGGACATCTGGTACTGTCTATGTTCCACTGAAGCGAAACGCTCTGGGCCGTGGGTACGGGCTCCTTTGTTAGGTTTATGTTAATATCTGTTGGCACAAAGAATCAGACTTTTGTAAGTGAGGCACGATATGGGCTGCAGTCGCACTGTGGAGACGTGACTGTCACACACACCGCAGTCAACCCTGACGTTGACAGGAGTCGTCTGATTTAGGATGAGGTCTTTGTTCTTGAGTTTGCCGGTGCAGGTGTAGTCTGTGAAGGGCTTCACATCCGACAAAGGTATGGACACATTCTCCTTATGTGCTGGGGACAGGAAACACAAGTGCTCTGTAAGTCTGTATCTGTGATGTAAAGCCTATGAGCAGGTAACTTTGTCTCCAGATGAGGACACTGGGACGATATTTGGACACAATGCAGTGCACTTTATAAACTCTCCATTAGAGGGAGCTCATAAGTCATTTATTCTTTATTGATATACATGACATAAGATGAATGTTTAGTAGAATCAATTTCTATTTGATACACATACATCACGGCTCTTGGATCACACTGTGCAACTTCATTCTGACTTACCCATGCAGGTGTAATTGATGGTGAGATTTTTGCAGTTTGGCGGCAGAACCGGCAGAATTTCTGCAGGCAGCTTGGTGGGCAGAGGCTGAAGTATTTCCGCAACGTTTAAGAGATCTGTGGAGAAATAGGAGAAGATTAAAGCGGTTGAACTGGATTTCACAGCATGCGTCAAATCTGTCGTACATACCAACACCGATGTATTGGTTGAGGGGAACGGGGGTGTTCCCACACGTGAAGGTTAAATTCAGATTGGAGCAAAAATCCTTCTCATCCAGTTTGATGCAAAGGGCTTCCTGTCCGTTTGTACATGGAAGCGTCTCTGTGGTTCTTCCATTGGTTTGAAGTGCAGATTGGATTTTCCATTTACTCTCGAAACAAACATGTCCGGGTTGGCAATGGTCAATCAAGATGTTGGTGAGATCTGAAAGGGATCAATGTTTCATCCGTTTTCACACACAGTTTCATAGTAAGGGGCCATATATTGAATTCATTTTACTCACTCAATTGCTCTGTTGTCGTCTGGGTTCCACTTTTACTCTGACAAATTGTGGTTCTGTTACCATTGGTAAATTTAACTTGATGCGTGTAAGTGGTACAGGGCTTCAGGGCGTTGATCGTCTTCTCAGAGTAGTTTGAAGAATGGGTTTGGTTTTCAGGGCGGATCAGATCTTGGTTTTCTGTGAGGCTTATGGTGAATGTGCCGCCGTTCTCACTGGCATTCATGTGAAACTTAAAGTCAAACCTGCTGGACTCAATCGTGTACGAACCTGCACACAGAACAAATATGACGAACAAGCGAGGACGTGCGGCGACGGTAAAATAGAAAAGTGTGTGTGAAAGGCTCAGGTAGGTGACATGTGACTTAATGAGACAGATACTCACACGTTGGCTGTGGTTTTTCTGAAAGGTACAAGCACAGTTGATGAGAGATTAGTAAACAACAACACAACAAACTTGACAATAGCACCTAAATGAAGGCCATAGCGGGGACCACACCTCCTCCATCTTCACACCCCTCCCCCCCATCTCTTTCCTTTTGCCCCTCTCGTTCCGCCCTCACACCAGTTTGAGGAAGTGCGAGCTGGTCTCTCATCATACTAAACCCTTCCCCTACACGCATACAGGAGCATCTTTAAGGTTTGAATGAAGAGTGAGAACATAGAGCTTCTCTTCCCTGTTGTCCTTCTCGTTCTTCCCGTCGACCCTTTTATCCCTCCCTCCTGCCTGCATTGTTGTGGTGTGGTCTCTGCTAACATAATTGCACCTTCCAACAATGGCAAGCGGTCTGTCTATACATCAAAAACCCCTGTTTAACACATTCCTATCACAGGGCGTGTAAATGAGATTGAATGAGTGAGTGAGAATGAGAATGAGAATGAGTCCAACCTGGGGTGGGAGTCAGAGTGGTGGCTGGAGGTGAGGTCTGCGTGCTGTTTGCCTGAGGGTCGGCGGTGATTGCATTGAGAGTGGTGGCTGTGGGATGGAGGATGGAGGACATGCTGGAGGTCACATTCACACAGAAACACTTTGTCTCCGGAAAGCCTGAAGCTGCGGCCGGATACTTTACCAGGAGTGGCTAACTCGGTGGCTTGGGAGGAGGAGTGCGAGGTGGGGAATGGTGAGGTGAGTGCGGGTAAAGGCGTGACCGAGGAAGTCACGGTGAGTGCAAGTTTGGGGGTTGATTCATCTGAAGCACAAGGACAGTTTCAGATAACCACTCTGAACACAACCTGGCATACAACTCTGGTATGGTATCTGGTAAGGAATCGTCATTTTACAGCATCTGCACCAAACGTCATAGACTTCTGGTGAATCCTGCCTGCTGCATTCCAGTACCGTCCCAACAACACCTACTACCCGATAACTTGAGACATGACAGACAACTGGGGTAGTGGACCCCCTTTATGGTACATGATGGTACTTTTTGGGCTCAAAGCTTTTAGCAAAATCAGATTCCATCTGAAGGAGGCGCTATAGAGAGATATTTTTCACAGAGAATTCAATCTATTGGATTCCTATCAGGATGTAATGAGCGTATATCTACAAAAAAAAATGTCATTTAAAAAGTTACATACTGCAGCTTGAAAGCCACACTAATGATTAGTAGCCATGGTTACCACTGGTGTGTGTGCATGTGTCTGTATTCTAAGTGTCTATATTCACATGGCTCAAATTAATGCAGGTGAAACACCCATAACTGACAAAAAAAATTCAAAAAAATTGTCAAGCTCAAGGTGGAATCATCTCGCAGAAATCCTGTCGTTTCTTGTTACAAAGATGATTTTGCTTCTAATCTGACTCCCATCATGTGGAATTAGACGTTTGTTTGAAAAAGTCACAAAAAAATTTAAGATAAATAATAAATCTGTTTTATTTCATCAATCAGTGATAACCTTCACTGTGCCGACTGGATACTTTACCGAGCTGTGTCTGGGTGGGAGTGGGTGCCTGGGATGGAGACTCTGAGGAGAGGGAGGTGAGTGAAGGTGAAGCCGTGACCGGAGCAGTCACGGTGCTTGTGTGTGAGAGGCCTGAGTCATCTGCATCAACAAACAAACGGCACTGTTCAGCTCAAACGCAGCATGAGGATAACAGCTAGGATATCGCCACTGAGTGTTGATTGATAGGTTCTGAGCCTCGCAAATGATTTAAAAGTTAACATATTCTCCTTCTAAGTCAATACAAAAGAGGTGAAAGTGTGAGGAGACTCATGTCAGCGTGGCATTTTATGGATTCCTATCAGGATGAAAGGACAATCTAAACAATTTGTAGTTAGATCCTGGTGTGTGCATGTGTCCATAAAGAGCGACTCTTGTGTAACTCTGGAACTTTTCATCTATACCAGCTTGGCTCAAAAGAATGTATCTGCCGTGCAAATGTGACATAAACATAAAACAGCGCTGACTAACTTCCATATTTGTCAAGCTCAGAACTTATCAATCAAAACCACTTTGCACTTTGTTTCTTATCTGATTGGTTCAGATGTAGAGCTTTATCCTGATTTATGAATTCATGATAAATAATTCATGCTTTGTGTCTTTTGCGGCGTAATGCAGGGTTTTACGATACAAACACATTCAACAACTTCACCTCTCAGTTCAGTTTGTACTGTAATGAATCCTCACGCACAAATAAACATTTCAATTGAGTTTGTTGGTATGATTCAGCATGAACACTGTGGGGTTTTCCTGCAAGCATCTGAGTTTGAGGAAGTCGAGCTGGTCTCTCATCATACTGAACCCTTCCCCCACCCCATTACAGGAGCATCTTTAAGGTTTGAAGAGCTTTGATGTTAGGGCTCAATGTCACATGTCAAACTTTACATTTCTGTGACATCTGGATGCAGCAGGAGTCTCACCTGTAGGCTGGGGGCCATTGTTGATACCTGGATATTGTTGTTGATAGTGGAGAGAGAATAAAGAGTCAGAACATAGAGCAGCTCTAAGGGGAGACGATTCAAACCTGTACTCAGGTTTCACTCACCTGCTCCAGCTGTTGTATTGCCTGAAATGAAAAGAAAGAATGAATAAGGAGGTCAGCAAAACACTCACACACATTCAAGGAGTGACTTAGAAATTTGTAATAAATATGTAAAACATCACAAAAAGGCTTTTTCCTCGTTGTGTTTTATGTGAAAATAAAAGGTGACTTTCTCACACTCTGCCCACTGGGCCAAAGCGGAGAAAGAAGTCGTTACAATCAATCGTGTTCATCAGAAACTCAACCTGGTTGCTATGACAATGTAGCAAAAACAAAAACCGCACTTGCTATTTCAGAAGGCTGACCACAGTTTCCTGTCTTGCATTCACTCACACTCAAACATCCCCAAAGCGAACAAAGCGCCTTTCAGTATGGCCCACTGACTCAAACTCAACGGCCACTCTGGACTTTGTCTCTTTGAGGAGTTTTAATTGCTTAGAAAAATGCCAGATTGTACACTATAGATCAGCTCTCTTGTCTGTGGCGGCGCTTTCCCATGATGCAGTGCAGCATCAAGAAGAAGAAGCCTTGATAGTCTGCTTCATGGCTGTAATCGATCACTGTGTAGCACGTTTGGCACTTTGTTAATTTGTTTGTTTTGTTTTAGTTAATAGATAAATAAAAATAAAGCAAAGGTTGAAAAACACAAAACAAAATAATGAATCTTTGTAATGTTTTGATTTGATCTGACCTCATTTTCTAGTGAATACCTTTCTCATACTTACAAATGGAGGGACAGAACATTCAACTTGTTAATCATTCTACTTTTTAAAAATCTTCCATTTGATTATTAATCCATTTCAAATAGAAGTTTCAGATGTTTAATTCATCTCAGGCTTCTGCTGCTTTCATGTCTTGGTAAACGTAACAGCTTGAAAATGACTGAACGCTCTGTGATCTGATGAGATGGAGGTTCAGATGTTACGTCTCCATCATTAAACAGGAGGAATCTCAATCATTCAT
The DNA here is from genome assembly GCF_046128005.1 of Genypterus blacodes. Classification (NCBI taxonomy): domain Eukaryota; kingdom Metazoa; phylum Chordata; class Actinopteri; order Ophidiiformes; family Ophidiidae; genus Genypterus; species Genypterus blacodes. The sequence goes on along the minus strand of NW_027466870.1, from coordinate 25,322 downwards.
CATGAGGCCGCCTGCCACTCAAACTACAACGCCATCTACGTGTCTCGGAGCTTTATAATAATATATATATATACATTTGAAAAAATAGCGGCGGCCAGCAGCAGTGAGCAGCAGCACAGAGACGACAGGAAGTGGTGCAGATCATCCCAGTTTCGGTGCATCGTCGCTCATGCACGCTCACTGCAGTGACATTTCAAGTGCAACCTCTGCACCCAGGACCAATTCAGCTGGTTCTGTGTGTGTGTGTGTGTGTGTGTGTGTGTGTGTGTGTGTGTGCGTGTGTGTGTGTGTGTGTGTGTGTGTGTGTGTGTGTGTGTGTGTGTGTGAACAATCATTTATTAAAGTGAAGTTTCTGTTGTTGAAATGCGTGAGAACAAAGTTTTATATGGAGCCTGTTTGTCTCTGCGGATGCTTTTGTAATGTGGAGTGAAACAAATGTGTGAGGTTACATCAGCAGCAGCCCTATAGGCACACCCAGGTACAGTGCGTGTGTGTGTGTTTGTGTCTCCTTTATTAGCCTCATGCTTTCTGATGGTGGAATCAGATGAAACACACGTTAAAATCAAGTATCCTTCATTTCTGGGCCTTTGCACTACATTTACATTGCCTTTAATGATGAAAATCAACATTTGATGCGTGTATAAGTGGTTCAGACTTGCTATACGCAGCCCGTCGCTCATACTGAGTTTACATACACTGCAACACACTTGTGATTGTTGACAGAATATTGTCCAGATAAGATTCAAGGTCCTGGACTCAATGGTCAAGAAAACCTGTTGTTAGGGCCGGGATCCTCTATCTTAAAAAGCGACAAGAACACACAGGGGGAACGCTGGGATTATAAATCCATGACGAGGTGTTGCATTGTGTCTCGTCGGTCCTACACGTGCTACACGCAGAGTTTTCGTATCACTCGGTCTTCCTCTCTGTGGCGTTGTCTGCGGCCAATGGGGCACCGCTATCGAAAACTGCTCCCTCTCTCTGTTTCTCTCTCTCTCGCTATTTCAGCGACATTTTGTGCGCATGTCACTAGCCAAACCACACTCACACTCACCAGTTGAGAAATGGCGCCAGTCACACGATGTGGGTGTGTGCTGGTTAGGACGCCATAAAAAAGAAGCTACCAGGTGTTGATGTGACTATGCTGCGTTATCTATTTACAGATCAAGTCAGTAGAAACGTGAGCAAGTTAGCTGGTGTCATAGTTTGCTAGCATTATTGCTGTCTCACTAGCTAGCTTGAATGAAAGCGCTTAGCCGGATCTGGTTTTGTTCATGTGTCTCCTTGCCAATAGGGGAACAAAATGGTCACCAGTTGCCTGTTATCAGAGGATCTATATGGGAGAGAGGAGTTAGCAGAGCGACGAGTGAAGAGTTTAGACGAGTTTAGTCCTACAGGAGAGGAAGGAGGGAAGGAGGGAAGGAGGGAAGGAGGCAAGGAAGCAATCTGGTGATATCCGGAATCATCAGACCTGACGACTTTTCACCCTGAAATTTACTTTTTACTTTGGTTTTGGTGCAGGTGTGACATTTGAGGCGCAGGCCAAAGGAGGCAGCACCCCCCACCCCTACACACACACACACATTTCCCAGAATGCACCGTTACACAGACACATAGACTTATTGCCTGTGATTCGGCACTGACACCCCTGTTTTCCTTCACATTTACTGATCGTGACAAACAAACAAACAAACAAACAAACAAACACACACACAGAGAGACACACACACACACACACACACACACACACACACACACACACACACACAGTCCTTATGCATGATAAATATTTCTGACCTCACTTCTTCATTTTCTACCTTGTGCTTCCTCTTTTCTTTATGTCTTTTTTTTTCTCACACAAATTCATTTTCTTCTTCGTCTTCTCAAGTCTGCCAGGAAACACAGCGGCTCAGAGTGGAACACGGAAGTGGTCGGCTTTGCAAACTCGCAAGTACATGAAAGCAGCACACACACACACGTGCACGCACAAGCACACACACACACAATCTTTGGTCTTTAGTTTATATAAAGCTCTTTTTGTTTTAAGTTCTCTTTATTCTATAAGTAAGTAGGTGTAATGTATATGTAAGTACTTGAACGCTTTCCATACAATCACAGTTCAATTCTGTTTGTGTGAGTGTGTGTGTGTGTGTGTGTAAACTGCAAACAGAGAGATTGACATGTTGCAGATTACACTAACATCACACACACACGCACACATGCACTGTGGCTGAAATGGAGAGGTTGCAAGGGACACACCCTGACAAATGTCTTCATCTCCAGCACACACACGAACACACACACACACACACACACACACACACACACACACACACACAGACACACAAAATGTCAAAGCAGAACAGAAACATTGCAAACATTCCCACAGCTTTGCATCAAACGTTTGAAGCGTTTCATTCTTTTTTAACTTTGATTATCGTGTAGACGTGTCACTTTTTGGCTCACGAGAGGTTTGAGCCGTCTGGTGTCTTTTCATTACGTTTGAGAGATGCAGCGACACAGCCCGGAGATGTCACACACACACACACACACACACACACATAGACATCTGACCTTCTTTTACATTAACTGATGCCAAGTTGTTTTCCAATTCTCAAGTGATTCTCAATTCTCAAGTGCGGGACGACAAACGTTTCACCCTTCTCTTGAAAACGTCAACGTCAAAAGCAGCTGTTTGATTATTAAACATTAGTAGCATTTCATTTTTATAGGAAATCCTCTTTTCTTATAACTTCTGGCTTTTCGGGCTGATGGAAGACAAGGACACGTCTTCACTGAACACTCTCCCGTCATAGAGTGTCTGAAAAGTTGCTCTGGCTACTTACAGTTGACCAAACCGCCGAGTCCGGCCCAGAGCAGCAGGAGTCCACAGAGCGCCGCCATATCCAAGAGTCCGTGTGTGTGTGTGTGAGGCCACACACCATACGTCCAAACGGGGCCCAACAGAAGACCCCACTAAATAAAAGATGTAAGTCCAAATGCTGTACAGAGGAAAACGAGTGTCAAAGTTTAATTTCAGGCTGCATGCGTCTTGGCTGAAGACTTATCAGTCGATACAGCTTCCTGGACTTGTTCCCCAACCCTAAACCTCGCCTCTGCTTTCAAGTCGAGCGAGCGCGAATGATGTCACGCGAAAAAGAGTCAGCTCCAACCTTACCTATGAGTGACAGGAAGCCTTGTTTCAGGCAACGCCACCAAGAACAGGAAGTCATCTAATCCTCACATCTCCTTTCTGAGGCGTGAAAAGCCAAAGTGCCTCTGCAGGCCTCAGGCTGAAGATTTAATGTTTGACGCCACGTGAAGCAGAAGGTCCAGGTTTGTTGATCTTTACACAAACTGAACACTTGATGCTGCAGCGTTCAGGCGTTTATGCTCTTTATACTCAAGCTTCAAGGTTTGATAGTTTGTCTCTTTTCAAAACATTTCATTCTTCACTCTACTCCTCCTTCTTTGTCTGTTTTCATTCACTTTTTGAGTTTTAATCCAATCCAAGTCCTTGCTTCATTTATACATACATTTGTTTAAGAATCATTCATTTTAATTAACATGGCGACTTATTTGACATTTTTTGCCAACTAAAATGATTTTAACTGGATGTTTTTCTTAAATTATTTTATTTTATTTTATTATCATATTCATTTACCTGGTTTATTTTACATATAGGTATAAATTAAATTAAATTAAATTAAATTAAATTAAATTAAATTAAATTAAATTAAATTAAATTAAATTAAATTAAATTAGAAGTTGTTGAAGTTGTTGAAGTTGTTGAAGTTAAAAAGATTCGTCTTTTACTGAACAATTGCTGGAGGGACTTTCACCTCTAAGACACGATGCAGTAGTGAAACTTTTCACCGCGCCTTCGACACGCCTGTTTTCCTGCTTACAGGCCTTGTTTAGCACATTTACTCAAACACACACACTCTCCACACACACACACACACACAAAGCTTGGCGTCTTTCCTCTCTAACTTTGTTCTCTGGTTTTTTCTGGCGGCGTGAAGAGAAACAGAAACGTGGCCATTGGCTGCAGAAAGTGGATTTCTTGCTTTCTGCTGTGAAACACATTTATGTGGATGTTAGATCTCTTCAAAGTCATTGATCGCGCTACATTGTTTGATCATCATTCACTGCCTTGGAGCCCCAAAAATGCTTTACTTCTGTTTACATACACAAGTAAATGGGGGATAAAAGAGGGAAGAGCGGAGCGGTGAAACTCTGCAGGGGGTCAGACGCTCATACTGGGCGATGAACTGATGCCAGTGCGGATGAAACACAGTCACACATTTCACACGGTCATATGAAGTAATGTACAGAGCCTAAGTACAGTTACACACTGAGCCCATACAGGCACTTATTTACACTATAGAATACATACGGGCGCAGCTGTATGCCTCATTCATACACAAATAAAAACAAAAAGAAGATAGAACACAAATCCCAAGTCAGGTCCCCATAAGTGTGAGCCTGAAATCCCCACAGGCTCTGCAAAGAGACCAAGAACTCGCATTTTTAGCGTGAAGATCTAAATTTGGATTTCCTCCTCGCCTGGTGAAACACACGCTTCTTGGCTATTTCCACTTCTTCATTGTAAAGTCTCACCGTAATCAGGAAGTGCCTCATGGGGAAACGGCACCAAGAGCAAAGTGAACACACACTCAATCAGGTGTCTGCCTGTGGCTTCTTCTTCTTCTGTCAAACCAGAGTTTAGTTAAATATGCTGATTTATGGGACTGTAGATGCACACTTTGTATTACAGGCCGACAATGCGCCTCATTTTACTGTTTATTGTAAAGATGTTTAGTATATTGACAAATGAAGAATGAATGAATGACTGAGGCCGACAGAAAACGTTTAAGAAGAAGAAGAAGATAAACCTATAGGTGCTGAACTGCCACAAACACAAACATGCATCATCACGTTTGGTCAACATGCACAAATTAACCCACCTACACACCTGGTTACACACACACAACCATACACAACCACACACACACACACACATTTTCCCAGCTCAGGCCCGGACACGGTTGGCCAATCAGAGCACAGTAGGCTTCTCTAGAGGCGGTCTTATAAAGTGACAGTTCTGATTACCAGCTAATTTCCACTCAGTGGGAACAACAGTGCTGCAGCAAGGTGGAGCAGTAATAAGTGCGGGTACACATTTAATCATTCGTCCCCTTTAATCTGGTGCTTTGCATGCTGGGTGGTCACTTTCCTCCCGCATGTTGCTACTGTGTGTGTTTGGTAACATTTAAGGGGAAAACACTGTTCTTACCTTAACTGTGGCTCATTCCCTAAGTGCTCACTAACTGTGTAATTCGGTGGTGTAAAATTAAAACTGAGAAAGTAAACGTCACTACCAGAGAAAGGAGAAAGGAGCTTTTACTGTGTGATGATGAGTCATAAACTGTTGGTGTGAACAGTAAAAGTCAGAGCCGGCCTCTATTTTAAGGTCTGGGTGTTTATGTAGGGCTGGGAAGGGGGCGTGGCCTCACACAACCTCTTCCTTTACTTCACTTTTTGCACACATTAAACTGGGAGAGTATGTGTGCGTCTGCGTGTGCTACATCCACACAATGCACCTGTGCGTGTGTGTGTGTGCTACATTCACACAATGCACCCATGGAGCAGGGGTTATGTTGGTTTGAGGAACTTTGACCTCAGATTCACATGGAAAGACCTACTTACTTTCCTGCTGCACTGTAATTTTTTGGGGGGATTTTCGAGGTAAATATGTATGTAAATTATATGAATATGATAAAAATGTAAATATGGGCTGAAAGTTACATCCTACCATTGAAAATGTGCCTTTCTGTATATTTGCTGATCCAGTAAGACAAATAAATGTTACGTCTTTAGGCTCTGGTTTCAGTTAATAGATTTTTGATTGACTAGACAAATTTAGTTGAGCTACTTATTATTTAACACAAGCTTCTATTTTGACACACACACACGTCTGCTGACAACAGCAGAGGCGATTTCATCTCCTTTTCTTTCTCCTGCTTTTTCAGCAGATACGATGTCATCATCTTCCCCGGCTAAGCCCTTTTTTTTTAACACATTTGGGAAGAGGTGAACGTCTGAGTCGGCACAATCAAGGTGCCGCGCTGGCAGCCATGGCAACGACTGATGTGCGTGCAGCTGCATCCTTTGTCCGCTCACAGAGTCTGTGGTTACATACAACTCTCAACAAATATCACAACGTTGGCACACATTTGAGTTTCACTTTGTGTTTCTCCTTTTGCAACTCTGGGAGCTCAGAATTTACCAATCAAGCCACCCTGGTGTGAAGCAACAAACCATTTACCATTTAGGGATTTACAAAAAGGCCCCAACCCAAATGTTTTAAAGATTACAATGGCAATTAATACTGTGAATGTACGTCAATAATGAAACACACACACACAGTTTCTGAATCACAAAGATGAGACTTGTGTAGTGCATAGAGAAGTGTGTGTTAAGACTCACAAAAGCATCTCTCACACTTCCCCTTTCTCCTTCCTGTCTGCATTGGTGTGCCGCATCACTGGAAACTCGTCATCAAGCTTCTGTAACAAACACAAGGAGGATACAAAGTCGATACGTATTGATAGATACTGGACATTTCCTCACGTTCACCTGTCAGACATTCGCTCCATTTCTTTAACCACTTTGCCCTCCTCTGCGGTGTCATTGCACCTCTGCGCCACTGGAGGGCAGTGTGGGTCCACGTTGCGCCACATCCTTCTCTCATTTCCCACACACTTCTTCTTCTCGCTTGTGTTTGTGAACGGCCAAGTGGCTGAACGCGTTTTATACACACACACACACACACACACACACACACACACACACACACACACACACACACACACACACACAGTGTTGCGATTTGGACTTCTTTTGGTTCCTCTCTACAGATGACTGACAGCTTCTTAACGAGAGCAGCCTGGAGCGTTTGCCCTGCAGGCCTGTACATCAACCATCAACATACAACGCACGCACGCACGCACACACACACACACACACACACACACACACACACACACACACACACACACACACACACACACACACACACACACACACACACACACATGCATTCTCCCTATTTACTCACACACATCATCCACACACACACACACACTACTTTCTGCAGACATTCGCCGTCCTATTTCCCAGGCTCAATCAGTGTGTCCATTACCTGGGGAGTGTGTGACAGTCGCCGGGAGACGGTTTGGGCTTCAGCTGCATTCTGGCGTTTCTATGGCGCAGAGGGGAACGCAGAGGCCGCGCTATTGTTCCCTATGAGGCTACGCACACACACACACACACACACACACACACACACACACGCTGGCACACAATGCAATGCGGCGGCTAATGGCGAGCGGAAGAGGCACGCGTGAATCCACGGCGTCCTGGTAGCCCATGGTGATGATGATGATGATGAGGTGGCGTAGCTGGGGAGGTGGGGACAGAAACCTGGGAGCGGCGTTCCTCTCCTCCACCTCCCCCCTGATTCATCCTCCTCTCTTCTCTGGAGAAGAGAGAAGGAACCCAATTAAAATACTACAGGACTGAGACGATGAAGAAAGACAAACCTCCATAGTGACATTCTCCCCCCCCCCCTCTCTCCCCCCTCTCCCTCTCCCCCCTGTCTCTCCCCCCTCCCTCCCTCACTCCCTCCCTCCCTCCCTCCCTCCCTCCCTCCCTCCCTCCCCTCTCTCCCTCCTCTCTCTCTCTCCCCCCTTCCTCCCTCTCTCCCTCTCGCTCCCTCTCCCCTCTCTCCCTCTCTCTCTCTCTCCCTACTCCCCCCCTCCTCCCTCTCTCTCTCCCTCTCCCCTTTCTCCCTCTCTCTCTCTCTCCCTACTCCCCCCCTCCTCCCCCTCTCTCTCTGCCCCCCTGTGTGGTGACAGATCTGGCGCATTCAGGCCGAGGTGGGGAAAAAAAATCTGGATGCTCCCTCCCGCCTGCCGCCATTAAATGTTGATATATAATATCAAAAATATATGTATACACACAACCACACACACACAAACACACACACCGGCGTGGAAGATGAATGTATGAATCTTAACTCTACAGCGGATTCACCTCACGCACGCATACATATGCTGTGTGTTTGTATGTGGGTGTGGGAGAGATTCCTGCACGCCAAACAAATACACCATGAAGCAGCGGGAGGTGGAGGATGCATCCATTTTTTACATCACATATCTCTCGCTCTCTCCCTCCCTCTCTCTCCCTCCCTCACCTTCTCTCTCTCTCTCTCTCCCACTCTTCCCTTCCTCCGCTCTTGTATTCCTCTCTACCTGACCCAACACACACTCGTCCCAGGAGATCCCGCTTTCTGCTGCTAGGCCCGGCCTGTATATGCCACGTGCACACACACACACACACACACACACACACACACACACACACACACACACACACACACACACACACACACACACACACACACACACACACACACACACACACACACACACACACACACACTGGCTCTGTGTCTCTGCGGACACACAAACTGCCAGTCAATCCTCCAGCAGCAGCTCAGACCTCACTGGCTCTCTGTTGTTGGGGGTCAGGGGCAGGAGATGATTGTGTGTGGCTTTTGTGTGTGTGCGTGTGTGTTTGTGTGTGTGTGTGTGTGTGTGTGTGTGTGTGTAGTTAAAGACACGGGGTCAAGACGCAGGGAGAGTGCGAGGATTCCTCTGTTCATGCCTGCTAAATAGTGCATGCCACTGATATTTACCTGCTTCAATAATACAACAAAGCCCCCTGAGGAGGTTGTTTGTTTCAGCCCGCAGAAAACGGAACGAAGAGCGTGTAACACCGCAGGTAAACACCTCCCTCATGTCCCTCTAAAGACGCAAGAAGGGACGCGGTTAAACAGTGGATTCCTCTGTGAGAAAGTCCAGAGTGACAGAGGCAGCAGTCCCACACACACACACACACACACACACACACACACACAGATCCAGTTCTGGGCTGTTGAGTGGCCATTTAGAAATCTGGACGGCAGTTCACTGACCCAGCACTAACAAGGAAGTGAGCCGGGCTGGAGCAGCGAGCGTCTCTTATCTGTGGACCACACAGCGGACACTTTATCTCCTGACCGCGATTCGGCCACCGAGTTTGCTCTGATTAGCTCCATGTCCGCTCAAGTTTATGTTACGCTTACAGGAAGCAGAGACACAAAGACGCACGTTCAAGACAATGTCCCTGCCTTGGGAATGGACGCGGACGTTTGGACGGAGAAACACACAGAAACCCTGCGACAAACAAACCAGCAAAATGTCCCATAATGGATTGAAACGTTGGAGATGCTTGACAGCGACTCGTCCTCTGGTTCTTGTTTAAGCCTGTTTGTTTGTTTACAGGGCGATTTCACACCAATTTGAAGTGTCATCCTTCTCTCTTATTATAGATTATTTCAATATTCTGACTCGTTTCTAGTAAACCCCTGTAATGAGATGATCTGTGCTGGAAATAGGGTCGATAGGAGTCAAACAATCACTGCTCAGAATCCAATCAGGAGCCTAATGAGGACGTGCATCACAGTGCTGGATGAGATGAAGTTTGAAAATTGGGGAAAATAGGAATAAAACATCCAAACATCCCCAGACGGTCTTGAATTCTCCCTTTTTTCTGCTTGCAAGGAGACAAACGATGGCCACCGTCTCTCTCTCTCTCTCCATCTCTCTCTCTCTCTCCTCTGTCCATTTGGATGGAAAAATGGTAGTTTGGCGGGGAGACGGCGGTAGTGGACGCGTGATGGCCAAAGTGTCAGAGAGCGAGAGATTCAGCCCGTTTAATGAGGATCTATGGCCGTGGCCTGATAAAGGGTCTGGCTGAGTGAGCGGCTGTGACAGGGCCTAATGCTCCCGCGTATGAGCGATGGAGAGCCGGGGCTACGTTCAAAAGCAGCGGCCCGACGGGAAACCACAGGCGTCTTCTGCCCTCTCGCAGCAGCGGGAGGAGGGAAACAAACCGTACAAAGCCACGGCCATGAGGAAGAAGAGAAAACCGGTCGTGAAAAACAAACAAGAAATATCTGATTATTCCAACGTCGTCTGATGAGAAAAGAGCGAAACGTTGCAGCGCGGGAAACGATTTCAAGCGTGTAGGAACGTGTGTCAAAATGTAAAAATTGGAGATTTATTTAGATTTTGCATCGATTGTAGATTTGTGTTCCCATGTGTGACGGCTATTCACAGGACGGACACAACCATCCAAAAATGTAGACTACACATACACACACACACACACACACACACACACACACACACACACACACACACACACACACACACGGTGCCTTTGTTATGTTGAGAGCGTTTGTCTCCAGCAGAGAGGGGTTAAAAACCGATGGAGTCGATATCACTGGAGAATAACACATTCAACACAGAGTCTAAGCGTGTGTGCCCGCCTGTGTGTGTGTGTGTGTGTGTGTGTGTGTGTGTGTGTGTGTGTGTGTGTGAGTAACATGGAGCCTGGGGACTTCCTCCCTTTCCGTCTGCAGCCCCTCAGTTGAAATAGAATTGAATAGTCTGAATCCTCAGTGGTAAACGTTCACAAAGTCAATACCAACTGCTAAGTCTACGCAGCAATGGGGTTAAGGGCATTACCATTTCAGAGGCAGCGGGAAGACACACACACACACACACACACACACACACACACACACACACACACACACACACACACACACACACACACACAGCAAAGGCATACTCACCAGATGCCCCATGAGATGATAAAATATTTTTGAGTCTTTTGCCAAAATGCTTACCATACATTCTGCTTAAAAATTCCCTTTTTTCGTGGTAACGTGTTCGTTTTGTTCGCTAATCTCTCGGCGTCGTTCCGTGAGTGACACCGGCGCCTGAGGGACGACAGCTCGGCGTCACGATCCACGACACGATGTGAGCGCAGCATCGCTTCAGCCGGTGTTTAGGCCCACATCAGGCCGAACGAGCCTCACAGTGACCCGGAGAGAGAGGAAATGCATTTTGTGATCGTCCATCCAGATTCAGCTAAACCGTCTTTGTCTTTGCTTCCGCCATGACCTTTGACCTCCTGAACTACTATAGAAACATGCAAAACCTGCTTTGACAGAACGGTGTTGTTGTATTTCAAAAGCATTGAGTCGTTATTTTACAAATGACATTGTTTTGATTGTGTGCATGTGTGTGTGTGTGTGGGTATGGATTGATTTGTGCTGCTTGTCATGATGCTCGTTCTCTCGCTGAGGTCACATGTCGGGTAATTTAGGCGTGTGGCACGCCGGTATGAGTTTGGGCAAACCCCCCCCCCAGTGCCACATCTCTCTCTCTCTCTCTCTCTCTCTCTCTCTCTCTCTCTCTCTCTCTCTCTCTCTCTCTCTCTCTCTCTCTCTCTCTCTCTCTCTCTCTCTCTCTCTCTCTCTCTCTCTCTCTCTCTCTCTCTCTCTTCCTCTTCCTCTTTTACGAGTGTCTGCAGCCTCTCGCGTCGTCCTGCCGGTCATTAACAGCGAGGCCGGCGTGGACCTTTGACCGTGGCGCCGCGTCTCATCTCGAGCCGTAAAAAAAAAACCCCAGGCTCTGTCACTCAGTGTCATTTGAAAGCGGGACTGATTGGGTCTGTCTCTGGCCCCCTCTGCCTCGCCACCTTCCTCCCCGCTCGCTCACTCTCTCTCTCGCTCACACTCCTCTCCTGGTCGGCTCATGAATAATGAATGAGGGATATATGCGGGGCTGGAGCTGGGATATTAATGGAGGCGGGAAACAGAGGGAGGAAGCGTCCTTTGTGCTGCCAGCCGCTGCTTCCCTGCGCTGCCGAACCAGCCGAGCTGCTGCTGCTGCTGCTGCTGCTGCTGCTGCTGCTCCGACTGCCTGCCTGCCTGCCTGCCTGCCTGCCTGCTCGGCCCCCTTTGTTGCCTTCCATCTTCCTCCCCCTTTCACTTCCTTCCTTCCTCCCTTCCTCTCTTCCTTCCTTCCTTCCTTCCTTCCTTCTTGCTGTCAGTGGGCAGAGATAAGATAATGCTTGGGCGTCCCTCTGTCTTCGCTGCTTCGAGATGCCCCCCCCCTCTGCCAGCCCCCCATCTCTCCTACTTGTCACTGTGCAAGGGAAAAGGTTGGACGTCGAGTATGAAATGAGGGAGGATAAGTTTGAAATGGTAGAGAGAGAGAGAGAGGGAAAGAGTGAAGGTGGAGAGAGAGGGGGAGAGAAAAAACTGGATGAGATAAATGGGAAGTTGGCTTCATGCGTGCGGTGGTTATTGTCGCTCAAGGGCGTTGGCGTGAGCTTCCTCCTTTGTTTGCCCTTCATCCTGTCTTTCTTCCAGCCCTTCCGCGATCCGGCCAGAGAAGCTCCTGGCCAAATTCGTGGCGGTCAAGGGCGCCAAAAGGTGCAGGCGGTCAGAGGGGGCAGGGCAGACGCCTGAATCGCCGGCCCTTGCCACAAAGCTCAAAACTTGAAACTGCTTTGTCTTGTTTATATGAACGTGTTTACCGAGATATTTTCCTCCTGAAGTCTGAAAGCTTCATAGACGGCGGGTAAGTTAACGCTGGGCGTCTCTGCTCCTGCGGCACGAGGGTGCTGGCAGCGGCGAATGCCTGGCAGATCCACCGCCCGTCCTTGGACGACTCCAGCGAAGAGGCCAGAGGTGTCAGATAATGGGCAGCGTCTTCTCACCCTCCGCTTGTGCCAGGACGTCCCCGCATTCGGGCAGCGACGCGTCTGCGGCTTATACGGCCGGACGCAGACGGCTGTTACTGCGAATTGGCCGCTGACAGACAGAAAGCCGGGTCAGGCCGCCCTCGACCTCTGACCCCTGAGCTTCATCCTCCTCATCTCCTGAATCCAAATCTGAATATGGACACGTTTCAACAATAAACCCGCTCATCCTTCCTGTCGCCTGCTTCAAGTTCTTGTTAAATTAAGCGATAATTAATTAATACTGATAGATATTAACCCATTCAGCAGGGAGAGATTACACACTTTTAATAATACACTGATCAGCGCCTCCAGTGACTCCGACTGTCACGTTTGTTAGCGTTTTGTCAATATATTCATATATTCTCTAAGAGTTGCAACTTTTTTTCAGGCGCACACTTCCCTCTGCTTTAAGTTTGCACAACTTGTTAATAGGACTTGTAAGTTGGCAGCACTGTTTTGCCGTCCACGTACTCCAAAGACTCAAATAAAATGTATTTCTACCATGAAGAAAGGTTTTGATCTTGGAAGTGAAGCAGAGTGTCAGTGAAATACCGTGAAAAAAAAAGAAAAAGCGAAGGGAATACAGTTCAAAAAGTTGAAAATTTAACTTTTTGTGCTTGCTTGGGTGAACGTTTCAGCTAATTACGCACAAATCCCTCGCGCTCACAGCTCCAATCCACCAGCGCCGCTGTCTCAGCAGAGGACAAAGACAACAAAGGAGACTGACAAACAAACAGTGAGTGAAAAAAAAGATATAAAAGGGAGGAAGCTTTCTTTCCATATAGCGGCTGAGCTGAGGCGACGGTGGCGTTTAATCAGTTGGTTTTGGGTGGCGGCGGCGGCGGGCGTCAGCGCGAGCAGCTTCGGTGCTGCGGGCCTCTGATCAGCGCCGGGAGAGGAGCTCCCCGCCGAGCTGCTGCCACCCCTGAACCACAGGTCAGTCCTTGGTGAGGAGGTTTCATTCTGCTGTCGCCTTCACAGCAACCATCTACTTGGCTCATTAAGATACAACACGCGTATGTGTGTGCGTGTGTGTGTGTGTAGTTAGAGACTTGTGTATATGTGTGTGCGTGGAATAAAATGCACCCCAGGACTAGCCTAAAGGGGATGTGGATTCCCGGCCTCCGCTGAGATCCGCCGGCACGACTAGGATCGCTACCGAGGGTGGGGTGTGTGTGTGTGTGTGGGAGGGGGGGGGGGGACTACAGAGGGGGGCTCGTGTGGGTGTGTGTGTGTGTTTGTTGCAGAGCTAATGTGTGTAAATACAGAGTTAGATAGAGAGATGCAAGACGCATCAAGTGACTTGGTGCCTCGGGGTCAGAGACACACACACACACACACACACACACACACACACACACAGGGGTACGAGCGGAGAAGGAGCTGGTGCTGCAGCGGGTAAACAAGAGCAGGCTGTTAGATCTCATCAGCCTCATCACACGCTTTATTATGTTGATTTGGGAGTGAACCGTAAACTAATCAGGGATGGAGGAGTCACAGGGGGCACTCGGCTTAAAGGTTAGACACACACACACACACACACCAACACACACACACACGCTCTGACTACAACTTCCTAACTTTTCCTCCTCCTTCTTCCCCCCCTCTTTCTCTCTCTCCCTCTCTCTCTCTCTCTCTCCCCCCCCCCACCCTCTCTCTCTCTCGCCTGATAGGTTCTAACCCCTCGCCCGGGCCGCAGCCGCTCGGCCCGTCTCTCTCCGAGTCGTCTCATTCGTGAGGTTTTCTGGGACTTTGAATGGAAATCAGGACTCCCCGTCTGTTTGTTGCCGCCGTATGCTAATAGTGGCCTTTAAGCGAATTCACCAAACACACTTCCTCCCTCATGTTTGCTCGCTTGCATAAATGCATGCTGAACAAACACACGCCGCCTCAGACGACGACGTGACGGAGCAACGTTATAAAGTTCACAACGTCCATTAATATTGAGGCGTCTGAATAACACCTCAGTGTTTTCGCTCGACCCGGCCGCACCGCGCATAAATAAATACAGGAGTCCAACCGGTTCCTCGCCAGCGTCGCTTCGCTTTGTGGACTTGGAAATTACCTGCAGAATAACTAACTCAAACTGTCAACTAGGTCTCATCAGAGTCGGTCACACCCACTCCAACCAGGTGACATTTAAATGTTTTGTGCGATAAACAGTAAATAAATCGGAAAAACCAGGTCAACCTGTTGCATTTTACAACTTGATGTATTTCTGCGTCTTGGTCGCTCTGCCCAAGAATCCCTCAAACTCTGTGAGTGCGTACGTATCTACTTACCGTTTGGTATTTCCTGATGTTTCCAATGAGCACCTGAAAGCAGCATCATGTGTGACACACAGGAAGGAGTCGTCAGCATAGAGTCGAGGCCTGCAGGACCGAACCAACCTGGGGAGAAAAGAGGGGAAATCCAAACAATAGAATGAATAAATAATCATCCTGGGTCGAACACAGTGACATGAAAAAGTCAGTAACAGAGTCAGATAGGGTTACCCGGGGTTACCAGGGTTACCGGGGTCACCTCAGTTGCAGTCTATGATTAAAATGTTACATGAGCTGTGCTGAGTGTTAATTGTGATTTTCTTTTTGGGATACACACACACACACACACACACACACACACACACACACACACACACACACACACACACACACACACACACACACACACACACACACACACACACACACACACCTCCTTCCCCTCACCTCTAAATGAATATTGTCCTCATGCAGAGAGCGTTCGTGTCAACAAGTCCGCCGCGCCTTTGCTCCACCCTGTGAACACGGCGGTGAGGCGCTGATGTGGCCAGATGGAGAGAGCATCGGTTCTCTCAGTGTTTGTGTGTGTGTGTGTGTGTGTGTGTGTGTGTGTGTGTGTGTGTGTGTGTGTGTGTGTGTGTGTGTGTGAGTGAGTTCATATAGTAAGCTTGTGTTCATCATGAGCTTTTGCACTCGCCTCCTCTGACACAGGAAGCTCCAGCGTGGCCGTCCATCCATCTTATACCTACAATGCCAATGAAGAAATGTGTTCTATTAATATGAAAGTATTTACAAACATTAAAAAAGACTAATTAGAAGAAGAAGGTACTTAGAGAAGCATTTAGGAGAGGAAACGAGAGGACAGACAAGGACACAGAGTAGAGAGCCGGGGCGTCTCGGTGGACAGAGATGACGTCCGCGGCCCGACTCAGCCAATCACAGCGTGGCAGACGGAGAAGAAAGGAGCAGAGTAACGTAACCGCAGCAACACAGCGGCCAGAAAACCATACGATGACAACTTCACCTGAGACTCTTCCTCTGTGCTTCCTTCAGAAAAAATGGGCTTTTGTTTTGTTTTGTGTGTGTGTGTGTGTGTGTGTGTGTGTGTGTGTGTATGTGCCAAAAACAGCTTATTTAGCCTACACACACACACACACACACACACACACGGCGCTCACCTGGAGGTGGTGGGTGGGAGTGGGAGGCTGGGGCCCGTGTTTAGCTGTGGGCCCCGCAGACAGGCCGATCAAAGGCTCCTCAGTCTTTGTCTGCTAACGTCGAATAGACAATAGTAAAGAGGCCTCGCTTTGATTCCGGCTCACCGTTATTGATCAGAGCCGAGCGAGGGATTGAAAACAGGAGACACGGCGCTGAACTGGATTCTCCTTCAGTTATTGATTACATCCAGCGCAGACGGCGTTCGCGGTGATCTAACTTTTTATTCTATCCTCCTAAGAGTGTGTGTGTGTGTGTGTGTGTGTGTGTGTGTGTGTGTGTGTGTGTGTGTCTGGCTTCTCGCCTCCTCTTCCAGGTGTACAAACTGCGCCAACGTGGATGCATTGGCGGCAACCCCCACTTCCTGTTTTCTCTTTTATCCATCCTCCTCTCCCGCCCTCACACCAGCATTAGGAGGACATTTTGTTTTTGCAAGATTTGAAACATTGGAAGAGGGACGGCTTGGAATAATGCAGAGGAGGCAGGAGGACAGATCACATAACACACCCAGGAGTGTGTGCGTCTTCTGTTTGGATTTGGTCTATGCTTTCTGTTGATTTCGGATTCAGAGTTTGTTCCAAAGACTTTGAGTAAAATCGAGATGCAGTACCTATAAGAATCATAGGGGGGCAGTAATGTCAAAAACGGGGAGACTAACCAGGTAACTTGAGAAGCCAAGCAGTAGAGGTTTTGTAGAGCAGCAGAAGAAACAACAAGAAACTTTCCTCTTAGTTAAACCTATTTAAGCCTTCACTGTTCTTTGTTGTGCACAATGGCGCCCGTCAAACAAATGCTGACATGGCGTCTGGGATAAAGGCACCCGAAATGAGAACATCCACGCCAACATCTCTGAACTACACACACACACACACACGCACACACGCACACACACAGCTTTATCGTCTGGGCCTTGGGCGTTATGAGGTGAGATGCAAAGCTGCCTATGAGCTCAGGTTGTGTGCGAGCTTGTGCTGGTTTGAATTCAACTTGGCCCTGTAACGAAGATCCAGCTTGGGTCGAGTCCCACGGTAATCACGCAGAAACTGCTGGGATTACAAAACGCCGCATGAGCGCACGATTTCACAGTGTGTGCATGAACACAACGTAACCGTGACAGAACAGCAGAGACGCCGCCTCTTGCCTTTTTGTTTTTGAGGAAAGAAAACTTCTCTCCAGTGTTGTTTTCTTTAGAGGAAACATTACAAATAACAGTATCAAACGTATAAAAATGAGCGACAGGGGTTCAAACCCAGCCGGTCTTTAACACCACATGGAGAATAAATATGTTTCTTGTAACGTCAGAGATGAAAACGTCCCTCTGCCTCAGCGTATAGCCGGCGTGGTGCCTGCGCTCTTTAGGGCCTGTTTAAGCCGAGCTGACAGATGTGGTTATTTGGGGACAGCTCGCTGGCAAGTTTACGGCCCGAGTGCTTATTTTACTGGAGCCAAACACATGCGGCCGTGACAGTGAGGGGAATTTTTTCAGAAGTCTGGCGCACGGCAGAAAATATGGGAAGGACGTAAAGCTGTCTGATGTTTATCGCCCAGGGAAAAAAAATGATAAAGTCCGACTCAGATGGAATCGATCCTGATTGGAGAGGAATGAAGAGACCAATGTTCCCAGCGTGGGCCAAGTGTTTGATTTACACTCTGATGAGGCATGAGTCAGGATTAAACTGTTCCTTTATTGAAGATGCAAAGGGAACAAATAGGATTTCATAAATGCTGTGTGTGTTAAGGGACATATTGTGTGAACTAATGTAAACACACACACAGACTCACACACATCCTTCCCTATTTACAGGCTGTAGTCTGGTCAGCATAGAGGGGAGTAGGTGGGTCTCACACAGGAAGCTGAAGTGCTCTGTGTCTGTGCCTGTGTGCGTGTGTGTGTTGATCCGATCCCCCCCAGCCACCTGTAAAGCTTCTCTCTGAGGATAAAGTTTCTTTTGAACCATTTTAAGACTGCATTTGTTTCCAATAGTTTACAGTTTGTGAAAGAGACGCCCGTTCCGGAGGGCCGGGCAGGGATGGTGCTTCCGGGTCGAGTTTTGCGGGCCGGCGTTTTTATAAACCTCCTGCAGGGCTGCTGGACGTGCGAGAAAGAAGCAGTGCGAGCCTTTTTAAAGAGCTCCTGACGGTTTTATTTAGGCTCAGCTCACTGCAGGCTGCTTGTACTTTAGCATGCTCCCTCTGTGCTGGCCTGGTGGCTGCAGATTAAGGACACGCAGAGCAAGAGTCTCTCATTACACCGGTGTGCACATGCTTATTATGTGTGTGTTTGTGTGTGTGTGTGCCTGCCTTCCCTTCACATATGTTAGTGTGTCAGGAACGGCGCTGATGAGTGACGCCAGTTGTGGCCTGCTGGGTGTAGCCACCAGCTGATAAATGACTGCGGGGACGATCCTCCTTTACCTGAAGCTCGCAGCTCTTTCCCTGGAGAGCCGCCGCTGACAAATACTCTAACCTGAAAACCTAGCGGGCCTACAGATACGCCTTTCATTCTAAATATGAGTTTAACCTGTTTAAAGTTACTCAAGTTCAAACAATAGCAGCTTTCAAATGATGAACAGGACCGTTGCTGCCGTTCCCGCTTGTGTTTCCAGACTGTCCCTAGTGATTCTTCTCTCCCAGCAAACTAATGTGTTTGAAGCTCAGCCTGCCATTGCCAGGCATGCGCCACAAGCTATTTCATATGTGCAAAAAAATATTGATATTCCAGGCTTCTAAAAACAAAACAAACAAACGTAAAAGGGAAAAAAATATCTAAGTCAATGTCCTCTGGAACAGCCCCCATTTTCCTGCCTCAGAACACTGCAGCATCACCTGGGACGCATGATGAGCCGAGAGATTCCACTTTCTTCATTCCGCACACACACTCTTTGCTTAGAAGTGATCTCTATCAAATTAAACGCCATCTGAAGAACATGCGCACGCTCCCCCACTTTGGTGTTCTTGCATGTACGCTCGATATTCTGATTATTTGTCTGCAATGTGATTAAGGCAGAAACGCGAGTAGAGACGTAAACGTGGACTGAATTGATCAGATTCTGGTGCAAGATTGACGGTGTCTGCTCGCTCCACCCACGCCTGGACAAACTGATTAATAACTGAATAATGTAGCTAATCTGTTACTCAGAATAAGTATACTTTAATGGACTTCGGAGTCGCATTGTGGTGTAGACATGACGTATGTTTGAGTGCATGTAAACACACTCACACAGCAACACACTGTGGCTTTATGTATGGACTTGTAGAAGTCTTCCAGCAATAGTGGTTAGTTAGGAAAAATAATCACAGCAAAACATAAACGACGCATAGCGAAGACCTTTTTTAGCTTTAATTTACATGGAAAAATAATACACACTTGACTTTTAATCTACTTAGTAATAAAGCAGAAAAGATGAAGGTAGCAAAGCCATTAACACTATAAGCCAAATGATTTAACTGAACATTTATGGCTGCCAGCTGCTCCAGAACATAACTGTATTTTAAAGAAACGTGCAATGCAGACGTTCCACCACTAGATGGACTTAGGGATGCATGAAATTGAGCTGAGAAATAATAGGAAACTGTGAAGTGTAACTTTGTGTTTATTCAATCTGTATCATTACAGTGAAAATGCGGCGTGACATAAATATCTGTATGCTTTGAAGCGTGTGTGTGTGGGGGGAGGGGAGGTAGTGTGTGTGGGTGGGGTGTGTGTGTGTGTCTGTGTGCTGCACACTGGTGGAGGCCAAGCAGCTCAAGTATTAATTCCAGATATTTACTTTTGTTTGTTTTCACTGTGTTCGGGGCTCCATGGGAGCAATTTTTGCCATGATGAAACTGAACAGCGTTCCCTGTGGAGTTCATTACAGGGGAGGGCCACTGCCCCCCCTCCTCCTGCTCCCAGGCCAGGAGGGATTGGGAGAACCCAGAGGGATGAGTTAGTTACATGGTGGTGGAGGAACGAGACTATAAACACTCAGCTAATGACCGCAAACACACAAACTATTCAGCAGGAATTAACACAACAGCACAAACGAAGAAACTCACTTCTGCACTGGAACAACTTGAGTTCTCCACAGACGAGACGCCATGTTTGTAATTAGTTTCTCAATAGTGCCTCAATGTGTTTTTTACTTCCATTAAATAAACTTCTATCATACTCCTCAAGTATATCAGCAGATATTTCACACGTACACAAGTCCCTGTTGTATTGTCACGTGAGAGCAAAACACATCAAAACACAAAGAGACTATTTATATTAAGTGCAAACCCCAGTAGGTCTTACAGTTAGCATGGTAACATTTCACCTCCAAATGTGTGACAATGTTTGCATGCTAGCCTGTTAATGTGATAGCGCTATAGTACCACGCTAACACATTAATGTGCTGAGTCACATCAAGCCAGAGTGTTTTTGAGGCCATTTCCTCATAAGGTGACCATCGTTTCAGATACTAGCTTACAGTATTATTAAGTGACAATGCTAAAATTTTATTTTCAATTTATCTGCTCAATATAGATGTAAATGGATGAAATTAACTTATTATCATGTTCTTATCTTATCTTGCTAGCTATTAAAAAAGGTGCAAATGGAACGTTGGTGCTTTTGACTTCTGTTTTAGTTTTTGCAGTTCTTCCTATTAACTTTTGGTGTTCAGTATTTCCTGATTTAATGTTCGTTCTGTTTTTATTCATTGATATATTGTATCAGACGGTTTCTAGGCAGCATTTATTTATTTGCCTCTTATTGTTCAATAATCACTGTACATTCCAGCGTGTTTTTGATGTGTGACCGCCTTCTGTTCACTTACACACACACACACACACACACACACACACACACACACACACATACACACACACACACCTGCATGTCTCCGCTCTCTGTGGTCTCCATCCTGCTGTTCTGGTCTGGACTCGTCGGTTCGGTCGACCGTTAGCAGACATCTGCCACAGCGATGGGACGACATTTGGGTTTTTGTGAAGCTGCGTCCTTGTTTTTTGTTCACTCAAAGCTTTGAGGAGGAAAGAAACATAGACAAAGCAGATTCCCGAAATGATGGGAAACATGAGCGACAGCCAGCAGCAGGTGATGAGGTCCAAACTTCCAGGCTATTTCTGAGTTTTTGCCCGTCTTGTTGACTTAGTGACGATTTATATTTGTCACCCTTGAGACACAAACACTTGTTTTTGGGAAATTAAAAAAATCATATTCATGGTATGAAACAGAGGGCAGGCCGAGCTACACTTTATAACAGGGACACACGACTAAGGAGTAATTAACATTAATTAACATCAACTAACAAGTGTGCAACCTGCTTTAATTCAAGCATACATTATACATTCATGACATTTGGGATCAAATGAGCTATGAAAGCGGTTAAGAGTTAAAACACACTCACCTGATTGGTCAACAATGTATACGAGAGATGCTTGATTAGTTCTGAGCCTCACATGGAACGATCAAGCTGCAGGGGAAAAGCATTTTGGAAACCTACAAGTGTGAAAAAGGTGTGAGGGGGAACAATGGCAGCCCCCTCTTACACACACGTACAAGTGTTATTTATCAGCACGCGTTCCTTCACGCTTGTAGTCTTTAGCACCAATGCAGAGAGAACTCCCATGATGCCTGGGAGGTTGTTTTTCCAGACTTTACACGACTCCCAAAAGCCTTATTCAGCATTTTTGACATGCCGGATAGTGCTCCCTGAGACCAATAAAGCCGAATAACAATGCTGACTCATGCATTTTTTAGTTAGATTATGTATCAGAAAAAAATGCATTAAGTGTTCCTGGCATGTGTGTGTGGATTGACGTTTCTTAAACTTTTTTAGACTGACAAACACAAGCGAGCTCAGTACAGATATGTCAGAAAAGTGACAAGCATAAAAAGCCCCTTTGGCAAAACAGTCACGTTGTTATGTTCAATTAAAGCCTGCTCTTAATATGATACTCTGTTAAAATGGATCGCTTCCTTTGATGAGAAGCAATGGGAGCCATTGGCAAACATGCTAATGTTCTACACCGGAACTAGGCTTGTCACAATCAGGGGACACGGTTTCAGCGAATAATAAGGGAGAGAAAAAAGAAACGCATAGACAGAAGACGTGAAAGATGAGAGACAGACGCAGGCACAAAGGAGACGGGGAGAGACGGCAACGGGTTCTTTACTCCGCGTCAGGAAGGAGCGGGAGAATTCTTGAGACAAATGATCATTGAATCGTCATGCTGATGAAAAATCAATAGTTTTGTTGAAAAATGCCTGGTTGCACATGGACAGCTTTGGCTCATGAATATTCACTGCAGTCTGTATCCAGTATAGAAGAACCAGGAATACTGACAGTTTATACTTACACATACATACATACATACATGTACATATATGATGCATATCCAGTCTGTCTCACCTGCTGCCTATACGCACAAATGCAAATGAACCGGATCATCAGACATGAAGGAAATGGACACACACTGCTGGCTGGGGGAGATCCTGGAGGGCAAATTAACATTTAAACCCAATGTGGTTAATATAGAGTGTATTCTTTTTAAAGAAACTTAAAGAATCTTTTATTCTTGTTTTACTGAATCTGTCTTCTGGCTGCTTTGTTGGTTTGGAGGTCTTTGCCTGAGAAGAAAAGGAATCCTTTCATGACAATGTATGTTACTGTACATAACGATCGTATGTAATGTGTCCTTCTGTTTTCAAGTGTCATCTACATCTCATCTTTGTTTGACTCCTTGCTGCTAAACCGAATGTTGAAATACTCAGGAACCTTGCAATACTGCGCGCAATCTTTATGCAACATAGCAACTGCACTTGCAAAACGCTGACATTTACCGATGTAATGTCGACATCATCCCATCGTTTGGCCAAAGTGAGTAATTACAATTATTTATAACGCTTAGGTTTGAACAAACACAGGTGAGATTTCTGTAGCACGAGAAGATAACAACAGAAATGAAAGCTGATGTGTTGAAAGTGCAAGAATCTAAAGTGTTTGAAAGATGAGGCGACATGTGAAAGCGTTCCAAGCAACTCACTCTAATATACAGAAGACATTTGAAAGCTTTTATTGCATTCAGATAGCGTACAAAGCGTTTGGTGAAGAGGGTCCTGAAAGGTGAAATGAAATGTTCAGAAAACAAAACAACAAAAATATATATTTACTTTCTGGAAAAACTACAACTCTTACAGATTCTAGACGGCCAGCGGAAGAGTTTTTAATAGAGCTGACCAGGGACGGCTCCTGACCCAAAAGAAGTAACGTAGCACCTTGTGTGTGTGTGTGTGTGTGTGTACTTCTAATGAGGGTACACACACACACACACAGATCTAAGGCAAAATGTGACTGAACTGTGCTGTATTTAAACTAACAAGGCATCAGAAAATCCATAAGCAGAATCTATCATTGGTATTTCTCTGCGGTTCAGTTTAGCATGGAAACAGAAACCATCTTAAAAGTGCTTTATAGTCGACGTTCCCTTGTAATCCAATCGAATCCTGACAGTTTTGTTTTCGTGCAGGCGTGAAGACGGACAGCACAGCGAGCGAGGATTATGAAAAATTAAGGCAATCATCAAACGGGGGAGGGGGGGGAACAAAATCTAGGACAAGATGTACAACTGCAAACAAATATTGCACACTGCATTTGCGAGTCACACACACATCAAAATATACTGTTAACCACAACAAAATAACTTACATTTACTTCCTCCTATAAACTTTGATTCCGTATATAAATGCGTCGATGATGGATATTACAAGTTAATAGAAAAGCACAGAAATTTGGGCGTAGGTGTGTAACTCTTTGATCACGTTAACAACGACACTGAAAAAGAGCATTATCAATAAATCCTTTACTTGTACCTTCTATATGACATCATTCAGACCATCGTATCAACCCTGGTTCAGCTGTGTCCCATCGGCGTAAACCTACGCACTGTAAAACATTATCTTCCTACACGCCTTCCTCATGCAAACGGGTCTATATACAGCAAAAACAAAAAATCCTATTTTTCAGTACAAGATGCGATACACTTTACATAAATGATACCTTAACCTACGTATATTCTGCTATCTCTGCTTGTGTGTGTGTGCGTGTGTGACCGCTCTTTGGTATGTCAACTTGGAAACTGAAGCAAAGTGAAGGCACGCTGTGTTTTGAGTCATGATACGGACGGCAACGGAGATATTTGTGACTAAATCGGACTGCAAATGTACACGGCAACATTAAGGAGACGGCACACACTACCTTTTATCACTCCACTGTGATTCCACTGTCCCAAACAACAGAATGAGAGAAAGGTCATACTGTGTAATAGCGCTTTGCTGTGCTGAAGCTCAAAATATTTCGCTCTGGATGACCAAGTTACACGGCAAGCAGCACAGCGGCTCTGGTTACAGCTTCTACGTCGACTTCAAGGCTGCCAAGAGAAAAAGACACATTCTTGAACATTTACATCCGAGTGAGACGTTCTCCCATGTCCCCCCCCCCCCCCCCCCCCCCCACTTCCCCATGTATCTCTTTCTCTACCTTCGAAATGATCCATACCTTCTTAATACATTCAATTAGACGTAAACACCTAAGCCGGTACCAGCGTGAAAAGATAAGTGCAACACAACACTTCAACGGTCAAAAACACTTACATCGCTTAATTTGAAACGCTCTTCTTCTTCAATGCTGCCGCTGCTGTCACAATGTTCCTGATCCTATTAGTGCCATTTCCTGACCACGGAGTCTCATGAGACGCAACATTATGTGACCGGATCAACTCCACACCTGGGAAATGGCTTTGCAGACGGCATGTAACAACACTTAATGCCAAATTTGACCATATTGTCAATGCACACACAAAAGGACAGAGGATGTGTATCAGAGGCATTAAGATGAAATACATCAGCGCTACACAAAACACTGAGGTTCATCCATACGACATTATGAGGAGACTGAGGCTGTATTCAGGCCGAGCTGGTTTGAAGCATTTGTTCCCGAACCTGGAATGCCACCCAGCCGAGGCTCGTTTGTAAACGTTGTTCCCTGAATCGGAACAAAGCAAATGAACTACAGGTCTGAATACAGCCTGAGGAGGACGGACAGATAAAACCTATAAACTGGATAAAGGGTTGTTTGGATCGTCTTGCTC